>NC_140960.1:8831193-9223693 GCF_014529385.1 Adiantum capillus-veneris | reverse complement strand
AAATTTAAAGCTTTTGCCGGTAATTACACTAAAATTTGTGAAAACTTCTGGGTTTTCTTGAAGGCAAGTTCAAAATCTAACTGGGATTTCAGAATTGTAGCCAGTTAAAATACATTGGACCCCGGTTTTTTCTAACACTAGAGAGGGGACCTAGATGAATGCTCAAATAGGATAGGACATGGAGGCTTAGGTCTTGCACAACATGTGAAATAGGACTTAGGAGACTTTATCTTCATAAAATTGCACCGTGGTTCATAGTTTGGGGAGAACCATCGGGCAAGGCAATGTGCTGCCTTTGATGAAGGGGGCACGTTGAAGGCTGACATGAAATAATCGGTCCGCCAACAGCACTCACTGCACAGAAGCAAAGAGAATTTTCAGGAGCATGCTTACGACTCTTACGGGGGGGGGGGAGAGAGAGAGAGAGAGAGAGAGAGAGAGCATGTGTAATGATGACGGTTAGGCTGATGATGATGGCATTGTGAATCATTGAAGCACATTAGGGAATCATGTATTCTTCATCTATCAAGACTCTGAGGCTTGAGCTCTCTCTACTAGAGAGAGAGAGAGAGAGAGAGAGAGAGAGCATGCCATGATGTGCATTAGCTTGCAAATTATTGGTTGGGTGAACACCATACTTCACTGTAGCGATGGAGACTTTGTCGGTTTTTCAAGCGCAGGCGTTCTCTCTCGCTCTCTCTCTCTCTCTCCCTCTTCTCTGTGTGTCACTGTGTCTGCGCGCCGCACAGAGAGTTGAGAGCGGAAGGGCTGATCAGTGATCAGGGGAGACTCGAGAGATGGGTAGAATGATGGAGGGGGGGGCAAACGTAACAGGGGTTGCAGATGAGAATGGGGCAGAGTGCGAAAGTACCTGCATGCATTGGTTTCGTATAAGAATGTGAAACAAAGCAATGTGCGGCCCCCATTTAATCTAATCAAATCCACAAAACACTCCATTTAGAAATGTTATGTGAACTTATCCTGAATAATATTTGGGACGGACGTGATGTTGTTGGGTGCTCTCACGATCACGTGCGGTTAATGTTCCTGGAGGCCGTGCCCGTGGGTATGCAATATGGATAGAAGAATCTCGACAAGCACACGCAGACACCAGAAAGTCTCAACTAGAAGGGATCAGCGCTCGTGAAGGGAGAGAACTCAGAACCGGGAACGGGACTGTGGCCACCTGTGATGAGAGAGAGTAGAGAGAGATGAGCGCATGCGCACCTAACTTAACGGTGCACCACTTTTTCGTTGTGTTCACAAGCTAGTTTAATCAAAAAGCCGACGGGACTGGCAGAGTAGACTCTCAATCAAGCTTGCCTCACAGAGAGATCAGGGTTGTTGAAAGGGACTCTTGACGCTTGGCGCTCTTGAGGCTTGAGCACCTCTCTCTCTCTCTTCCACTTCCCGAGAAGAGAGTGCAGAGGTGCAAATCAGAGCTGGTCGCGGGCCCAAGCGCCAACAATGATGTTTTATACAATTCGGATTTCGCGCTAATTAGCAGGGAAATATGATGTAAGGGGAGTTTGTGTGAATTCTAGAGAGAAAAAGAGAGAGAGAGAGAGAATAATGAGGAAATGCATTATTGCTGAGGGGTAAGTCCGTGGGGGAAGAGACTACGGCGCCGTTGCAGCAGGGAGAGGCGCGCGCACACACACAGAGAGTCACAGTACTGATCTGGCTGGCCAGCAGCTTGTCCATGTCATCCCCCAGCTTCCTCAATCCCACCCGTCCTCATTATTTAGGCATCTGCTTCCCACATCTCTACCTTCCCCCGCGCCTCTATCTATCTCTCTTCTCGCCCAGCCGCCGATCCACTTCACCTCGTTGGCTCTCTTTCTTGTGCTTGGCTCTTCCAGAGTAAGCACCCTGGATCTCTTGTGTCGTTACCGCAACAAAGTCACGTGCATGCAGCATTTTGTGCTTCAGATCAAGCAACATTTTATGTCACTAGCTCATACACATGCTTCAACTTGCACCAGGCAAAGGCCGATTGCCTCCCCTCCCCTCCCCAGGCTCCCCTCCCCTCATGCGTGATTTACACACACTTATTACGAGAGTGAGTCTGAGTTGCAATATTGCGCAGCTGGCTAATGAGCGAGGTAGGCAACACGAGAAGTCCGTCCAAAATGTCGTTTAGTTTGGTGGGGGGCAGCCTACATTACGATGATTGGAAACAGGCTGCCCACTTTAGGTTGCATGTCGCACACACGTTCTCATACAACATAGTCCAATTATCTATTATTGAGTGAATTCCCATCTTTTAACCATCAACTTACTCTTTATATGTAACCATTCAAATAACAAACTGCTTGGCATCCGCCGATTACATGCAGCAGCGGCCTAGACTCATTAATTAGCTTTAGGCTGATCATCAGCGTCCTAATTAACGTATTCCGTGTACTCCCACTGCGTGTTTAACATCCGTTTACTTCGAAGACTGGATCCCCTCTTCACCATCAAATACCGCTAATTGATATTGTCCTGTGCCCGCGGCTTATTGCCATTCTACTGATTATTCATTAGCATCCCCTCATGTGCTTTTTCGTGTTGAGGAAGTCATCACCTTCTAACTGTTTCAGGTGAGCCAGAGCTTCATTAATACTAGAGCATGCAGATGGAGTTGCCCCCCTCCAGCATCGGTTCCATCCACTGGTTATCAGAGCTGGTGAGTCATACGTGCGTGCACACTCGTGCGCGCGCGCACACCCACACACACCCACACACACAGCGAGAGAGAGAGAGAGAGAGAGAGAGAGAGAGAGAGAGAGAGAGAGAGAGAGAGAGAGAGAGAGAGAGAGCATATTGGGTTATCTCTCTCGGGTTAAGATCTGAATTTAATGTGCTTACAGGGAATGGACGATCCATTTCTGGCAAAGTCAATAGATGGGCTCTTTAGTATATCACCTGCTGGAGAGAGCGAATTGTTGAGCAGTACGGCGGGGGGTCATCATGGTAGCATCAATGGCCACTTCAATGTCAATGGTGGACAAATGATGAGCTTTCAATCCATGGAGCCCCAGAAGAGGCCAATGACTCATTCGAGCTCTTCCTTGCAACGAGCTGTGGCAACACCGGCAGTATCAGGGTACAATGATCAGAGATTGACGAAAATTCCAAGACTTTGCAACCCCTGGGATGTGCCATGCAGTCAGCAATTGTATGGAGATTCAGTTGCTTGCCTCTCCCAGTCTTCTGATGGCAATGCAAAGGAATCAAGGATCTCATCATCACATCTAACTGCGTCAAATCATGCACTTGAGAGTTTCTTAGCTTCATTCCCTGCTCTCTTGAAAGACGAAAGTCTAGCACCAAGGACACCAACTTTTCAACCGGAGAAAGGATTCTCTCAAGTTTCGGGCTGCAGGGTGCAAGAAAGCAGCGTAACCGATGTTCATTCTCTTATGTCGACTGCAGCCCAGGAAGCCTCCCTTTCCCCATCCAGTATGCATCAGATAAGTTATTTACCATCCATGAACAAGCCTGCACAAGGGTCTTCTACACCCCTGAAGGGTGGTGGCAACAGCCAAGATCACATAATGGCTGAGCGCAAGAGACGGGAAAAGCTTAGCCAGCGGTTCATAGCACTTTCGGCCATTGTCCCTGGCTTGAAAAAGGTACAGAATCACACCGTGCATATAACAAGAGTTGGGGTGCAATATATTATACATTAGAAAGTGTAGCCGAATGCAAGAGGCAATAAAGCCAGCTGGTAATCGGTTTTGCTTCCTCAATTTAATGTAAGACATGCGGGTTGCTTATGTTGCAATGTCATGTCACAGATGGATAAAGCTTCTGTCCTTGGTGACGCGATCAAGTATGTGAAGCAGTTGCAAGAGCGACTAAAATTCCTGGAGGAGCAGGCACCAAAGACAGTGTCTGTTGCAGTTCAGAAGTCACAACACGGAGCAGCGGTAGCATCTGATTCCAAAACCGACAACTCTGCAGATCAGCAGCCTGATATAGAAGTGAGGATGATTGACAAGAACGTGCTTATTCGAGTGCATTGTGAGAAGAAGAAGGGAATTCTTATCAAGTCCCTAGCAGAACTTGAAAAGCTTCAGTTATCAGTTGTTAATGCCAATATCCTTCTGTTTACAGAGACTATCCTTGATTTGACGTTTACTGCGCAAGTAAGCAGAGCCTAATTTAGACAATATATTCCATGCTATAATTGGATTTAATTAGGTCGGTTACATTTGAAAAGGTTTTCACTTGTGATATAATCTCTCCATTTTCATTTTGAAAAGGGGCTGATGTTTTAATTCAAGCAACATATCTGTAGTGATTATGACATTCTGACATAAATAACTGGAGACAAACATCAATGGAATATCAACACTAACTACAGTTGAAATGTCCTTTGATGCAGGTGGAGGAAGGCTGTGAGTTGACAGCTGAGGACATTGTGAAGGCATTACATAATCTCTTCAAGAAGTTGAAGTAAATGAAGCACTGGCTTGGATCGAGGACATGGCAGGCAGACAAGAGTCTTTTAGAGCCGTTGGATGGATAGATAAGGCGGTATGACAAAATCAGGGAGTGTGTGTATAACTCTTTTTTGATGCTTTTAGAATAACATAGTTTAGTGGTGTTGGCGGTCACGCTGTTAACCTGAATGGACATCCAAGTTGGTGGCATTCTTCTCCTTTCCCCGCCTTCTTTTTGAGAGGTGCACTACCTCTTTCAATATACACGGGGCTTGTAGGGGTTTTTCAGGCTAGCCTTTTTGCCACATCTCTAGGGACAGCATATATGCTAGGTTTTGCTCTTGGTTTGACAAAAATGCAGGCAAATGCATATGGTGGTTTTTTTTGCAAGGTCTTTGTGGTGCCTTGTTCCCAGCACCACCATGGAGCAGAGATTGCTAGCAAATCAAGAGTTTGGGTTGCTTAGTGTTGCTGAAATCAAATTGTGTAGGAAAAGTACTAGTCTCTTGGTGGGCTTGGTTATACCAAGCTCTCAATGGAAGTCATTGTATCTTAATTAATATTGAAATTTGAACCCATTCCTATGACTGTGATACATGCTGCCATGCAGGCTTCATTATTTATCAAATATGTGATGCCGACCTACTGTTCAAGTAATTCAATACGATCCTGAGTCATCATCACCTTCATTGACTGCTCAAATTTTTGCTCTACGCACGCTGTCTCATTAATAAAGCCTACATGCAATTCACAACTGATTACGGCTCATGCTCAGGCTTTCTTTAAAAGTTCAACAGCACGTAGTCCGTCACTTATTATAGGACGTTGTTCTCCATCACAAGTTTTCATCTTTGACAGCTACGTCGTACTAGCTATCTAGCTGCTTGTTCTTCATTGAACTAATACTGAAATAAGAGTGTGAGTGTAATGACATGCATTAGCTGATCGATCGGGCACGATTCTAGATAAGTATGATGAGCGCCTGAGTGCCCACTCAGACGAAGCAGCTATCCTTAATGCTGCAGGTTTCTATATTTCGTCAACAATTTGGTGCATCTCCTTTTTAATGTTACCGGCCTAAGAAATCCATCAAGTGAAAACACATCATGCTATTGCATGGATACGAGTGAGACTCCCTCCACTTCCGACGACAAAAGAAAAAAGAAACCAGCAAAATATGAAAGCTCAATGTTGTCATTTACAATGGTGTTGTGATATGTGATACTAGGGAGAGTTACATTTGAGCCACCCCACAATTCTCTCTCTCTCTCTCTCTCTCTCTCTCTCTCTCTCTCTCTCTCTCTCTCTCTCTCTCTACAAACGGTATTGATAGTCAAAAACCAACCCTACCTTGTTGACCACCTCGCGCCCCGTTTTCCTAGCTACAACCACCTCGCTCACCAACAAGGACATTTCATTGATGCAACTCAATCTACTTGATCTATTACCTTAGTCCTTGAAAAGCTTTGGCTTCATAGGCACAACTCGGCCTTGGCGACATTTATCCTCTCTCTCTCTCTCTCTCTCTCTCTCTCTCGTGCGCATGCATGATTGCTGATCCTTCATGCCTCCATCTTCGGAAGAGCTATATTATAGGGGGTGAGGAGGAAGAGAAGTCAAAGCACTTCACTATCTTCAAAGAGACAACTCCAACTCCAACTCAGCTTCATAATGGGCTGCCACAACATAATCATACGGTGGGTCATGTAGCAACGATGAACAGTTGGGCTGTAGCAATAGTAGGTAGCGACATTGCCTACATGATGAGTTCCACATTGTATGAGCTATATGGCTCGTTGAAAACCAACCTCATGGCCATGTTTGATGCCTTGGACAACATGCATGGGCAATGGGCAAGGAGGAAGAGGACGGGGGTGGTCAAGAACCTTCTTTGGGCTTGAGGTGGTAGAAAGGGGGAAGGTACTAGCAGCTCGAGTTACCCACAACGTTGCAAGCTGTTGTTCCAAGGTAGGGCCCACTATTCAAGGGATGAGAGGGCCATGCACAAGTTGGGTTCCAAAGAATGGAGAGACGGTAGACTCATGATGTCTCTTGCCATAGTTCCATGCAATAGGCATGGCACCACAACAAGATGTATTCATGACTTGGTAATCAAGAGTAAGAGATCGAGCTGGTTGATGGGGAACGGGGGGACTGAGGAAGGTTGAGGAGAGAATTCCATGAGCAACACTGGTCGGAGGTTGACTATGGTTGAGAGCTCAAGCTGCTGCTTTTGCTTGCTATGCTAGTGATGCTCTTCCCGAAGGTTGTGTTAATGATGTTACATGAGACCCCAAACCATATGTTGTGGTGACTGTGAGAGAGAGAGTCCAAAAAATCTTTGAGAACAGATTGGGGAGAGAAAGCAACATATCCAGCACGAGCGCTCCCACCCAAGGAAAATGGCAATTAGGTTATCTGGAGCCAAAGGGAAGCCCACATGCATGCTCCTAGTGGACCCAACGCTTCAAAGTTTGGGAATGGGAGAGGCGAGACAATTTTACCTATGAACCATCTCATGACTTATTCAAGAAGAGGGTAGTTCACCCAGCCTGCCGTCAAGGTCAGCAGTGGAAATTGGAAGGTCGCCTCTCGCATTGTGCCCCCATATGTCAAACGGTCGATGTGCTTGGCCCTAGGCATACTTTAGCCAGTGAGAAACACCACTTGAGATGGGATTGACGAGGATCTCAGGTAGGAAAAGCTTCATCTTGAACCTTTAGCTGTAAAATGGGGAGAGAGAGAGAGAGAGAGAGAGAGAGAGAGAGAGAGAGAGAGAGAGAGAGAGAGAGAGAGAGAGAGAGAGAGAGAGGCTTCATGCTACCAAGAAAGAGACCAGAGAGGAGAAGTTCAAACGTCCAAAGGACCACCCAAGGAGACCATATTCGAGAGAGAAGAGGGAGAGAACCCCCCAGAAGTGGCCTCTACGAGCGTGGTCCATAGATGAAAGGAGACGGTAGGGCCCTTACTCATTGTCGTTGATGACAGGTGTGCATGAAAATAATCTGTAGAGTACAACCCTAATCTTTGCCCTGTTCAACAACTTATCACCTACTTCGGTGCCCACTTTCCATAGCCCCCACTTGCACTTCGACATACAACCCCAAGTACAATATATCATCCTTAACCATTCATCGTTAGAACACGTGATCAGCTTCGGCTCCTCACTCCTGGTCATTCAAAAGCTTCATGCAGTGTTGCGCTAAGCAAGGCTATCCATATTCTAATAGCATAATAATGCTTTCAGTCTGTACTTGGACACACTGATGTACTCGGCCAATTGCCCCCTTCCTCCCCCCCGAAACAGCTTCTTGCCTTATTCTTGTGCTAAGAGAGCATCCATAGATGGCGCTTCCTTCAGCTCTCCCCTTTGATCGTGGCTCCGTTCTCTCGTACACTCCCACCAAGTGCTTCATAGACTACAATGTTCCCCTTCACTCCCTTCCTGTAGCACTCCTAGATTCTCCCCCCTTGCTCATGGTGCCCTTTTCATGCAGCTCATGCACTTGGCAGCCAGGGATTTCATTGACGCGACCACGATCGTGTGATTACGTTAATAACACCACACGTTAATTGTTAACGTGATCCTGATGATGACCTGCAAAAACCAATAGAGCCAGTTAGTTCACCGGGTTTCATTATTTTTGTTGCAGGCCTGCTGAGAAAATAAAAAAGCCCGATGAACGTAATTATATAAAGTAAAACCTCTTCTAACCTTGGCACTTTGACTAGGCAAATCTTTGGGGAGTGTATCTGAGCGTCGGGGTACATTCATATCCTTGTCAATTGACTTAAGGTTACAGAATCAAAGGTCTTTGTTTTGGACCGAGCGTGATTCTTAATTTGGTAACCACTTCTGAAAATATCTAAATCCTTCACCAAACATAAAGGTACGAAGCCAAAACAATTGAGAATTTGGAGAGTCATTGTGACTAAGCCATTGGTCCATAAAAGGATGAAAGTTGGCTTTAGAAGATGAGCATATGTAAATGACAAGTCGATGTCAAGGGTTGGATGCCCTCTACTAGTGTACTGGGTATATAAAGATCCTTGAAGTCTTGCATTTTTCACCATCATAGACTTGAGTTGATATACATTATAGGGAGTGCATTATGTATTATGAAAGATTGTTAGTTAGTGCATGCATGACATGACCAATCATAGATATTATTGCTTTTGTGTGTGTTTTGCAAATAATTATCATTGTTTCAGTGTAGAAGTTGATTATTCTTTGTAGCATTTGAAAATAGATGTGTCTTATTGTTTGCAAATCGAAGGGGATGCATAACTAATCATCATATTTATAATTGCATTGACAAATTCTTAGCATCTTTGTATTATAATGCCGTGAGAGAGTGCATTGCAATGTGTATGTTTGCTCACAACATATGTGATCGATATGTGGATTGACTAGAGTGCATTGCAAATCTCATACTATGCAGATTTGATTACTTTCTAGTGATTGTTTTCCTAATATACATTGAAAAGAAGAAAAATGTTTTTAAAACTGAACATCTAATTCTTATGCCTTCAGTATTAAATTGAAAGCAATGGAGAAAAATGTCGGCACAAGTGTACGAAGAAGAAAAATAATAAAAAAGCCCCCGGCAAAGAGTGGGATTATGCTCACAACATATGCGGTCGATATATAGAGCGGTGGTGTAAATTTTGTTTCACTATAAAATCAAGCAGTGCACCACGTATTAAGGACCATTTTTTGGGTACCATTGAAAATAATTGTAAGAAATGGGATTATCCTCACGCGCCCGCACTTGCAAAGTGTTTGAGAGAAGAGATTGCCAAAAAGGGTGGCAAGAGATAACGGATACATAGCTTTGTTATGGATGCATGTCAAGAGGAGTCAAAGCCAAATATTAACTCTCTCGATCTTATGGTGACACCAACTAACCCTGCAGAACAGCCTGCACAGGGAGAGGAAATGTCAAGCAGTGTTCCTTTTAAGCGTCACAATGAAGGTGGACTTGGACGAATGCATCAAAATCCATTGCATCAAAGCTTTCAAATGTGATTAGGATCTGTCTTCAAATGCTCTTTGAAAAAGATCAAAACATTTGATGTGTTTGTTTTAGCTTCCCCTCTCTTAACTTCATCCAACAGTCTACTTTTATCTGAATAGACCTCATGGCATCTTGATTAGGTTGGTAAAATACTTCTTCTGGAAAATAGACTTTCCTAGATGCACTCCAAAAGTCTATCAACACGTTGAATAGAAAACCTAATGCATAAATATCACTTGCTTTTGTGTATGCGTTTGCACAACATGGATCATATATTTTTGGAGCAATCCACGACCGCTTTGCAATCTCTCCTCCCCTTACTTCCTTTGCCTCCATAACTGCAAATTCCAATTGAGTGCTTGGATGCAAATAATAATTTGATACGCACTTGGTTGGCCTTCTAAGCATCATGCCCCAATCTATGATGCCAATGTGGGGTTTATTTGCACGAGTAAAATTTAACATTATGTTGAAAGTATAGGTCACTGTACACTATACCAGCTGAGTGAGCAATCGCAATGCCAGACGGCAGAGTCCTGTAGCCATATTGTAGCCTGTGCATGTAGCATATGAACACTCCGTGGGCGAATGGCATGCGACACATCATGTCTCCCAAGGTGCCTCCATTGTAGTATGGAAAGATTGTGATCCAGGGAGTCTCAATGGTACATCCAATGCATCTTACAATGGAGGAGTGTAGTGTTTGCATTCATTGCTTTGTTTAAAGGCTATCAAATTTTGCCTCATTCCCTCCCTTGTAGCATTTTCCTACATATGTAATGTGCTCTGGAAATAAAGAAATACCTTTAATGGTGTATAATGTGCATACACCAAAAGAGACTGCTCCAACCCTTGCACCTTCAACCAGGGCCTCGTGGAAAATGTTGATTAGATGAGTGCACTTGGCATTCAATAATGTGCACATGATTGTGCCGGTGCCACTGGCATCTGATCGACCACCCACAGTCGCTTGCGCATCTTGGGACATCTTCAATCTCTTGGGTAAGGAGGCTTGGTCTTTAGCTTTCACCTGCTTCATCTTAATCTTCTGCTCCTCCCATTGTTTGTCCCACAACTCTATTTTTTTATATCACAAGTGGGAGGGATATCTTCTTTTAAGTCTCTACAACAGACTTTCATAATGCCCAACACTGTCTAGACCTTGTGGTGGTGGTCAAATTCTCTGATCCCTGTAGAACTAGCAACTCATACTGGCCTTTGCCTCACTGACTGCACTGTGTGTTCTCCCATATAGTGCTAGCGAGGTCTTTAATGAAGACATCACTTTCATTAATCCGCTATATGCGACCATCTGCACATGATGATATTGCGAAAATACATTCTTTTCGAAGGGCATGTATAATAATTTTCTTTTGCTCTGTCATCATTTTTGCACTGGACAATAAAAAACAACATATCAAATATAGTTTCATGGGTGCATTGGCACTCGCACTCTAATTCAGGCAAACCATAATCATGACTTGAAGACTTCAAAAAAATAAGCACGACTACACTGATACAGATTGAAAACCATTTTTACTTTAACATGCTATGTTTAATCGTGTAAAATGCAAAAAAAAAGTAACTCTTAAGAAAACCATCCAGATCAAACAATACAGGTTAAAAACCCAAAACATTTCAGCATATTGTGATAAACCATATGACATCACTTCATATTTTGCACGTTGCACTCTCACACTAGTTCAGACAAACCATACTTATGACTTAAAGACTTCAAAAAATTGTGTAAGATTATATTCATTCAGGTTGATAATCATTTTCACTTCAAAATGCTATGTTTAATCGTGAAAAATGCAATAAAAACAAGTAACCTCTAAGAAAGTAGGTTAAAAACCCAAAACATTTCAAAAGATTCTAATAGAACATAAGACGCCAGTTTATATTTTGTACGTTATCGCTTCAAAAAACATTGATACAGTAGAAGACATGTGCATTGTGATGTACATATTGCTAATCTCATTTTAGCTCATTTTAAAACATTGATAGTATACAATTCTATGAGAAAACATTGAAAATTTGGTGCGATTTTAACAAACCACTCATAAATCGCAAAGAACGTCTTGCTCTTTAAAAAGATTAAAATGAATTTCTTACATGCAAAATGTGTGCATATACTTTTCTAAATTGAAAGTATATTAGCTATTTGTAAACATACAGAAATAGCATAGCGTGAATATTACTTCTGTAAATGTAGCATTTAAAATAGCAACGATGATTGATGAATAAAAAATTCTTTTGAATATGATTAGATTGTATATATTTTCACAAGAACACTTTTAAAAAAAAACAATTCAAACATTTATCTATGAAATACTCTTCCTGTCTGCGTTACTGACCAAGTATTCATATATTTAATACTTAAAAAAATGAACTGCACATGCATATACAAATTATATGGCATTCATACGATCGAGTTAACGACATGAATGCCACATTTATGAAGGAACAAATGCTTTTAACAAATGACACTCATTTAGCCCTGTTACTGACCAAGTGCCGTCGGAATCTAAAGAGCAATACGGCTTGCATATGAGCATTATATAGCTGCGTTACGGATCTTTGTCCATATGTTTTTTTGGAAAGAGGAAGGGAAGTTGACTCATCATAAGGATACTAGAATTTCCTTTGTCCATATAGCTGCGTTACGGATCTTTGTCCATATGTTTTTTTTGGAAAGAGGAAGGGAAGTTGACTCATCATAAGGATACTAGAATTTCCTCTTATCGACATAGTACCCAGACAGCGAGCCAATACTTAACACAAGGACACCATACTCCCCGCGTAATCGCGATGATGTCCCCGTGGTAAGCAGTGCTCCGTAGGACAACTTATGCACACACTCACATTGTGGTAAGGTACCATATGACTGTCCTGTAATACGAAAAGACACACTACCATACAACGCATACACACACACACACACCCAGGTCGTGTGGTCAGGTACTTCACTGCTGTCGCACACTATGACGCAGAGCATGCTCCTACATGACCCCCTCTCTCTATTTCTCCTCTCAACATACCTGCAAAGGCGGTCGTCTCTCTCTCTCTCTCTCTCTCTCTCTCTCCCTCTCAGACTGGCTTAAGAAATAACACCCAACCGGCTTGATCGGGGCCCTTTATATATTTAGTTGTGGACCTACCGAGCATTAGGGTTTCCCTGATGGGCCCGCAGGGACAACGTAAATGCCTGGCGGGCCCGCATTTAAAATCGGCTTGTTTGTGATCCTGTTAAGTGTGATTATGTAAATACGTTAATAAGACCTTGTGATCACACAAAATTATAGGTAATTACGTAAATATTAAATCCCTGTCAAGGATTTCATTAACATGTTCACAAATGCCTGAACACGTTAATAACATGTGTTAATAACATAATTTATATTGCGATCACATCTATATTCACACAACCTTTGCAATGAACAACTTAAACTTGCTCTGCCTGTAGACTCACTGGGCTTTAGGGTTTACACGCCGGTGCCCGTCGGGCAAACTCAAAGCACGATGGGCTATGCCATCACTATATAGAGCGTATGATTAGGCACATTTTTAGCTTTTTGGGAAAGATTTGGATTGTTTAGAACTCCCGATTGGCTAGGAGGGTCATTTTGGAAAGAAGGTCCTTATTTCAGGGACAATCTTCTTTCCTTATAGGCTGCCTAAGGCTACTGAAGTCTGAGCCACTAGTCTTCAGTTCTTTGAATTGTGGACTGAGTGTGGTTTGTAGCTAATACCTATGAAGATTTAGAAACAAAGTTGGAGTCACTTAAGCTTTTTTGTATTTGAGAAACACATGTAATTTACATGTTGCTTGCTCCCTCATGCTGCTTTATAAACGATTTGATGGAGCCAAGAGTCATGCTTAGAGGCTAGTATTGGAGCTTGATATTTGATATGTTCCACATTAAGCAAGGGTCTATTGTCTTATACTAGAGTATTGGGCAGACATAGATCATTGGTTTGATTGGTGTAAAATATCCTTAATTGAGTAGTGTGAAAGACATACTTCATTGGGTGTGCAATGTGCATTATATGTATGCTATCAATTTCATGTATCTGAATTTGAAAACACACATTTATATTGTTTTGAGATTACTTGCATTTATCATGGTATGATGCTTGAGGTTTAATAAAAAATGATTTTTGACATCTACAAAGATTATTATATGTGGATATTTTAGAGAACATCAAAACTATCGATCAAAATTTAAGTAGGTCTATATGTTTGACTATGCATGCAAAGTAATTTTTTAGAATAGTTGAATAATAAACACAATACTTGAATTTTTAAACTAGTTTTATATTGTTGTGTGGCTACACTCTATCATCAAAATCAATGTATGTTTGTGTAGAGATGTACGTTGTTGTGATACGTGAGTATTTTTGTTGTTACCTTAGTTATGTATTCATTGTTCCATGCTTTCTTGGATAGGTTATTTGAGATGGAAGGAAACTAGTGATAAAACTCAAATTCAAACTAGCAAGAAAAAAAAGGCACTTGTGATAGAGTGGCAATATGCAATTAACTTTGATGATCGATTCATAGATTGGGAGTACTGTAAGCTATGCCACACAACAAAATTTGGTGGGGCACCTTGACTAAGGGAACATTTTCTAGGTGGGCCCAAGTAACGGTGTCTTGCTGTGGCACGTACATAGTGTGAAATAAAAACATTCACCTCACTTTTGACACTTCTTGATGCATAGAAAGAAAAACAATAATGTACATATTGTGATATATGCTAAAGCGGCTACTGCGGTCGCTATCATGTACATACCTATTCGGGGAGTCGTGGCCCTGGATGTGGCTCATTTGCGTGCTTTTTCACTTGATAAGATGCCTAATTTGGTTTGACAATGTACATAGTCCAAGTGTTTCATGGTGGCACACTCACCTCGCCTACAAAGACTGATGCTGACAAAAACTGCCAAAAATAGCAACTAACAGGCGCTGTTGCAGAATTGCATGGAAAGTGACCCAAAATGGTATGAAAAATGATGTTTATCTATGCTTTTTATGCTTATGCGAGTGATACCACAAATTTAGGGATTTTCTTGACTCCGTTTGGGATTTTTCGCATAAAAAATGAGATTTTTTGGGTAAAAAATGAGCTGAAAATGGCCTATTTTTGGTCCAAAGTGACAAAATGGCCCAAAAATTGACACATCAGCTCATAATGCCGTGGGGAAGATAGAGAAGAGGGCTTTTTACAGAAAAAACAGCAATTTTGCACTACTGTGCAATAGGTTCCATGGTTGCCCAATCTATGTGTGTTGCAGTCCTGCCTCTTCGCAATCTTGTATCTGAGCTTGTGAGGGAGTGAATTAGGGTTTCCCCTTATCAAAATGGTGTGTGGGATTCAATTTAGAAGCTCTTAAATCTCTGCAAACTCAGAAAATGGTGGCTGTGAAGGTGGATGCTTGTGTATTCCTTTCAACTGTTTGATGCTACGACTATGTAATTGGGGGCGAGGCTACATGATACCACCAAAGAGGTTTGGGTTTTGATTGAGAATTGTGCTTGTATGAGCATCAAGGTTTCATGGATGAAACTTTAGTGTTTTTCAATGGTCTTTTTAAGTGAAATTGAATGTGAATTGGTGATCCTCTCATCATAATCTCGACTACGAAAACAAGCAGACTCCAAGCACGATAGGAAAGAGGGTTTGTGACTTTACTGTAACGAACGCTCTTAAATTTTCTGTCACCCTTAGAAAGAGGGTTGGTGATTCTCCACAAATGCTTTTTCACAAAGTGTTTGTGACTCTCATCACGAACTCTCACAGCTAGAGGTTTTGCACCTTCCCAGCTAGACCCGCACACTTTTCGACAACAGGGTCGAACATATAGCTACCCCAGTGCAACTGCAGTGGTCAAATGCTTGAGGGAAGAAATTCAAAAGAAGAAACATTACACGCCTACTACTAATGTTTTCGGAATGTCAGAACATATTGGTTCCAACCAACAAACTCTGGAAGCATCGCTGGCTTGCACTCCAAATCCCAATGTGTAGCCAGAAAGTAATCTACCCAGTGGATCTTCATTGCAGTGTCATTTTCACCTGGAAAAAATGTCTATGTGTCAAAATTCATTGCAAGAAAGCTTACGTAACTGTCTACTCGATGATGCAAAACTTGCTCTTGCTAAAGCAATTTACTTTTCAGGAAGTGCTATGATGATGGTGCACAATAAGCATTGGAGGAGAGCATGGAAGAAACTTGGTGAGTTTGGATCAGGGTTTTCACGGCCACGTACCATGATATGCAAAATGAGTTATTGGAGAAATGCTATATTTAAGCGAAAGAACATGTGCAAAGGATAATTCTTAGCAATATAAAGCTTTTTGGATGTACCATAGTGAGTGATGACTGGTTTAATGTACAAAGAAAACCACTAATTAATTTTATAATCATTTCACTTAGAGGCAAAACATTTGTTTATGCTGTGGATTCACATGGTTCAATTAAGTCAAAGGTTTATATTGTTGATGTAATTGCTTCTGTGATAGAGGAAGTGGGTGCTGTAGTCCAAAGGAGTTTGGACTGTCCTAAAAAATTAGAGCAGTTGGTGGTGGAAAAGCATTGGTGTATTCCATTCTCTCGTGAACAAAGGAAAGTCCACTTGAAATACTTTCATGCTAGATGGATTGGAGCGCATACACCATTACACAGTGCTACTTACATGCTACATCCTAAATATTGAAATATGGACTTGATGTCCAATGTTGAAGTGGTTCATTGTTTTTACACATACAGTGGTAAACACTTCTTATGCCAATGTTGATGATAGTGTAAGATGCATGAAAGAAATTTCCTCCTTTCGATTGAAAGAAGGTCTATTTTCAAACTCTCTTTCAACAAATGGCAACAAATGGCAAAAGAGCAGCCTGCATGGAAAAGATGGATGATGAATGGTGGAGAACACTAGATGCTTTACTACGTAATCTTGCTATGAAGGTTTTACGCCGGTGTTCTTCAAATTCAAGCTCAAAAAGAAATTGGAGCATATACAAATATATTCACAGCAGTACTGGCAATGGACTTCTTGTAGATCGTGCAAATAAACTTGTTTACATGTATTGTAATGAATTTTTTTTGCGGCACATTGAAATCAAAGAATATGAAGAAGATATGCCCAGATGGATTTACAATTGCGATGATGTAGAAGTTGAATACTTTGACGTTGGACCTGTGCTGTGCACAAGCCTTGAGCTAGAGGAAAACCTTGATATAGACTCAGATGAGCTCAATGAAGCATGCGACAAAGTAGACATAGATGATAGAATCTTGGAAAAGCATAACAATGAAGATCAAGCAATAGTTTCATTGACTTTGCAAAAGAGTGTCATTAGTAAAAGAGTACAATTAGTTCTCATCTTGGAATCGATTTCCAAGTACACTAGGAGTTGCCTCTTGCGACCTCGGTGGTTTGTATTTATTGGCCATGCCAAGTATGGTATATAGGCCTTCATTGATTGCTGCACCATACAATGCGCATGTGGAGATATTTTCATTTGCCTCACCAAGCATATAAGATGGTAATAATGTCCACATGGCAACATATAATTTAACTCCAACCATTGAAGACCTTGTAGCATAGAGGACATTGGTTGGTGGAGGAACTACTAGCCACATTTGAGACACCCACAACCTCAGGATGTATTAAAAAGTGGGAGATGTGATTGCCCTGGTGTATAGGATTTAAACATTGAGAAAGGCCCCGCACATCTTGACTAAGCTTGTTAAGTTGCACTCCAACCCTTGTGGTGGGCGAGGGAGGGGTCTACGCTTGCGATAGTCTCATTGCTTCTTGCTCTTTCTCGACAAGCTTTGCCCCCATGATTTCCTGAACCTTGCTCAACTCCATTCCAGCCCCTTCCACCATAAGATCAAGCTCTTGTCGTGTGAATGTCACTATCTCCTCATGAATATCATGGGTGCTAATGGTGAAATCTTTGGACATGAAGTCCAGTGGCCTATCTAGAATATAATGCATATAAAGAATTTTAGCAAAGTAGAGTGGTGTATCAGCATTATGTAGCAGATGGTTGTACACCTCCAGGAAGATCCTCTTAGCATTGAGTTTGATGTCATTATGTTGGTACCTTGACACCTTCCATCTTCCCTTCTTGATCTCACCTTTTGGGCATGGCCATATCTCTTTGATCATATCCTTTGTGACTTGTTTGTTTATGTCACTCCATTGGGCATGACTGGGGTTTGCATTTGGACAATATGCAAGTTGTCCTAGTTGCCTGGCGGGCAGTCAAACCTTGTGCAAGATCTTTAAGTCACTCGTATGCCTTTCTAGCCAACTCATGGTGCTTGTTATCTTGTTCATTTGCCATATCTACAAAAGTATAGATGATATAAGAAACTTGGTGAATGAAAGATTAATACAGAAGACTTCCATGTCATTGTCCTCAAATATTGAAAGATGGAATGGAAAAATCACTGGAAAGCTTCCTGTAAAGACAAGTACTCTAATGCAAATGGCCTATGAACTTTGAGAATAGCGGAATCAAGAGAGTTAGAGTGAGCATTTTTGTGAGATTACTTTGAGAACTTGGAGGGTGAACTTAATTGATGGTATCAACATAAACATAGTACTTAATTAACTTGGCATGAACAATACTTTTGCAAGAGAGAGAGTATTAGAGAATATGACAATAGATGAGGACCGGATTTACTTGGAGCCGGTCCCCCCTCCAAAAGGCGTTTATATCATAGATTCTCCCATCAAGAGAGACTTTGTTACAATACAATCTTTGTGTTCCTTGTGACCTTGGTGATGCTATGAAGATGGAAAGCTTCATGCATCACGGCTTAACATAAACTTTGCAAAAAGCATTAAGTATCCCAAGCCTCAGTCCCAAGGCCTCAAACACCTTCGAAGGTGGAGAGAGCTAGCGGGGAATGAGGGTAGGGAAGAGGAAGAAGCAACATTCCATAGAAGAAAGAAATAGTTCCTCACTTATCATCACTCTTCTTGCTTAGCATAGCATAATAGCATAGTAATGAAGATGAAGAAGATGACAAGCTTAAGCATTGAAGCATGGCTCTTGGTTGGATTTCCATTCCATAGCCAAGAGTGTTGGTGTAGGCTCTCCACTTCTCAAAAAACTTGGAAAAGGAGATGGAGCTCTTGCATTTTGCACTCCACACAATGAGAGAATGTGTGTGTGTGTGTGTGTGTGTGTGTGTGTGTGGGAGAGTATACCCCCCTCTCATGCTTGATCCACCCCCCCCCCCCTCTCTCTCTCTCGTAATATTTTATTATTTCCTTTGGACATGTGTCCTCTTTTTCCTCTTTTGAGAGAAAGAGCTTAATTATTTATTTTTATGTATCTAAATTCTCATTGGACCCCTTTAAAACCTAACCAATAGCATTCAAGCACATCATGAGAGCCACATGTGGAGGATTATTTGAACATGTGTCTTTTATGCTTATTAAGTCATTTGGTTGAATGGAATACTTCAAGGACTTATTCAATCAAGCAAGCATGTGTCTTTTATGCTTCTTAAGTCATTTGTTTTGAATTAAATAATTGAAGCCTTAATCAATCAAGCATAGACGTTCATGCCTCTTGAGAACATATCTTTGAATTTAAAATTTCAAAAACCTTAGTCATTTAAGCATAAAAATCACCTCAAGCTTTGGGCAAGGTTCCCACAACCACTTTAAGCGTCTTAGCACCTCATGCTTGGGTACGATTTTCATCTCGAGGTTAGCCCTAGCTTGCGTAAGGTCAAATGGCTTTTTAACACTAACTTTTGGAGGTCTTTAATGAAGCTAATCCTAAGGTCTTTTAAGCTCCATTAGGTAGCATTGCTCATTGACAGACCATCTCTCATTTGAACTCCTTTACCATTGGCCCCGTGTTGAGATAGATCCGTAAGCACATGTCTATATTCTAACCCTTGTTCCCGTTTATTATCCCACATTAAATGATCAGTTTAATATGAGAAAATCATTTGGGTTGTTTAGATAGGCAAAAGAGATAAAGCCACATTAGTCAATTTGTCTTAGCGGGTAGAGGATCCCTTTTTACCCTACGATATCATTCCAAGATGGATGACTAATCCATTTGGTGCTTGGGAGACATAGCTGCCGCAAGCATGTTTGCTCTTTAATCCATGTCAACCTCCCAAGTAGAGTGACAAATTCTATATGGTGTTTGAGAGGCATCGTCATCACAAACATGATTTTTTAGTATGCATACTACTTTTGTGCACAATAAAGAGAGAATTAGTCTTATAAGACAAAAAGATTGATCATTTAAAAGAAACATGTACATTTGCTTACTCTAATGTAGCATTGTAAGCGTTGACAAGGTTCATACTATCCTTAAGCTAGATTCCTTGCATCCATCTAGCATCTTTAAAAGGATAATTTTTGAACTTAATAAGATACCTTCGGATAATATTACCATGTCATAGTACCTTGTATTCATGCCAAAGGATAGCTTCAGGTTGTAGCACCTCTTCTTGGTCTTGATTTCGGGAGGGTCTTCATTAATTGGTTCATTTGGAGGCTCTCCTTTGTAGGGCTTAAGTAGGCGCACATGAAAAGAATTGTGTATGAGCCAATGGTTAGGTAACTTGAGTTGATAAGCCACCTCATTGATTGGCTTCAAAATTTGAAAAGGACCACAGTATCTTTTTGCTAGTTTAGCATAATAGTTTTGATGGCCCGTAGGATTTTTGCCCGTCGTTTGCCTCAATCAAGCCTTAGGAAATTTAAGTAAGACCCAATCATTTTCTTTGAATGTTAAGGTCCTTCTGTGCTTGTCAGCAACAAATTTTTTCCTTAGTTGAGAGATGGATATAGCCTCCTTAATCTTTTGAAAAGATGCTTGCAGGTCACGGCTATACTCATCTGCAGCGAAGATCTTCCCATGTACTTTAAGTAGCAAGGGACTTTTAGGTCTTCCCTCTATGATTTCAAAAGGTGCTTTTACCGTAGAAGTATGGATATTATTATTATACACATACTCTACAAGAGGTAAATACTTTTCTCATTGTGAGCATTGATCTACTTTTGTAACATAGGTCTTTAGTAGATCAAGAATTGTAAGATTGGCTATCTCACTTTGGCCATCTGTTTGTGGGTGATAGGCCGAAGAGAAATTCAATCTTATACCTAGATTTTTGAAGACACCTTTCCAAAAATTACTAGTCATTCTAGGATCTCTAGCTGACACGATGGATGTTGGCAATCCATGGTGTTTAAAAATTTGGGATATGAAGAGAGTGCCATTTGGTGTGCCTTAATAGTCTTCTTGACAGGGATAAAGTGTGCTTGCTTGCTAAACCTGTCGACTATTGTCCATATTCCTATTTTCCCATGGATAGACTTGGGTAATGATAAAATCCATGGATATACTCTCCCATGGTGAATTAGGGATTGGCAATGGCTGGAGTAATCCACGTTGCTTCCCTCTATCATACTTGGTCTTTTGGCATACCACACATTTTAAAACATACTCTTGTATGTCTACTTTCATGGTAGGCCAATAAAAGTACGTCTCTACTCCTCAAAGAGTAGGTTGAATGCCTCTATGCCCCACATAGGGAGGAGCATGGGATTCATACATGACTTTCTCACAAAGGGAGTGGGTGGAATTGGAGCTGATCTCTTCAGATAGCTGATGCCACTGTTAAAATTTAGAGCTACTGGTAAGTCGTCAGTTCAGTCAGTGAAACTGGAATAGAGAGTGGAGTCTGGACTGAAATAGTTATCTGAACTGAAATAGTATACTGAAATGAGAGACAGACTGGACAATTGGAAAAGTATTTGGAATTTTAGATTCATAGTTCAAGAACAACCAGTACAAGGTGTATCGGATTGAAGCTCAAATGATTACAGCAGTAATGATTACAAGGTGAAGTTAAAGGAGAGAATATTGTAGCTCCAAAATACTCGAAAGCTAAAGCCAAGAGAACTAAGAAGTAAGAAGCCTGATTACAATGTAATGGGTCCTATTTATAGCCTTCTAAAAGTTACTGTAGTAGCTGCCGTGGTAATTACTGATGTGTGACTGATCCACTGTTCGGCTTTCCACGAGACAGTTCTCGCCTGCTGGAACTATCTTCACCTTCTACATCCTTCTCTCCTTTCTTGAATTTTGGTATAACTCCAAAATTCGGAAAAATCTATCGCCTGATTCTGAATTGGTGTTGAGGAACCCTTTTGGATTTCTGGTTGAGGCCCAAACCCTAAACCCTAAACCCATCTATCTGTTTGCTGAGTTGGACGATATTCCTCATGAGTTGGCCTATGTTCCTCATGATAGTACTCCTCTAGAGTCGCTAGCTCTTCTGGTATTGCGAGCTTTATGCCATGTTTCATGCTTGTTGAGTGCTTGAAACCCCTATAATTGTAATTCCATGGGTACCTAGCCAAAGAAATTCTAGCGCCTTATTGGAAAATCCACCGTCTGATTTTGAGATGGAACTACCCAATATCCTTCCATTGAACCCGCTTCCTCTTGCCCTTCTTCTATGCTGGTGCTTCAAAAGTTTCTGTGCCAGCATTGTCCTTCTAGATAAGTCGATAATTAGCCTTCTGCTCAAGCTGATTACACCTTGTAGTGGAAATCTCCAATTCATAAGGCGTAAGAGGATTAAATGTTTTGGTGTCAAGATCATACAGCGTGCGTCTACCCTTTGTCAGACAGCATCTGGACAATTTATGACAATGCGAAGCTGTGAGGATCCATCCTTCTGGGAGAGGCTGATTTGTTTTAAACCTAGCTTCGAAGAGTATCTCAGCCATTTCTCTATACTGTGGCCCCATACCTGGTTTGGCCGTAATATCCTTTTCAAGAATCTTAGAGGACTCCACAGCAAGTTAAAGCAGCTGATTTGTGATCTTGGTGAGACCCTTGAGTTGGATCTTCCATTGTCCCATACAGAGCTTGATCCTTTGCCTTTCTCCTTGAAGTTCCAAAGCATCATTTAGCTGCAGAGCATCAATGATTAATTTTTTCCAAGTTTTCCATTCTACAGTGGCTCGCTCACACCAATCCTGAAGATCATCAATAATGTTATAGTATGTGAGCCGATCCACTGGTTCTAGATGTTGAGGATACAAAGCTGGGAAAAACCTAGGCAGCTCAGTCTCTCTAACAGGCACTACATACAGGAGAACTGGGGAATTGGGTACAAACTCTAAAAAGTTAAGAACAACGTGGTTCTCTTGCTGCATTATCTTCCTGGTGACTCTAACCAGCTGAAACATTCGTCGGAGAGCAGTTTCCTGTTCCCCTACTGTCATTTGAGTTCGTGGTCCTTTACTGCTGGAAGTCTAATATTCAAGAATAGCTTGTATCCTTTGGTCCAGAACTCGTATGGCAATTTACATTTACAGTAGGACTTCTTTCAGTTGATTTCAAACCTCTTTCATACATTTATATATAGGCTTGTTCCCAAGCAGGAGCTCTAATTCAATGGCTAGGGAATGGCAGTCTGCAGTAGACTGCCGCTGCTAGTGTGGATTGACCAGGTTATCGTCAGAGGTTAATGCCCATTTAGGTACTCTCTCTAGCAACTGAATTGTGCTAGGATGCTTAGGTAATTGGCATAACTCCTGATCATGAGAAGTGGCTAATTTTGAATGCTGGATCATTTCTCTGGCGCTGACATATAGTCTCTGAAAACGTTCCAAATCAAAAGAAGAACATCATCCTCTAGATACATCCTGTTAATAGGAGCTTGCTGATGTCTTAGCCTCTTGTTCAGTGTGATGAGCTGTAATAAGTGTTGCTCATCACCCTTCAAGGTCTCAGTCACAACTTTAGCTTTTGCTTTCACATTTGAACTGTGCTGTGACTGGTGTACTGGGAAGTCTTCAGTGTTTCCTGGTTATCAATCCTTAGCCCGTTGGTCTCCCAACTGCTGATCCTTATATTGGTCTTGCTGATCTGTGTTGGGTTGATTGTCCCCTGTGTGGCAGCTGATCCATCAGCACCAGATCCTGAAGGCGGAGATGGAGAAGAGTCATTATCATCATCATGCCTATCTGCTGTTTCATCCTCCCTCTCTTCATACTCTCTTCTGCTTTCTCAGAATCCTCATCGAGGTTATTTTGTTTATCAATGTAGTCCAGAATAGCTTGATTTGCCAAAGCACTATTATATTTAGAAATCTTATCCTGCAAATCACTCTGTATTGTTTCCATGAGTGCCTTCAGATTGTCCATGTTGAAAATGGCATTGCCTTCTGGATTTAGAATATCAGCCAAGTTATTGTATATGTATCTTTTTGTTAAAGAAGTTTCTAATGCAATGTGGCTGGTCAGCAATGTGTTGAAATCAACTCTCTTCATCCTCAGCATAGTCTCAAATCTGTCAGCATCTCAGCCCCTGCCTTTTCTTCAGTTGACTGCCTCATCTCAAACTCAAGCTTTGACAGCTTACTTTACAATGTCTGAATTGTCCTGGCTGGTTGATTTTCAAGAACACTATGACGCAAGGATTGTGCCTCTATATCCTGTTTGAAACTTCTCGACTTGCTGCTCATTGTTCCTTAGTTCTGATTTTAACTTGTTCACTTCATCAGTGTATGCTGAGGCATCCATCATTTGTCCCAAGGCATTGACAATCGTATTCCAGGATGATTGGATATGCACTGAGCAACCATCCATGATTGTCACTGGGTTAGAGGCCCTGGCTCATAAACTATAACAAGAGCCATTTATGGTAGTGTGGTAAAGTCAGGTTTGTGCAGAACTAATCATCCTGTGAGAGGGTGACTTTGTAGCTGTTTTAATCTGTCCTTTTTGGTTAAGGCTAAATCCAATTCACTGAAAGGGATAGGAACTTTACTAACTGGACTAACAGGTGCTGGACCTTTTCCCTTATCAGTATGGACTGCCAACTGATCAGCATTGGTTCTATCTAGCTGGTCTTTTCCAGCACTGGTATTTGCTAGACTCTATCCCACTTGCTGGCTAGTTCCAACAATAATCTTTACTGGAGGCTGTTCTGCCTGGCCAACTGAAGTCTAGACTCCTGGAGATTTTTTAGAAGACACAGTTTTGACCTGACTTTCTAGTTGTTTCATAAAAAGCACTACTCGTGGCCAATGTAGTTTTCGGTGTCTTCAAACTACCATCTTCCACCTGCGTGGCCTTTCTCTTCTGTCGAGTGAGAGCCAACTGAGTACTTGGGGCTTCTTCATCTGAAGATAAGTCAAATTGTTAGTCGCTGGGATGGGTTTTTGACTTCAAGCCATCCGTACCTGGTCATGAGAATCAGGAGAAGTTGCCCAGTAAAGAAACTGCCAGACATACCAGGCTTTAAAAACAGTCTGAGACTTCAACTTGGCAGTTAAGCACATTATGCGATAGAATCTAACATAAGTTGATTGAGGCTGTGGCATCTAATCTCTTTGTCAGTAACATAGCAAACATTTTTTCTAAGACATATGGGGTTATTTTTCAGACTCATAGCTTCAGCCACAAACCGGTAAGCAACGGGGACGTCCATACCTTCTACTGGAACCCCTTGTGCACTGGCCTTGTGCTTTTTCTTGGCTGCATCATCTTCCTTAAGAGCTGGACTTATCTGTTCTGTAGTTGCAACAATCGGCTTTGGCTCATTTGGCATCTTGAAAGCATAAAAAATGTCATCCGGAGTTGCTGACACTTTCCTACCATACACTACAGTGCTGCCTTCATCAGCATTGAAGGAATCAAGAACCTGCCTAATGATAGTTGTGTCAAACTCGATCTGGGTTGCATTATTCGTTATTCGGGAGACGTATAATACGCAAATAATGGACGTATTATTCGTTTATATAAATTATACGGCCGTATTATAAGGTGCCACATCAGCATAAACAGCTTCTTAGTTTTTTCGATCAAAATTATTTTTGAGCGAAATAATTTTCGATCAAAAATTATAACGATCGAATATGTTAGTATACATAGCAGCACGCGACAGGCCTAATACCAACTTTCACAGTCAGTGTTTTTCATGTGAGTACTCTCACCAAACGATCAAAAAAAGTAATTTGTAAAAAAATAAAACAAGTCGAATTTAATAAAAATTCGAATTCAATAGAATTTTAAGTTTTGTGATTCAAATATATGAATTTGTTTTGAAAAACTTAGTAAATAGTTGAAAGTTTGTATTTTGTGAAGAGTTTAATCTCTCACCTGATACAAACCGTAATTATAAGAATCACTTGTCAATGTGTTCAATTAATTGACACTTGAAAGTGACTAATAAAAAAAAAGCAAGATATTATTGTTGTGTGTAGAGTGTACTCTCACATGAGATAATTAGTTTAAAAATATAATTACATAAAAATTAATTTTATGTAATTTAAAGTTCGATTTAGATGTGTAGAGATTTTCTCTCACTTCAAAATTAATATAATGAAACAAAATTATATTTTTACGTTTTGTGTAGAGCTATTCACACTGCTATGCTCTCACTAGAGTAAAAATTTAGGAAAAATATGTCCAAAAATATTGATATTCTCTTATCTTTATTTGGACTGCAAAATCTACCGTACTGTGTGAGAGCATAAACATGCTCGCATTGTAGATAGATAATCGCTTAAAAATCTATGGTAAAGTGTAAGAACTTTTTGTTCGCACTTTACATACATACAATAATTATCAAGTATTGTAAGTGATTATTATTTTGACATTTAAAAATGTCACTTATAGCTCTTGTATGTATAGCAATTTATAATGATAATCATTTTAATACTTGATTTAATTGTAATTATTGATTATCGTAGTGTGTTAAAGCTACAAGCTTGCACTTTAGATAAATTGATGCAATTTATATGTAATCCAATGGTATTGTTTTTTATTATTGTATTTTTTCAATCATTGTTTTTATTATTTTAATTTCGTTCAATCATTGTTAGTTATATTAATTTAATGTTTGAATTGATTTTGATTATGAAAATGATCATTGACTTTGTTTTTACTAGAAAATTACTTTCGTGCATCATGGTGAAAGGACAAGACTGGAGTTATGTGCATGAGTTGAAAGCTGGGAGAAATACATCTCGACTTAAATGTAAATCTTGTGGCCACGAGTTCAGTGGTAATGCAACCAGAATTAAAGAGCATTTATTTAAAGTCCTTGGCAATGTTGAAAAGTGCGGGGCACCACCAAAAGATATTCATGAAAAATTTGCCATGTATTCTCGCAAAGTAAAGTTGATTCTTGCAGCTAAACATAAAGGTGATAATTCTAAAGAAATTCATGCGAATATTGAACCATCTGTATGCAATGAGGCAACAGAAGAGGTGTGTACCACTCAAGTAAACGATCAAAGTTCTCAATTGAACCCTCTTCATGGACATGCTTCTACATCAGGAGGAGTTCCTAGCACAAGCAAATCCGGCAGAGCGTCATCCAATGGACAGACAATGCCTGAAGCATTAGGTAAACAATGGTTGCTTGAGTTGCATTTAAAATGGACACAAGCATTTGTTGCGTGTGGCATATCATTCAATGCTATGCGCAATCCAATATTTCAAGATGCTTTGATGAGTACAGTCAAAAAAGGATTTGTGCTTCCTGACTATAACAAGATGGAAACTGAATATCTTGATAAAGTCAAAGACAGTACTGAAGCCATTCTCAAACGCACAGTTCTAGAGTTTGTTCGAGCCTATGGATGCACCATAGCATTGGATGGATGGACTAACTGTCAAAAAGAACCTTTAATCAATGTAATGCTTATTAACCCTAGAGGGGCTATGTTCGTGGAAGCAATTGACAGCTCATTGAAAGAGAAGACTATCACCTATCTAGCAGGGGTGTATGAGCGTGAAATTGCAAAGGCAGGTGGACCAAAGAATGTGACTGCTATTGTCATAGACAATGCGGCCAACTACAAAGGAGCAGGAAGAGCTATTCAAGTCAAGTATCCGGAGATTTCTTGGGTACCATGTGCAGCTCACACTTTAAATTTTCTTTTAAAAGATATTGGTAAAATGGCATGTGTGAAGCAAACTTTATTGGATGCAAATCATGTGGTGAAATTCATTAGAGAGCATCAATTTTGGTATGCTCTTTTTCGAACCAAGTCATCAAATAAAGCTTTGCAAATATTTTGCGCGACAAGGTTTGCTACGGCATACTATATTCTTGCTGCTTTGCAAGAGTTGAAGCCTGCATTGATGGAAACCTTAGCAGACAGAAGATGGGATGGATGGCTCAGCAAGTATCCAAGTTATCAGGAAGCAGCTGGTCGATGTGCGCAAATAGTAAACTCGCCAGTCTTTTGGCGTAATGTAGAAAGAATAGTAACTGTGTCAAAGCCATTTGTAGATCTTTTGAGAGCAGTTGACACATATTCTTTTATTTTTGGTCGGGTCTACTGGTATATGTCAGAGGCTATACGCAAGCTAAGAGAAAATGTCAGTTTTGGTGCAAAGGATAAAGCTACCATGATTACAATTGATAACAAGCGTTGGGTGTAGCTGCATACGCCATTGCATGGTACGGCTTTTATATTGGATCCTAAGTTTCAAATGCATCAGCAATCTGCCAACAAAGAAGTTACGTCCGACTTCAAAACAGTGTGCTCCCAACTCTTAGGGCACGAATATGGAAAAACAGCTTTTCATTAGCGAGTAGATTATGCCAACAGAACTAGTATGTTTCAGGATCCGTGGCATATAGATACCATTGGCAAAACAAGTGCAACTTTATGGTGGAAGGAGTATGGTGGAGAGAAAGTGGAGTTGCAACACATTGCAGTTAGAGTTTTATCAGTAGCTGCATCAAGTGGAAGTTGTGAGCGAAACTGGTCAGCATTCGACTTTGTGCACACTAAAAAGCGAAACAGACGGGCTGCTGATTTGGTGTATGTTTTTTGCAATATGAGACTTATTTATAAGCCTCAAAACATTGCAACTAGAGCCGCTCAAAAGAAATATGGAGTCTTTCAAACGCATGAAGCTATTTCTGCAGAAGTTGATGATGAAGATGATATGGAATGGGAGATAGTTTCAGAATGCTCAGATATGGACGAAGTAGATGATATGGTTGCATTTTTTGAAGATGGAGATGATTTGTGAGAGTACCATTGTAATACTTAACAAGTTTTTGCATATGATGAAAGAAAGTGGTATCTCGTTGTCGTTCACATCAAAACCTCTCTTTCTCTCTCTCATACGCACATATTCACTCACACTCAAATATAAACTTCCGAAAATATCTTGTCGAATAACAATTACATAAAGTCGATGTAGGTTTGAAATTACAACAAGGTTCTGGGAAATTACTCAATCGAAAAGAGTTTGATATAATTTTGAGATTACAAAAAGCTTCTGAGTGACTTATGAGTTTGATAGATTTGCTATAAGTTGGTCTATGGTAAAATCTGTAATTCCTAGCTCAGGGGATGGTTGAGCACCATCTTTATGTGAAGTGGTAGTATCATCTGGCAAAGGTCCATACAATGATTCATATCGTTGAAGCTTTGCTTGTGCATCACTTAACTCTATTTCAAGCTCAAGAATACGGCCACGAAGCATGTCCGGTGTTTCTCCTTGGCTGGCAAGGTCTTGTCCTTGGCTGGCTAATTCAGTCAGTGTTTCTGACTCTTCAGGAAGTAAAACAATCGGACGCTTGCGAGGAGGCATTGGATTATTTGCATTGCGTGCTGCCACCTTTTCTGCAATGCGTCCACGTCCAACGCCAGCGGTGCCTGGACGATCTGACCAATCCACTCTCTTCAACAAAACATATCGAACATAGTATTGTTGGATAAAGTAAATTGCTACTTGGTTGTTTTTTGGTAGACATCTCTCTTGGGGTATAAACCTTTGCAGCAATACACGTGCCAGTCCTTTATGTTGCAAATCAGAGAGCTTTAACGGAGCTGTATCTTTTGCATTGCCACTTATTTGAAATAGTTGATGGCGTACAAAGCGATTAGGGCAAAGCTTTTTGCACTCTTTAAGGGTTAATGGTTCGCCCTGCAGCTCGGATTCATCTTCTTCAATGTTCGCAATAGTAGAAAGATCTGCTTGTCCACATCTAACTTGTTCTTCTTTAAAAATTGCCTGAGCTTCAGCGTGGTTGAGTTCTTCTTCCATATCTGCATATCAGGTGAACATGTCATTACTTTTAAATACCCATTCAATTAATTTGACATTGGACAGTATATCAAATGACAAACATAGATATTTTGTTCAATTAAACATACAATTAAATATGACACCAAAAGTAAAACAATGATGAAATCATGAGACTGTGTTTCATTAATCATTAGCTGGTCGTAAGCCAGATGTCATTACAATGTTGTAACCCACTCTATGGGCACCATTTAAACATAAGGAGAGATCAAAAGCGTTAGGCCGGGTTTTGGGGTTTTGGTGCTTGCCGGTTTCAAGATGAGCAAGTACATTACTTAAAAAATGTCTCTTGCTTTGTTCTTGGGGCTCTGGTAAGCACTTCAAAATGCATTTACATGTATGACACATGGAATGAATATCCATAGCTTTGGTCCAGGAGGGAGAATTACTAGATATACATTCGGGGGCTGCCCATGGATAATCTCTCTCATATTGTTTTCTAGTTTCTATCTGCATATCGTGTAGAGGAGGAAAACCGGCTGTGGTATTTGTTTTGGTGCATGAATCCCAATCCACAATGCCGACGTAAACACCTTTTTCGCCAAAATGCAGCATCATATTTCGAGAGTGTAGATCATTGTGGAGGTAGTTATGCGAATGTATGTACTTCAGAGTTTGGAGGAGAGCATTGATGATCTGCAAAATATTCTCCTAGAATAGCTCTACTGTTCCTGCAGTGAGTACATAATCGCGGATGACAGGTTGGCTGCCGTCTGTAGTGCATTCTTTGATCCATTGCTCCACATGGCCGCCATTCCAAAATCTTGAAATGAGCATTGGTCGCTCCACGTGGTGCACCATGGCAAGAGGGTAGATAATACCTCGATGTGAAATATCCAAAATTGTTGCTTCGTCTTTGACCTGTTGCTCCATGGTGGGCCCATGTAAGTGTACTTTGAACATTTTTGCAGTATACACTTGATCTTTGAAAGCGGGATGTGTGACACCCACACGCTTCACATGTGCCCATCTTCCCTCTCCCAGCTGTGGAGCTTGGATATTGAAGATGGCTGTGTCGGGTAAAAGGTGTAAAATAGGTGGTAGCTGAGAGAGGTCTAATGTAGCAACGAATGACGTTGCAGGCTCTGTTCTAAGAATGATTTCTGGTTCAACAGCAGCTTCAGAAGAGCTGGCTTCCACTCTTGCACGCTTTGCTGCTCTTTCTAACTTTTCCTTGCTCTTGAACTCCGTGTAAAGCTGTTGCACAAGATGTATGCGCTCAGCTATGTTTGGCAAGGAAGTAATTGCAAGATTTTGCAGTTCTTGAAAGGTTTTCATGATCTGTCCAATGGTTTGTTTGACCATGTTTACTAAAGCACCTGATGTCAGGAGGGCTATGTAAAAAATAGCTGGTGCAAACTCTGCCTGGAGCTGCTCAAACACAGACTTGGTTAGAGTCTCTGTAAGCTGATAAAAATGCTCCGGAGTGACAGGGTTTAAACAACGCCTAATCTCTGCCTCTGACGTGTAATGGAAGTGTCTCACAATCACGTTGGAGACGAACTTTCGTTGATGTTTCACTAGCTTCGTGTCTGCCATATCTGTATGACAAAATTATAAATTAAGAATCTTACGAAAAGATTGTACACCATACTAACATAGTTATTATATAATGAGTGTTAACCCTATATATATTAAATGATGATTCAAATTTATTAAACAATATTAAATTATTACAAATTAAAGAGAAAATCTTATGATTACAAACCACATTGTACGAATCGTCCATGAAAATTAATTTAGAGAGAGAGAGAGAGAGAGAGAGAGAGAGAGAGAGAGAGAGAGAGAGAGAGAGAGAGAGAGAGAGAGAGAGAGAGAGAGAGAGAGAGAGAAACAGGCCAGGAGTGTGAGATGCTCTCAGCACAAGAACTGGACCCTGCTATGTGTAGAAGTGTGAGATGATGAAAGAAATTACATCTAAAGGGTTGGAAAATCGTACATGTGAACAACTCAGCTAGTGTGAGATATTCTTAGCACAAGTCCTGGATGCTGTTGTAAAATAGATTGGTAGTTTTTATCAATCTAATCCCTGATAAAGTGTGTGGAACTCACAACACAACTATAAGCCGATAAATTAACAATTGCAGATGTAAGTTACCTATCGTATGTGTTTACGTCCAAAACAACACCAAGTCATTTAATGATGAAAAATGATGTTCTTTTGGAATATGAAACACACGAGTAACCAGTATGTCACATTAAGATGAAGAGGGCATGAAAATATGCATCTCTTCACTCTTAATATAACGAGTGGTAATGCTTGTGTTTCTATGTAACACATATGACAGAAAAACTTAATCTAAAATTGTAAATTTTATAAGCTATTTCTAATGGAGTGTGTGGAACGCACAACACAACCATCAGCAAACAGCTCAACAATCTCAAATGTAAATCAATTGTTGTATATATCTACGTTCACAGTAACACCAAGTCATCTGATGATGAACAATGATGTTACTACAGAAATAGAAGCACAAAAATAACGAAAGTCGTATTAAGATGAAGAGGGCATAAAGTATGCATCTCTACTCTCTTAAAATGACGAACGTTAATCTTTGTGCTTCTATGTAGAATAATCAATAATGATTTACTTTAAGATTGTCAATTATTTTATAGGCCACTCTGAAGTGAGAGGTGTAGCATCATGTCTACTACACTCCACGAGTCGACCTCTAATCCTACCTCATCTCTATGGTGAGAGATATACTACTACACCATACGAGTGAGAATCTAAATTTACCCTAAGCCTTCCCTGGAGTGAGTTATATAACTACACACCACGGGAAAGGAAACTATATTCTATACACCTCTGGAGTGAGCCATATGGCTACACACCATGAAGTGGCCTACGACCTGCAAGCCAACTTTGTGGTGAGAGCCGAAACTACTGCACCACACAAGTCTGGCACAACACAAAAAAAAAGTTAGTATTTATTGAAAATTAAAAAAATATACCGAAAAACCGATGTAAATCGAAGACGCTGTCTCTATCTGGCAAACTCTTAGAAGCTCCAAGCTCTCCAAACTCCAAGAAAGTCCACAATGCTTTTCGATCGAATACGGCGACGATTGTATATATATACAGTTTTTTGATCGAGATATTTTTCGATCGAAATACTTTTCGATCAAAAAATAACTCGATCGAAAAATGTTTTATACGGCTATTCGGTAATTATTCAGAAATACGGCGTATATTGACGTTTTATACGTATAAGTTTTGTTATACGGGCGTATAAATGCAGCGCAGAACTCGATTCTTGTGGCTTGCACAACCACATGCAAATCCCACAATTGTAGCAACACTTTTGCTTGCTCGAAACACATACCTGTGTATCTTACTATGGGGAATAAGTGGTAGAGAAGCTTCGATAGAGGCGATAAGTGCCGAAGTTTTATCTATAGTGTCCTGCATCTTCTTCGACGTTTTTCTTCTGCCCATACAAGGTGAAGATGATGACTCTGTAGAAGAAGAAGAAGAAGACTTACCCGAATATTCAAATCCGTATCCAGGTGTATCTGGTAAAGACAGACATCAATTGATCGTTGCTTCTGATGAAGAAGTTTGTGGTTGTAGTGAAGAGGCTTCGGAGCTTGGCGATGGCAAATGTGTAACAGCAGGCAGACGTCGTGCATGAGACTTATGAGGAAAAATGCCTATTCGCCTTATTGTTATACGCGTTCACATCATAAAAGCTCCACTACTTACCGTTCCTAGAGTTCTGTGCACCGCCAATGACGTGGCATACATGCATTGGCTAATACTTTCCATGTTCCTTGAAATGATTATCACAGACAGTTCGAATGGCCCTTTTTTCCCTAAAAACTGATACTGGCTCCGACACTTTACTGATTCTGCGATTGACATGGTTTTGTCGTGCTGAGACTTTTTTGACCCTTTGACTTGCTCTGGTACTGGTTGTACATAAAAGAGTCTTAAAATAACTGATTCTGAATTTTCTTGGTCTTCATATGGACCAGCCCAAGCTATTTTTAAGTTTGGTTTCTTAGGACCCAGTTTAGATTGATAAAACAGAACCAAATCTCCTTTCTAAAATTCCCTAACTTTGATTCTTCTATCATGCCAATGTTTCCTTCTTTGTTGAACAATTTCCTGTTCCAGCATAGCCCTCTGTCTTAACTCATCCAGCTGTGTTAACTCCTCTAGTCTCTTTTTAAGATTGTGGTTAAAATCCAATCCATATTCTACTGCCATCTTGAGACTGGGAATTACAAATTCCATAGGCACGACAACTTCAGTGCCATATACCATTCTGAATGGTGTTAATCTAGTGGTGACCTTATAGGCTGTCCTATATGCCTAGAGAGCAGTCTGGAGCTTCAAATCCCACTGGTGTGGCTCCTTCTGCACAATCTTAGTGAGAATGGCCTTGACAATTTTGTTATTGCTCTTTGCTTGCCCATTGCATCTGGGATAATATGGTGTTGATTTTTGATGCTTTATTGAGAGCATTTCCATCAGAATGTCCATAGTATCATTTATAAAGCGTGTTCCCTGATCAGACACAATCTTCTCCATAGGACATCCATAATGGCAAATACTATTTACCCTTTGCCTTCCACACCTCTCTCTGCTGAGCCCATTTGCTGCTTTCAGGACTGACTGGTTTCGCCGGCTCATCTGGCATTTCCTCAATGACCACCCCTTTGCTACGTGTAACTGTTCGTACAGGAACTGGCTTTGGGGCTTTCGCCTCAGTAGCCACAGTAGTAGGTGTTTCTGGACACTGAGCCGCAAAATACCCATACTTGCCACAAGTATAACAATTTAGGCTTCGGTTCTGGAAATTACCGCGACCTCGGCCCCGACCAGTACCTCCCTGGTACCTGCCCGCGCGCCCAGTACCAGTACCACTGGTACCCGATTTATCTTCTTGGGGTACACTGGTTGTCTCCATTCTGACTGGTTCAGCATTGGTAAATGCCACTACAGATAAATCTTTTCCCATCTTGAAGTGATGAATGCGAATGCCATAATTATTCCATAAATGACCATATGATTTGCAATAGGTATAGTGTGGACATTCATTGGAAACATGATCTTTAGATTTACACTTTGAACACCAGGTTTCCATTTTGCTAACTGGTTGTCTGATCTGGCTGATTTCAGCAATCTGTCGGGCCATCTCATCAATCTTTCTGAACCAAGACCCCTTCTTGGCCTTATCTTTGCTCTTTTCATCTGAGCCACTTTCAGAGCTACTGGAGTTATTGGAATCAGAATTCTCAGTGGAAGAACTGCTACTACTGGACCTCCTGACTCCTCTCCTTCTTTGCTTGCTACTCAAGCTTCATGGGTTCGCTGCACCAAATCATTGAATTTATTTGTTGGTGCTGACACCTCCTGTTCCCTAAGATTTTTACTGTGGAACCCATTTAAAAACCATGCTTGCAACCTCTTTTTTGATGGTGGCTCCTGCAGCTGCCTAGTTAGCTCCTTGATTTTCTCAACATAACTTCTAACTGATAATTTTCCTTGCTTTATCTTATCCAATTCGCAGAGGATGTCCTGATCACCTCTGTTGTTTGAATATTCCAATCTGAAAGCCTTGAGAAATTTGTTGTATGATCTAAGTTGGCGAGCTGGGTAATGGTAGTACCATTTCTTTGCTGCATCCTTCGTGTTTGAGGAAAGTATTCCCCCAGTCATCTTCATCAATATTCTTCAACTCAGCATACTGTTCAAAAGCTCGGATATGAACATGTGGATCATCTTTCTTCCCTCCTTTGAACATGGGAAAATAAATTTTCAATGAAGAGGTATAATCATGCCGGTCAGCATCGTCTCTTCCTCGTCTAACCTTTGGAGCCTTACTCCGTCTTGAGGACTTCTTGTAATGGTCCGTATCAACATCCCAATCAATTTCTTTGTTGGTCTCAGTTTTTGTCTCTTCTTTGGATTTTCTACTAGAACAGTGACGACTACCCTTGTTTCCTTTGGCCCCAACATCCGTATGTGTGGTCCGAGAACTCCTGGCCTTGCGTTCTTCCCTCTCAGCCCTTCTCCTTCTGGACTGACTGGAGTGCTGAGAGTCCTTGGCCTCATTAGCATGATTGTGCTCCTCTTGAGCCTCAATCTCAGTCATCGGGTCCTTCTTAGGATCAGAGTCTCGTTCTAATTCCTCGGGAACAGGGTCAACGCGGTGTGATGGTTTACGACCATGATTGGTTTTAGGCGCCATCCTTCAGCAGAAAATTCTAACTGGGAGATAAGATTTTTTTTGGTCAACGAGAAAACAACTCTAGTCACCATGATTGCCAACAGTGGAATTTGAGCTAATCTCTTTAGATAGCTGATTCCAGTGTTAGAATTTAGAGCTACTGGTAAGTCGTCAGTTCAGTCAGTGAAACTGGAATAGGGAGTGGAGACTGGACTAAAATAGTTATCTCAACTGAAATAGTATACTAAAATGAGAGACAAACTGGACAACTGGAAAAGTGTTTGTATTTTCAGATTCATAGTTCAAAAACAACCAGTACAAGGTGTAACAGATTGAAGCTCAAATGATTACAACAGTAATGATTACAAGGTGAAGTTAAAGGCGAAAAGATTGTAGCTCAAAAATACTCGAAAGCTAAAGCCAAGAGAACTAAGAAGTAAGAAGCCCGATTAAAATGTAATGGGTCCTATTTATAGCCTTTTAGAAGTTACTATAGTAACTACCGTGCTAATTACTGATGTGTGACTGATCCACTGTTCGGCTTTCCAGGAGACAATTCCCGCCTGCTGGAACTGTCTTCGCCTTCTACATCCTTCCCTCCTTTCTTGAATTTTGGTATAACTCCAAATTTTTTGAAAAATCTATCGCGTGATTCTAAATTGGTGTTGAGGAACCCTTGTGGATTTTTGATTGAGGCCCAAACCCTAAACCCTAAACCCATCTAACTATTTGCTGAGTTGGCCAATGTTCCTCATGAGTTGGCCTATATTCCTCCTGAGTAGGCTGATGTTCCTCATGAGTTGTCCTATGTTCCTCATGATAGTACTCCTCTAGAGTCGCTAGCTCTTCTGGTATTGCAAGCTTTATGACATATTTCATGCTTGTTGAGTGCTTGGCACCCCTATAATTGTAATTCCAAGGGTGCCCAGCCAAAGAAATTCTAGCGCCTTTCTGGGAAAATCCACCATCTGATTCTGAGATGGAACTACTGAGTATCCTTCTATTGAACCCGCTAGGCCTCACCATTACTTTGTCTACCATTTCTTGTACTTGCCTCATGGTCTCCTCTTGTTGAGCTTGGGAAACTCGATAAGGAGGTTTGCTAGTCGGTGAGCTTCCTGATAGGATCTCAATTCGATGGTCATCATCCGCTTGTTCCGGAGGTAAGTCAATAGGGATATCATCGATGAACACATCTTGGAATCCTTTTAGAAAATTAGACAAGTCTAACTCTTCTTGATTTCTACCATTCACCTTTGATGAAACATTAGGACCTTTTAGGGACTCTTTGACAAAAAATTCATGTACGCAGAAACTGAGCTCTTCATTGATTTATCAAGGGCAAGAGGATTTACACGTGGTATAGTAAGACCAGACTCATTAGCAGCTATATACATGTTTTTTCCCTTGTAGGTGAAGTAGATTCTCCTCTCAAGGAACTTCATGTTGGTAGCCATGCGATCAAACCATGGCGCCCCTAGGATAGCATCCTCATGTTGGAGAGGAGAGATGAAAAAGTATTCTTTGTCAACATAGCTTTGGACATGAAGCCTCAACTTCCCAATCAAGGGAGTAATGGAGGCTTGCTGTCCCTTGAAAGCTGTGTCAGCCGTTACAATATCTCCCATCTCAAAAGCTTGAATGCCCAACTTGGTGGCCAACTCCGTTGATATGAAGTTGTGAGTAGAGCCAGGGTCAAACAAGATGAAGGCATCATGCTCTCTTACCTTTCCCCAAGCATAGGAGAGAGATGATCCTTTGCAATGAGCATCCTCTTTTGGAGCTTCGATGGTGGAAGCCCTAGGAGTCTCATTGCAAGCATTTTTCTTGGGGCAAGAATGATAGCCATGTCTTTGCTCCCCACATTTAAAAACACTTATGGTCCTTGCAAAAAGCTTCAAGCTCTTCAAGTGAGAGTTTGTTTTTACCTTTGTAAACTCCCTTCTCCTTGGACCTATTGTTGTTGTTGTAGGAAGTGCCTTGCGAAGAATTTTGGGCATTGGTTTTTCCCTTTGCATCATTTTTGTCTTTGTTTTCCATGGGTTTATCATTCCGTCTAGCCCCTTGTTGGAAATTGACACAGGAAGCAACCATGGTGTGGTGGATTACTTCGGTGATAGAACCAGGCCCTTGGGAGTTGACGTACTTGGCCATTTCTTCAGGTAATCTTGCAAAAAATTATTGCCTTTGCTCAGTGAAGTCTATCTTTTGAAAGACAGTAGCCTTGAGACGTAAATCCCAAAACTTGTCCACATATTTATGGATAGACTCATGAGAGAGAAGCCTCAAACTCCACCAATTGGTGAGCACTTTGTCCTTTGCATCGCTTGCAAGGAATTGCTTCATGATGGAAACTCGTAGAGTTTTCCATATTTTTGGGGCTCTGCCGTTGCCATGAAGGCTAGCCCACCATTGCCGAGAAGATTTTTGGAAGTGCATAGCTACATGGTGTAGCTTGGAGGACTCCGTTGAAGCCCTCGTCTCCAAAGGCCGCATCAAATTGTCGAATGAAGGCCAATACGTTGTCGGTAGCACCAAAGGTGCCACATAGGTGAGAAAAGAGATACTCTTTCCTCCCTCTTTGAAATTCTTTAGCTTTTGTGACCTTTGCCATGCTTGGTAAGATTTTCAATGTCCTCCCCTCTTGTATTCTCTAGGAGAATAGCCATAGCTTTCATCGGTAGAGGAGGAAGGTGAAGAAGAAGGAGAAGAGGGTGACCTCTTTCTTGCCCTTTTCTTCCTTTATTTCCTCTCTTCCCTTTTGGAGTGACAAGAAGAAGGACTATGGGTTAACCGTTTCTTCTTGGGAGGAGTTGGCGATCGTTTAGTCTGCCTTCTTTGTGGAGCCACATCTTCGGAGGAACTTAGGGATTCATTACTTTCTTGATCTTTGGATTCCTCCTCTCATATGGGAGAGAGTCTTCTTTTGGGGGTCTCATCAAGAGGCCTCCTAAGCTCTCTCTCCTCTTGGAGAGAAAAGGAAATCCCATAAGCACGAAGTTGTTGAGTAACTTTGGCTTGGAAAGCGGGGTTGCCCATAGCTTGTTGCAACCTAGTAACAAGATAATTAACAAACATGGGGGCATCATCATTAGCACCTTCATGTGCAAAATCAAAGTTATCAATGTTCATTCTATTCTCTTGGTTATTGTCAGCCATGTTAATTTAACTTATGTGTTTACTTAGTGTATGCTTTGGCAATTCAAAACCTTAGTTGCTACTCCTCTTAGCCTTTGAAAATAGGCACTTAAGTATCTACACTCGCTGCTCAAATTGGTTAATTATAGAGAGTAGTGAAGTGGGTCTAACATAGCGAAAATGCCATGGGATAGCTCCTTTCAGACTTCTTATGGCTCAATAATGGTAAAGCCGTAGGCAAGTCTAAGAAGACTCCATTATTAAGACCAAAGCTCCCAAGGTGTGCACCATATCCCATATAGTGGGCTCAACAAAACTGATAATAGATCCGAGTCCCACTTACCCTAATATAATTAACAAAATCAACCATTAATAGGCTACTTGAAGACCTCTCTTCTTAAGTAAGAAAAGAGAAACCAAATGCTATAATACCAGTGTAATGCAAATGGCCAATGAACTTTGAGAATAGCGAATTAGAGTGAGCATTTTCGTGAGATTACTTTGAGAACTTGGAGGGTGAACTTAATTGATAGTAGCAACATAAACATAGTACTTAATTAACTTGGCATGAACAATACTTTTGCAAGAGAGAGTATTAGAGAACATGATAATAGATGAAGACCGGATTTACTTGGAGCTCCCCCCCCCAACAGGCGTTTGTATTATACATTCTCCCATCAAAAGAGATTTTGTTACAATACAATCTTTGTGTTTCTTGTGACCTTGGTGATGCTATGAAGATGGAAAGCTTCATGCATCACAAGCTTAACATAAACTTTGGAAAAAGCATTAACTATCCCAAGTCTCAGTCCCAAGGCCTCAAACACCTTCGAAGGTGGAGAGAGCTAGCGGGGAATGAGGGTAGGGAAGAGGAAGAAGAAACATTCTATAGGAGAAATTAATAGTTCCTTACTTATCATCATTCTTCTTGCTTAGCATAGAATAATAGCATAGTAATGAAGATGAAGAAGATGACAAGCTTAAGTATTGAAGCATGGCTATTGGTTGGATTTGCATTCCATAGCCAAGAGTGTTGGTGTAGGCTCTCCACTTCTCAATGAACTTGGAGAAGGAAATGGAGCTCTTGCATTTTGCACTCCACACAATGAGAGAATATGTGTGTGTGTCTGTTGGGGGGGGGGGGGGGAGGAGAGTTACCCCCCTCTCATGCTTGGTCCACACCTCTCTCTCTCTCTCTCTCACTTTCTCTCTCTTTTGTGTTATTTTATTATTTCCTTTGGACATGTGTCCTCTTTTTCCTCTTTTGAGAGAAATAACTTAATTATTTATTTTTATGTATCTAAATTCTCACTGGACCCCTTTAAAACCTAACCAATAGCATTTAAGCACATCATGAGACCCACATGTGGAGGATCATTTGAACATGTGCCTTTTATGCTTATTAAGTCATTTGGTTGAATGTAATATATCAAGGACTTATTCAATCAAGCAATCATGTGTCTTTTATGCTTCTTAAGTCATTTGTTTTGAATTTAACACTAGGTTGGTAACCTAACAGGACATAAAAGTGTCCTTTTAGGGTTTTGAAAAAAACCTCCAAAACCATAGTAGATCCACTCATTTTGTAAAATCCTTTCATGAGGTTATAGTTTCAAGGCCTACTACACATGGAAAAAATAAGAAACTTGTAAAATTTTTCATCTTTTGGTCACACCAAGCCTCCAAAGTTGATGGACCAGTACATTTTCATCAAAATAGTCATTTCTTATGTTTTGTTGCATAAAAAAAAGATTAGGGATTTTTGTAAGACTTAAGATAAATTCCCTAGTTAACTTCAATGGGTTGGTGATCAGAACATATGATTGCTTCTCACTCACTATTTTTTGTTTTGCCAAAAGAAATAGGTACAAAAAAGTTGAATTTTTACCATTCTGCAAACCTATCATCAAAGTTTCTAAAGCCACGCTTAATAAAAATAATATATGCATGTTTTCTTAGTTCACGATTGTCCTTTAGGTTCATAAGGAGCCATGGAGCATGTCAAAAGATTAATACATCTCTTACCAAGGGGAATCTTGGGGACAAAGATGAAGTGCTAAATACAGCAAACATGAAAAAACTGGGTTCAACATTATGAGTTGTAGAATCCCATAGAAACTATTCAATATCTAGCCAAATTTGATCCTTATGACTAGATATGGTTACTACCTACAAAATGCATGTAGTTGTCACAAGAAACTAACAATATTGAAAAAGCTATACTTGATATACTAAAATGTTTCGTTTTCTTCTATAATTGAAAAAATTAATCATCCATTAGGAAAAATATGAACCCTCTAGGGGCCCTTTGGGATTAAGGTTAATTAGAGGCCAGGCAATGAGAAGAGGGTGGTGGACACACTCTATGCCCTCAAAAATGTAGGGGGACAAAGTAGTCTTACACTTTTTAAATGGGCTCTTACCTAGTGAGAAGGTGGGGTGGGGGGGGGGGGGTAGGAGGGGGGGTGGGCCATATGGAACCTCCAACTTCCCTCCTTTTTGATCCGGTTGTGAAAAAATTCCAAAAATTTGAAATTTTTCAAAAATTTCAAAACTCAAATTTCATCTTCTGAAAACCCCCCTAAAACTATTTTATGGTCAAAAAAGCATTTTTTGATCTCAAAAAGTCAAAACGTGCATCCAAAAACCCTAAAATTCAAAAATTTTAAAAAACTTTTAAAAAATCTTTTTTTGCTATCCAGAGCTCCCCCAAAATTAGTTATTAGACAAAAAGGGATTTTCTCTCTCTAGAACCCCTTTTCCAACCCCTCCTTGGTTGCAACCATCACACTCATCCTCTACTCCAACACTCTCTCTCTTTACACCATCTCCATTGCTGCAGCAAGGAAGCTCCTCTCTCCTCCCCTACCACCTTCCATTGCCACACCAAGCAAGGCTTATCCACCTTCTCCTCCCAGTCCCACACCAAGCAAGGCTTATCCACCTTCTCCTCCCAGTGCCACACCAAGCAAGGGTTGTCCACCTTCTCCTCCCATTGCCACAAGGGTTGACCATTTTCTCATATCACTTTATCACACCTACATTGTAGCAACAAGCAAGGTTCTTCTCCTCCTCCTAGTTTGCTTTGCTCAACCATGGCCAACTCTACTTCGCAAAGGCGACCAAAGGATGAGGTCACAGCACTTGCATGCCACAACACTAGAGGTGTAGATGATGAGTGGGTGCCACAAGAGTTCACCAAAGGTGCTTGGGTATACATGCAACCATCTGCTGTTGGCCCTCATCGTGTGCGGAATTGTGCAAACTTGGATCTTCATTGGAAAGGAAAGCTCCTTGGCTTCAAGAACCGCAAAGACAAGGGGACCATAGCCATTGTGCAACATGTTTTCTCAATGTCAACCATGCACTTGCAACAACCACCTCGATTTCCAACACATTGTAAGTACATGTTTTGAGAATACAAAGCTAGGTGTGAAATCACAGTGTAATGTTATTATGGATTCATACTTAACATTTGTCATGCATTTATAGTCATATTTCCATCCACGTTGGTGGAGGAGCAGCCACTACATAGTCTCTCCGGCACATTCAATGCTATACATGCGGATATTGGAGCAATAATGTTCCCGCATCTTTGCCCAACCAAACTGGTTCAAAGAAGATTGTCCCTACTTCTACACAAGCATTTGGAACGCTTGAACCCATCAAAGTAACTTCCTTATTAAGTATGGAGTGGCCGGTCCCAGATTTATGGTCGGTAGCATCTTTCAAGCAAAAGATGATAATGGATGTTCAAAACTCTTTGAAATACTCTAAAGCTTCTAGGTCTGTGGGCTTGAGCTGGTGTTTGCCTATTCATTGTTTTGTGCACATTTTTAAAGAGTTTGGATTTGTGGAGACTACCACAATGCTTGTATGTAAAGATGCGCATTACGAGGAATTAGGAAGGCTTTTAGAAGAGGACTGGGGTTTTGTGGAGGGCATGCACAACGGGGACCGGTACCGTTGTAAGGTTGGAGCTTCAGGTATTGGAATGCGCTATTTGAAATCCCGCACCTCCTTGTACATACGATTTCACTATGATCGTTGGATGTGCAAGCTTGGAGTGTGGACTCCCTTACAGAGTGTAGACGGCGCTATTGCAAGCTTTGACATTGCAGTGAAGATGCCCAACGATGCTTTGGAGGCAGTCCAAGTGAACAAGCATTGGACTCTCAGTAATGTTCGAGAACATTTGGTTATTATGGGTTTTGAGGCCCTTCAACAAGCACAATTTCGTTTACAAGGTCACAAGGTGAGAATCCTTCCACCACATTTTCAATACATCATGGTTTGTCGATCATTAGATGCTTATTGTTATGAATGTCCGCAGATTGGGAAGAGAATGGAAGACAAATTGAAGGTCGAGGAGGACTGGGGGATAGATGGAACTATGCTATCGATCTTATAACTTTGTAACTCTTGCAATTTTCATATTGATCCCCGCTGTAATCAACATGATTTGCTTCGGCAAATCATGCCTTTGAATATAATTTTTTGCATTGGGATGACAAATCATTTTTTGGTGAAAGTGCCTTTTTTTTTAAATGTCTTAAAAAAAGGGTACATTATAAAAGGGGGGCCACCTAACTCATTCACTATTTTCACTTTTGCAACTCCTGAGCTCCTCCACTCTTTATCCACACCCCAGGCTAAACATGGATGCTGCCACAGCCTCTACATCTGTACCCACATCCACCCCTTTGTCACGCTTCATCCTCTTCCTCGAGGACACCAAATACAAAGGGAAGTTGGACCTCCACACCTTTTTTACTCGTCTCCCCGACCTTGACGCCACAGTTGCCCTTCACATGGATGCATTTGAGGAGATTTCTGCGTTCATGGAGGAGCACATTATAAAATATTCTTTATCTATCCCCCCACATACAGGGATCTGGGTGCCTTGCGATCTTTTGCACTATATACACAAAGGTGATCGTCCATTTGCCAAGCGGTTGCAACGATTCCAAGAAATTGCAACCAATGCAGGCCATTACTTGGACGAGCAAGCCCCTGGGGTGTCAGCGCTCAAGAAGCGCAAGTTGGGGGTGGAGTACCTTTCTCGGCTCACAACATTTATCTTCTTGGTGAGCGAGGAACCTGATTTGGAGGAGCTCCGCTTACCACACCTTCAAGTTGGGTCCTTTATCAAGGACACCAAGGAGCAGCAGGTTATCCCCATGAACCCTGCAGCGGAAGGAAAAGCACACCAGCTGGAGTACCCTAGGGGTCTTGAGGAAGTGGTTGAGAAATCCATAGTTGCGGCTGGCCCTAGTGACACTCCAGTGCCACTACCACTGACGGATGTGGCTATCCCAGAGGTAGAAATTAGCCGCTTCTCCTCAGTGTTAGTGGATAGGGAGGAGTTTGTGTTCCTGCATGATTTGGAAAAAGCATTTGGCCTGCGCATGGATGAATGCTTGAGCGTGCTATGCAACAACAGCAAATGTCCCTTAGACAATACGCCAGATGCCCTAGAAAGCAAGCTCTTGCCAGATGGGGACTCTGTTGCTGACACTATTGCAGTTGTATGTGCGGAGGTCCTGGCAGCAGAGCAGTTGTACATGGCTGATGAAGATTTGAGGCTGCTAGGATGCCTATGCCATTATGCAACCTCCCATCTGATGATCCAAAGCTTGTATCTGTGGTGCATGGGACCATTGACTTGGATGCAAAGGGCAACAGGGAGGAGGATGACAAGGAGCAGGAGGTAAACTGTACCTAATTTTCATGTTACTATTTTATCCTTCGTTGTCTTTTTTCTCAACCTTCATCGGTTTATGACAGGATGTTGTGGAGGTTGATGATTTTGCTGCAAGGACGGGTGGCAAGCGGACGGGCTTTGGACCTCAAGCTTCCCTTGCGCATTACCTCGGACAACTCCCCCCTGGCGATGTGGCCATTATCCATAATGAATTTACTCCCTAAGCCCATTTTATGACTTGGTCGTTAAAAGCTTTGAGCAAGTTTTTGTGTTTGAGTACCATTGCTCAAACTGCGCATCAAGTGTTCCTAGTGCGTAGATCCCTTGTATGCACAGTGTTTGGCACTGGCTTTCGTGGTAAAGTGCTTGCCCAGATAGGGATACATGCTTCCATTGGCTAAACTGACCCAAATGCCATAGCGCAGTCCCTCTTGACTGGGGAGTTGCCTTACGCGCAAAATAGGCGCCAGGAAATGGTCAAAAAAATTCTGAACTCCTCAGATACATGATGTAAAATCACCGTGCTAGCAGGAATAAAAAATATTTGAAATTGTCTCTCTATATTGCAAATTCTTTTCAATCTGATTTGTCAATCTTGAAAATTGTTTCAATTGGTGATATGAATTGTTTTTTGACTTTGTTATTTCAAGGTATGTAATTGAAGTCAAATTGAGTATAATTGTGATTTTTAAGTACCCTAGGGGGTTAGATAAGCGTATAAGCTGCAAAAAATGCATGGCCACAAGGGCGCGCAAATGGCCCATCCATCAGTTTTGGATGGGCCATTTGCGCGCCCTTGTGGCCAGGCATTTTTTGCAGCTTACAGGCTAATCTAACCCCCTAGGGTACTTAAAAAGCACAAATTTATTGCAATGGATTGGTTTTGCAGCATTCATTTAAATGCAACCTTTTTATGGCAATTCCAGTATATGTTCACACTCAAGGACACTAGAAAAGCTCAAATCAATTATGAAATGAAGTTTCCAGCAAACTATCACTTGCTTTAGTTCTACCTACTACACCCTTGCACCAAAAAGTCAAATTACATTGGACACTTGGTTTCCCAATATGTTATTTGTTTTGATATCTTATAAGGAATTCAAAGCTTGAAATGACCAAAAAAAAGGTGTCCATAAGGATCCATATAAAATATTGATGCAAAACCAATCCATTGTAATAAATTTGTGCTTTTTAAGTACCCTAGGGGGTAGATTGGCCTATAAGGGGCTAAAAAAGGCCTGGCCACAAGGACGCGCAAATGGCCCATCCATCAGTTTTGGATGGGCCATTTGCGCGCCCTTGTGGCTAGGCATTTTTTTGCCCCTTATAGGCCAATCTACCCCCTAGGGTACTTAAAAAGCACAAATTTATTGCAATGGATTGGTTTTGCATCATTCATTTAAATGCAACCTTTTTATGGCAATTCCAGTATATGTTCACACTCAAGGACACTTGAAAAGCTCAAATCAATTATAAAATGAAGTTTCCAGCAAACTATCACTTGCTCTACCTACTACACCCTTGCACCAAAAAGTCAAATTACATTGGACACTTGGTTTCACAATATGTTATTAGTTTTGATATCCTATAAGGAATTCAAAGCTTGAAATGACCAAAAAAAGGTGTCCATAAGGATCCATATAAAATATTGATGCAAAACCAATAGGTTTTAGTAAATTTGGTTATTTTAAGTACCCTTGGGGGTAGATAAGGCTACAAGGGGCAAAAAAAGGCCTGGCCACAAGGGCGCGCAAATGGCCCATCCATCAGTTTTGGATGGGCCATTTGCGCGCCCTTGTGGCCAAGCCTTTTTCTGCCCCTTGTAGGCTTATCTACCCCTAAAAGTTACTTAAAATGCACAAATTTACTGAAATTGACTACAATTACATACAGAACTTGAAATTACAAAGATAATAGACAGAGTAGACACAACTGTTGATCATATTGTCATTGGAAAGTCAAATCATTACAAAGATAAGGGTGTGCAATACAAAAAGAGGGGTAACTTCGGCTAATGCTCGAAGTCTCGTCGCAATCGTCGTGCAAGCTGCATATCTTTTGGCTGTATTGTCACTCGCTTTGCATGAATGGCACATTGGTTGGTATCTTCCAACACTGAAATGATGTGGGCCTCTGCAGCTTCTTGAATAGCCTCTAGCGCTATTGCTTGCATTCTATACTGATTTCCATAGCTTTGAAGCACTTCCTTCACAGTGCGAGCAAAGGGGGCGCGTCGAATCAAGAGCTCCGTCGTCTTCTGGTAGTGGCGGATTTCTGCAAATGCCCTTGCTATTTTTCGGCGTCGCTGCGGTTGTCTTGGGGGCACTTGCACATTTGCTGGCGGGCGGCGTGAAGGCTTCTTGAAAAACTTAGACTTGCGTCTGTTTACATGCTTAGGGGCTGGTTCTGCAGCCTGTTCTGATTCTTCCTCTTCCCTTGGTTGCCGATCTTGTCGTGTGGGGAGAGCTCCCTTGCCTTGAGGCAATGTCTTCCCCCCAACGACCACCCGATGTGTGCGCGGTATGTTTTCTCGCAGCCATGGTGGCTCACTCTCTGATTCGGTGTCTGTATTGACCACCCGAGTCCTGGATGGTCCTGCGATTGGGGGCGCGACGGCTGCTCCCTATCGGACTCTGATGTTTGCTGGCCCTCTGCTTCTCTCCAGCGCTGGGCACGTTGCTTCATTCTCTTTCTAGGTGTTATATCTTAAGGAGGTGGAGATTCAACAGTCCTTGATGACTCTCGTGCCCTACCACTATGCCCACTACCAGAAGAGTTCCTGGAACGGCCAGGTGTTCGTGGCCGTTTTCTTGTGCCTTTAAGCCATGACGGCTTCTCACATCCTTGGAGGGTGTTTTTGTTGGCAGGCGGATGCTCTTTCGCGGTTTGTTTGGTGCGCGCCATTTCGTTGGTAAGAGCTCACCTGTTCTTAAGAAATGAGTGATTTATGAGAGCATGCAATATTTATAAGGGCCCATTTAAAAAGGGCCCTGTTCACACTAATTTTTTTAAAAGACGTATTATTTTTTAAATAAACATGTCGCTAAGAGTTGGATCCTGCGTTCACGTTTAGTGACTCGCGCAGTATCCACTTTGATCCTTGTCGCACTCTGCATCGCCGCCATGCAGCATGCTTGGTGGGACCTTGCGACATTTTCCACTTGTTGCTATGCTCTTGACGACTCCATTTGCGCACTTCAATAGCAATCTTGGATTGTCGCGCACGCTCCATTGTGAGCTTACGAGAAAATGTTGTGCGAAAAAACCAGTTGAACATCTCCTCCAAATAATTGGATTGCACCATTGCACCACCATGTCGAGTATTTTTGAAGTACACTCCCCTTGCTCGATAATGGGACTTCTCCATGCCTTGAGTGCTAAAAATTTCAAGCGATCCATACTTGTGCATAAAAAATGCACCATGCGCAAACAAGATATGCTGTTCACATGAGCAAACGATCCACATTAGTAAATAAAAACAATCCCTTGTAATGAATACACCATGAATGACTTACCATGTAATGTGTGATGTTATTTTCACCCCAAGAAAGGGTGAAGACCTTGGTAAAATCCGCCAAAGCTTCTTGAAATGATTGCCGTTGTTCTTCTGTTGTGCTGTTAAGGCTCATAAGCTTGACCATTTTATCAAAATGGGCCCAAACTTGCTTGCGCTTGTTTGCAAGCTCGCCATTTGAATCATTGTCAGTAGTAGCTTTGCATAACTCCTTCCAAAGCTCCCAAAGGTTACCTGCCTGCTGGTTGGAGCTGCTTTGAGCATCATATCGACTTGGCTTTCCTTGGGAAACTTTCTTCAAAAAGTGTCTTAGCTTTTTGTCCACTCATTGACACTTGTTGAGCAATTTCATGGGCCTCCCCTGTGTTCTTTGCAGCAACTATAGACACATTTCCACCATGACAGCCAATGGAATTCAAGAGTACCTCCACTCTTTCGATCGCTTCCTGGGACTTTTCCAACGGTTTCATTGTGAAAGCATAGTCAATGTGGAGCTTCAATAGCCTATCAAAATACGCATGAATGCGTGTAATGTACAAAAATGTACATTCGATAGAGGAAATCGAAAGATTGGATTCCAAGTGTGGTCCTTTTGATCACTGGGGCATTGAGCATGGGACATCTCAGAATAGACGCTTCCCATTCTCTACCTTCATCTCCGACATCATGACAATCTAACCCTTGTTCTCCATGCCCTTGCCATGGAAGCATGTAACTGGCCTTTGCAGTGCTCTTATGTGATTTTTGTCCATTAGGTTTGTACCCTCGAGTGCAAAATGGACAAGGCATGAGAGAAGAAGCCCCTTGTTTGCATCCAAGCAAACACTTTATGGTCTTCAAATCCCCACCTAAGTGCCACTCCACATCATAACTACCAAAGCCCTCAATCTCCAACTTCTGACCTGCAATTTGGGAGTGTATTACTTCTGTGATCCATGGAGTTCTCTCAAAAATCCACGAAAAGTACTCCATTGGTCTCTTTGGGCACCTCAATAGCACCCAACCACCAAATGTCTTTCTCTGATTGCACGCTAAAAGATAGGGTGGGATATGGCTCGACTGAATCCCTTCGCTTGGTTTGCAGAAGGGCCTCGTTCATTAGAGTGACACTTAGCCTCTCTAACCTTCGGCCTTTCACTATTTGACACTCATCGAGTTTCAGCACAAAAGCGACTTTTGTGCCAAGCACTACAAAATAAATAGTGCTAAGACCTTAAACTTCAGCTTCTATGAAAAGAATAATACCAAAGAAAAAAGTAAAGTGTGTCACCTTCTTCAGGTAACTCGTAAAATCTAAGCATGGCTTCTTGAAGCCTTCTAAGATCCACGAAAATATTGTTCCACATTGTGTAAGGAAAGCCCTTATTCGAAGGTCTTAGGATTGTTTCTTACCTTTTCCCCTTGTCTTTGTTGCGCACGAAGCATAAAGGGAAGTTGGCATTGTGTCCTCAATGTGTAGGTATGTCCCAATGCGGGAGAACACATCTTCGTTTGTGGCCTTCTTTGCGAGCTTGACCTTGTGAGGAACGGGAAATAGGTTTTCCACAATGCCATGTTCTTTGAGGGCATCCTTTAGGAGTTGAAAAATAGCCTGATAGGCTTTGGTGCTAATTCCAGCCTCATCACAAGCTTGTTGAACGTCATCATCATTAACCACATTTCTTAATTTACGCATAAGGTCCTTGGTGACTGCATCCTTAATGTGCTTACCTCCAGGTGATTGTAAGATAGAAATAACGTCCTCGGTATTGAGACAACTAGTGAGAAGGTTGACTCGATTATCTTGGCTTGTTCCACCGCATGCCTCCTGGATGAAGTTTCTAGCAACAAATAAACATAAATGTTAGAAAATAGTGTGAAGTAAGAATGCAGCATGCAAGTAAAGACCAAATCACTTTGTGGCTGTAACTCGTCGTTTGCATGCTCCTCCGGAATGTGCAAGAGTTTCAATGGATGAATACGGGCGTTTGCGTTCCCTTGCACCAAGGGGTGTTTCTTTCAAGTATGTGATGGTGTTGGTAAGCTTCTGGATGTGGGACTCCTTTTCTTGCATTTGTTGTTCAAGACTTTTAACTACCCTCTCCGAAGAGGCAACACTCTCTTGTAATGCCGTCGTCTTGAGGTGAAGAGCTTGACATTCGTGCATCCACATATGCAAAGAAGCACCTGCACCCATACACAGCCACTTGCAATAGCCTAACAAGCCTGCTTCTCCCCTCCCAAGAAATTGAAGAAATGTGGAAAGGCTATTAAACGGTGGATGGAAGCGGCTTATAGGATCGTAAGGGTACAAATGGCCATCCACCCAAATGTCAACATTGGTCTCACAAGCGGTGCGACGTTCCTGTGATGACCTTTGATCACCTTCACTAGTGGTCTTCGGTGCAAATGCCGTGGGTAAGCGAATATGTATGATTTTGGTGTGCGGAGTACGTGGTGGTGGAAGCAAACCATTTGTGATGTCCGTGAGCACCATGGAAGCTGTTGCGTGAGGAAGCAAATGATGAAAAGATAGAGGGGGAAGGGTAGAGAGGCCGAGCAGGATGGGAGGAGAGAAGGAGGGAGGGAGGGGAGGGAGAGATTGGGGAGGAGGAGGAAGGTGGGGCAAAGAGGGAGAGAGGAGGGAGGAGGATGAGAGAACAAAATGTTTATTACTTTTTGGGGGAAAAGATTTTTGAAAAAATGGACTTTCTAAGCTTGTGGGTTAAAAAATGGGTCAAAAAATGATTTTTGGATATGTATATATGTTGGGAGGGAGTTTTAAGTAAAAAACAAATAAAAATGAATTTTTTTTAAAAAAGTCAAATTTTGACTCTTTTTGACCCACGGAATTGCTGATGTGGACACATCCCTATGCTTCCTTCACTTTAAAAAAGGCTAGAGAGAGAAAGCAACCTTTTAGGTCCACATCCTACATTTGTCTAAAAAAAAGGCTAGAAAAGCCTACTCAAAACTACCTTCTTCAATGCCCTTGCCCCCTAAACCCCACACAACATTAGCCTTAATCCCTAAAAATTAGGATTCCTTACAAGGCCCATGCAAGGTTCATATTTCTCCTAATGGTTGTCTAGTATGCAAAATAGGGTATTAGGTGCCCCAAAACTCAAGGAATATCAGCTTTATGTTACAATATGCGACATAGAAAATCAAAACTGCATTTGGATATCATGAAAGCGACCAAAAAAGGCATGGCTGCTCGAGTTTCTTCTCTCCCTCAAGCTCGTCGAAGTCTTCAAGGCAACACAGGTGGGGAACCAAGGCTAGGACGGGCTGAGTCTTCTCGTCGAAGGGGGAGGTCAAGATCCGACCTCAATGAAATCACATGTAGAGGAGATCTACGGGGTCGCAGAGCCGGTGGGAGCGTTTTTCGTCACCTGCACGAAGCATGGAATGCAAAGCAGGGCTGGCTGAAACTCCATATCTTAATCGGCACTGCAGACAGTCATCGCCATCACGTTTTTTTGCTTGGTTTTCCACTTGGGGGGGCACCCATAGTCAAAGGGTGTGCACCCTTCAAATGACATAAGAGAGCATACACACCCCCACTCAAAGAGTGAATTCATGGATAGTCGGCATGTCCAAGAATCATGGCAACCTTGAACACAACTCATGCAAGGCATGCCCAAGTGGGGCACAGAAAATTGAACGCCAGCCAAGAGCCTGCTATGATTCACGATTGGCCACGATAAGGCCAACATCAACACACGACTGGCGCAGCACGGCTTCAGATACACCCCATTCCAATTACAACCTCGGCATACACAGTACGGCGAGGTCGTGCATCTTGACATATCCGACAACCACAAATTCAAGGAAATTACAGAGCTTTGGAAAACCGAGTTTGGGCAAATAATTGGCAGATCGTCTTCTTCCAACATTGCTATTGGGCAAGATGATTGAATGCAAAGCAAGGCCTAAAACACTTAAAGCTCGACAGCAAGGAGCAAAAATTGCATTTGCGGAATGTTCGAGGCAAGCAGCAATTGCACTTTTTTTTTTAACGTAGTAGTAGTATAGGTTATGTAGTTGCATAATCATTTGCTGCTTCTTTCAATCCCATTATCTACCCCCCATTACTTTGCACCTTAATGTTAGGAAATTTCAAAAGTTTTTCAGGTGGCCTTTTGGAAGAGACAAAAAGAGGCACGTCCAATGAACATAGCGACAACATTACATAGCTTTTTTCCCAAAAACATGACAAAAATATCTTGAAACTGATGTATTTAACCTAGGACAACACGTATTTCAAAAGGTTATCAAATGTGCGTTTAATGTGTGGATCTTTTCGCACGTGGAGGAAATATTTCATTTTGTAGTTGTGTCATTATTCCATACACCAAAAAAAAAAATATTCCACATGACCTTCCTTTCCTCCAAAATTATCTCGTTATTAGTTCATCTTTCAAACCTCACCACAAAGCTCTATGTCTTCTTATTCTATCCAAAATGCTCAAGGACTATTCTACAAATGGTGCTTTGCAATCCCCTCCATCACATTATGTTTCCACCGAGAAGATTAAACAATTGTGAGAACGAAAGGCCAGGAGGCCTCCCACTATCGAAGGAGCAGAATGTGCATTATGTGAGAGATTCCATTAGTGTGTGTATGTGTGTGCGCTACACAGAGAAGGTGAGAGAGAGAGGGACACAATACACACAGAGATAGGTGGGTAGGCAGTTATTGTATTGTTGGCAATAAGATGTGTGGATACATAGGGTACTATGTAGGCTGATGATCAGGGATATAAATGGGTGCTCGTACCCTTTGGGTTCTCGAGGCATGATAGCTGGATATTATAGTTTATTTTATTCCAACATCCCCCCTCAGTTGAATGTCAAGAGAGAGAGAGAGGTGTTGATTACATCTCAATCCTAATACAAGTGCATGTATGAGTGCCTATATGAGAGATTTGTGCTTTGTGATTAATTTGCAATCAGTGCAAGAAGAAAAAACAAATTTTAGATTTATATCTCGGACTTGGTGTCATCAGGGATCAATCAAGAAGTTGTTGAAAGTGAAAAGTCGATGGTGAGGTTTCATCTTCCATCGTGGCTTCAGTTCAAATGCGCATAACTTGAGAACTCGCGAGTGTTGAGTTGGAATCTCTTCATTAACATTACTCCCCCGCTTTCGAACTTGACATGAGCATGCATAATCGTCTACAAGAATGCACAAAAGTAAAGATAGTACAACATAATATGACCCAGCAGTGTTAATCTCATCATCATCTTTAGCATTGTCAATTGCCATCACGTTAGAATTGTGACTGAGAGAAAAAGCAGCGCCATCATTGAATGGATCTTCACGCCAATAATTTTGAGTTCCAAAAGTGCGTCAAGAGGTGGAGTTTCAATTTTGAGGAGCTCGACAACAGTAATTGCAAAAGGTGTCAGTGTCATAGCATTCAAGAACATTTAGCTTTGAAATCTGTTCTGCTACATTTTCATGGAGGCCATCACTTTGCAGACGGTTACCATAAAGGCCATCGTCTACCACCCGTGATAGTGTCTCTGCAGGCCCGCATTTATGGGTCAAAATGGATTCTTCAGCAGGTGGTGCACCGAAGTGCTGGATTTGAAGCTGCGAGTCATTTGTATCCTCTATTGGAGTGGCGGCATCATTGATTGCATGCATGGCGGTAGAAATAGGTTTGTGCAGGATTCGGAATTGAACATCGACTGCCAATAGGGGAAAACCATCATGATTTGGCTTGTTGTAGCAACAGGTCAGACTCAATTTTTGAGTATCTCAAGGAGACAGGCATGGTCTCTTACTAGACTTGTTGAAGGAAGCAAGTTGCTCGGCATGGCCGACTCCTTCTTACTGTTCCTTGAAGCTGACGGAAAATGCTTAAACCCACAATACTGGTTAATTTTAATTGAAATTGCTCGACACGGTCGATTCTTTTTTGTTATGATATCTGTTGCCACATCTGTTGGCTCTCAGCACAAACATATTTATGTGAAGCAAGGTTTCAATTTACGACTCTTACATTGAGATTTCTCCCATTTGGGGTATGCTATAAGCACACGCCCTTGGGGAATTTCTCCATATGCCTGCATGATATTTCAGGCCAACTTTCTCTCGCGCAGCAGAGATGGTTATGATCTACATTTGAGCGAGCTTTTCTTCCGACAGCTCCAGACAACTGGTTTCAGCAGGAGACCAGGCTAGACCATATTCAGTTTTGTTTATTTTTCCATGTTTACACATTTCATTTGGAAAATATTGTCAGTTGTGTAAAGCAAAGTGCTTTGACAATTTCACATGAAGCAAGGATTCTCGCGTGTGCCATGCTACTACCTATTGATTTGGTATCAAGGGCATTGGCACGCCAGTTTGGGGAATTGTTACGATTAGAAATTTGTCCCCCTTTTATGTGTGGTGACATCACGTTATGATGCATCACTACCAATGCACACTATGCAAGGCACTTATTCTTTCAGCTCTCATGCTTGAGGCCATCATAATAGCCAAGGGCTTACAATTTTGCATGCAAGGCATGTTGGTCAAGTGGAGTCAACTCCACTGCCTCATAGATTACGCTTCCGCTAGACACTCTGTCAAGGACAAGGACACTTTTGGATTCTTTCAACATTCTTTCTAAGTTTAAACATACTTTTTGGTTGATCAACGCACAACAATACTAAAAGGAACCTACATCTAAGACTTAAGACTTAAGTCACAGGCAAAGTGCCATATTTAGGTCATTTTCGTACAATCACGATCCCCTACACGATAAGTGCAGCAAGATGTGACTTGTGTTTTCTGTTACCTCTCTCGATGAGAGCGTTATACAGCCAGATTATTGCATGCTTATAGGATAAGTTGCACGCTACACATAAGATGCACACAAGCATGGGTGCAGTACATACAAGGCAGTAACTTAAGGAAAGTTCCTCAGCCCATCATTCTTTTTCTCTCTCTCTTTCTTATTTCTCTTGAAGAATAATGAAATTTTTTTAATAATCTTTTGATACATGTTGGTTTGAGAGTCGGCATGAGCCAAGGTGCTCTAAACTCTCAACTGAAAATTGGGCACGAGGCCCTCTACATTAGTCTTCATCGTTTCGTTGATTGAGCACTAATTGCCATGAGGGCTATGAGCCACACACGCTGACTAAGAGTCATTGTCAGATCTAGGGTACGACCCAAATGTTGTCATTCCTTGGGTGATTGTTCTTAAGATCGAACAGATCTACCCACTGGAGTACACAACGACGTTAATGGACAAGCAAGAGTCTTGTCATTATGGATGTTTAGGGTGTCATTTTTGCACGACATGGTTACAGTGTGACACTCGAGTTGACTTTTTGATAACCATAAACTCGACTCAGCTAATTTCTACCACAGATATTAGATGCAACATAACGTTGCGATAGCATGGCTGTCCATAAGAGCTAGGCTTTCCACTTGTGTGGATATCTGGCTCTCTCTATAGGACTACGAGTGTCTATGGACCCACTGTTTTGGGATAAGACCCCGTGGGTGCTTACTAAATCACCCCATAGGCATTGAGGATCACAGTTTGATGTATCCCAATTGTACTTTCAAGGAAAGAAGTCCGCAATCTACTAGAGGGTAGTGGGAAACTTCAACTTTTCAAGTTGATTCTCATTATGTACATGGTTGACTATATTGGTTACCATTACTTGCTAGTGAGGAGTTCCTACAAAGGGTCTTACCAAGGGATTTGAATACGTAGATTCTACCCAACGGGCTTGGATTACGAAGGCAACACCCAAGGTTTCCAGTGCAATGTTGCTTGGGTTTTTCACAGGTAGGAGACATACTCCTGTGCATTTGCTGTAATGCACCCACTTGTCGGATTCAATTAGGCACATGTTGTCACATGGGATACAACATGGTCTAGGAACTCAAGGAGTTTGGTTTAGCCAGTGTGGAGCAAGGCTAATGAGGGTCCCTCTCACTCCCGTCATAGAGTGTTTGCAGTTACCTCCACACACAAGTACATCTTGTACTTGTAGGATGTTCTTTTTTTAGACATCCTTAGTTGAGACATATTCCACATGTGGCGAATATGAATCTCTGGGACTGACACTGCCACCCACTATTTCAAATATGTGTAATGACAAAGTCCCTAGGTGCTGGTCACATCTATTTTCTAGACCATTTTCAGCACGACGTATCAGGAGCAATTTTGTGGCAAAAAATTGTCAGATACTTAGAATGAATTGTTCAGGTACAAGTATTACTAAACAACATTATAGATGGTTGTTTTACATATAGAAAGGCTATGAGTTTTTAATGAAAAAGTTTCATTGTTTGTACCTAGAAGTGATCATTGTCTCACATTCTATTATGGTTCAAACATTTCAGCAAGGCTTGCAAATGATTGCAACTGAAAGCATTTAGTTTCTTTTAAGAACTATTTACATTCCTCTTTAATGTGTGCTAGACACATCACATTTGCCATAAGTATTGTGGATGATCATGGATATACAGGTTCATATCTGTTTTTTGCTAAATGCATGCACACTAGGTGATATGGCCCTAGTGTTTAGCAAAGGCTGATTTGGAACGGCATGCGTATTCCTCAAGTTTGTTGCTTACGAAGCATTTTGCACTCTATCTGCAGTATCTCTATGAGTTGACTTTTTTGGTCTACCAATCACAAATAGAGGTCATGGCTCGGTTTGGGTGCTTGGGGATTTTTAAAGTTAACCATGATGGTTATTGAGCCAACTGTTGATTCCTCAACAATGTTGTACTATATTGTGATCCCTGTTTACCAGCCATCTGGAAAGACTGTCTGTAAACCGTGGGGGAAACACACCTCAGTACTGTCAGTTATCCAAGGGGATATGCAGATTACAAAGTGTAATCTTGTGCTAAAGGATATGCAAAGTTCGTATATTAACACCACACAGTCCAATTAATAAGCATTTATTGCTCTACTTGGAGTTTGCTTACCATCAAATAAAACATGTTTGCGATTAGGTTTAGTCTCTTCATGTTTAAATCAGGTTCCCAACCTTGAACACTAGTTATGGTGGGGTTGTTTACTAGTGGAATTTGAGAACAAGTCAAGGACTTATACTTGGCTGATGAGTTATGTCAGCAAGTTATTTCACGGAAAGTGAAAAGTGGTACTTTTTCAGGTACATCTTTGTTGTGATAACTTGTTTAAGTATGCTCATGTGCATTCTAAATGGAGTCTACACACTAGATGCTTCCAAAAGGACAACAATGTACAAAATCATGATGTTACTCTTGATATCATTGAACCTCCTACTGTACCGTGTTTTGATCAAACAAACAGCTGGATCCATGACGGATACCACTTTGGAAAACATTAGTGTTCTTATGAAGATCCTACCACTTTTGTTTTTGCGGATGAAAACGCTTCTCCAAGGGGGGAGTAATGTCATGCCAAGGGTAGGAATATAGGAAGGCACAGCCCTGGCCAAGGGCCGATAGACACACATGCGGTATAGGGGCTATATATAGGAGGGCTAAGGGCCTATAAATAGGTATGGTTGGGTGGTTATTGGCATGTCTATCTCCCTATGCCCTTTCATGTGTGTGTGTGTGTGTTGGGGGGGGGGGGGGGGGGGGGGGGGGGGGGCTTTTTCCACCCTTGATCCATGCGATACAGCGCTTTGGCAAATTCACTGTAATTGAAGGGGACCTTCAAGAGCATGTCATCGAGCAAACCGCCATCATAGTAAGGAAATATTGTAATCCAAGGCGAGTCATTCATGAAAGCAATGCACCTGATGGTTGTTGGGTGCAATACTTCCATGCCCTACTCTATTTGAAAGCTCCCAAACTTGAAGCTGCTATTTTCCTTGTACAACTTCCCACAATATGTTATGTGCTTAGGAAGAAAAGAAATTCCTCGAACTTTGTACTCTTTTACTTCACTAAAGGCCCATGAACCAATTGTTTGTCCTTCAATTGATGACTCTTGCAGAATGCCAATGAGATGTGCGCACATGGAGTTGTAAAGACTGTGCATAATTGCCCCTATCCCTGTAACATTTGGCTGTCTGGATGATGTAACGGCTATGTCTTGGGTGATGGACGCTCTTTTTGGAAGTGACTCTGCAACTAATGCTTTCATGCGCTTGCTCTTCACCTTCTGCTCGTTTCATATTGCGTCCCATACGTGTACTCGACGTAAATCAACAAAAGTTGGCACAAAATCTTTTAAATCCTCATATGCAATTTGCATACTTTCCAAAATAATTAAAGTCTGCTAGCTTGTGTCTTTCACACAATTTTGCATTGCCTTCTCTTCGGAGTCGTCACAATGTATTTTTCTAGGTCTGCTCAACAAGGTCTCACATGAGGATATTAGACTCATTGAATTTCCTTATGGACTCATCTGCGTTTTGCGATACTATAATGAGTGCTTTTGTGCGTAGGGTGGCAAGATGACTTTTTGCTCGTCGGTGGAAAGCATGGTGGTTGCAAAGATAGCAAGAGCTACAACTATTATAACACAAAACATTTAATACACATCCTTATCTTTCAAAACAAAAACAAAAACAAAGTGTCACACAATAGCAAACATAAATATTAATTGTACATCAAGCAAAACATCACATTCCTATCCATTTACCCTAAAATGTGAGTCAAACAACGGTAACTAGACCATTAATAATTATACTTCAAGAAATATTACAACAACAGATAGTTGATACGTATCCATATCTTTTGAAATAAAAACAAAACAAACGTCACTAGAGAGTAGTAACTAGATAATTAATTGTACATCAAGTATAACATCACATTGCTATCCACTTACACTAAAATAAGAGAGAGAGAGAGAGAGAGAGAGAGAGAGAGAGAGAGAGAGGGAGAGAGAGAGAGAGAGAGCGGATATTAGAAGGTATTTAAAGTATTTTCCAATATTTTAAAAAATAGATTAAAGTAATGTTTGGAATTGTTTTATATTTTCATGGAGGGAAATATAGAGAGTTGCACTACATTGATCTTGAAATCTTGAAAATAGAGTAACAAAGAAGTAGCTTTTTAGGGATTTTTAACTTGATCTATATTGAGAGAGAGAGAGAGAGAGAGAGAGAGAGAGAGAGAGAGAGAGAGAGAGAGATCCAAACTACATTTTGAATCAATCTTTATAATTACTTCATGTTGTAGACACTGAAAACAATTTTTTGAGGTTTATTTTATACTTTGAAAGTGTCATAAAGAGAAATAGAGTGAATTATATGTCGGATTTCCAATTGTTTTACGACCTACAGGTTCATAATAAGAGAGAGAGAGAGAGAGAGAGAGAGAGAGAGAGATTGCATGGTGTGAATCTTTATTTTTTTGAAAATAGAGATAGAGAAAGATTAGGTAACATGTCATAAATTTTAGAGGTTTATCAAGTTGAAGAGGAAGATAATACAAAGTAAACTATGATCCAAGAAATACTCAGGCCGCGTTACCGACCAAGTATCACATGAATCACGGACATAAAAACAGTACAAGCCGCGTAACCAATAATCCAAACAAAATTACAACCTTTTTTTGGCCGCGTTACCGACGAAATGCTGCATATGCAAAAATACAACGGGCACTATCGAACGACATCATTTTGTTGCATTACCAACAAGGTGACGCTCGAACCTAAGGAAAAAGGAATTGTATACAGACGTAACTTACACTACAAGCCATGCTTAACATTAGCGACGCTCATATTGCGACGCTCAAACATGAAAATGCACGGCGTTGCTATGAGCGTCGCTATGTTACTTTTAACATAGCGATGCCGACAGGGCTAAAAAAATAACCGAGAGCGTCCGAAAACTCAGATCTCGGATCTGAGTTTTCGACGTGCGCTCAAGCAAGCAAGGTAATGCTCTCCCTCTCTCTCTCTCTCTCTCTCTCTCTCTCTCTCTCTCTCTCTTTCTTCTCCACACACACACACACACACACACAAGGAGAGGAAGGAGAGCCAGGTATGCTCCTTCCCTCTCCTCACTCTCATGTTCCCTTCCCCTCTTTCTCTCTCCTTCTCTGTCACACACACACACACACACACGAGGAGAGGAAGGAGAGCCAGGTATGCTCCTTCCCTCTCCTCACTCTCATGGTCCCTTCCCCTCTTTCTCTCTCCCTCTCTTTCACTCACACACACACACACACACACAATGTTAGAGCGCGAGCGAGCGAGCGAGCGAGAGAGAGAGAGAGAGAGAGAGAGAGAGAGAGAGAGAGAGAGAGAGAGAGAGAGAGAGAGAGCACAAGCATAAACAAAAAAACGCACACACACATGCATACACAAAAAAGCACACACACATTGAGAGAGGAAAAGAGAGAGAGCATGCATAAACCAAAAATGTGCACGCACACATGCATAATCAAAGAAAGCACACACACATTGAGAGAGGAAAAGAGAGAGAGCATGCATAAACCAAAAAAGCGCACACACACATGCATAATCAAAGAATGCACACACATTGAGAGAGGAAAAGAGAGAAAGAGAGAGATATATATAAAACAAAGAGAGAGAGAGAGAGAGAGAGAGAGAGAGAGAGAGAGAGAGAGAAAAGAAGAAGAAGAAGAGAGTTTTAACATTGTAGGAAAGTATCCCAAGAGACCTTAAAGATCTAGTCGACAGGAGTTGAACTCAAGACATGTTATTCACAAAGAAAATGGCATAACCAATCTATCACACTTCGGTGATAGAATAGTTATACCATTTTTCTCCTTTTTTTATTGGCGTGCACACACACCCAAGAAGAAGAGAGTTTAATTTAACGTCGTAGGAAACTAATTAAAGAGACCTAAAAATCTAGCCGACGAGGAGTTGAAACCAAGACTTGTTATTCAAGAGGAAAATGGAATAATCAATCTACCACACTTGAGTGATAGAAAAATTATACCATTTTTCTCTTTTTATTGGCACACACACACCCACACACACACACACACACACACAAGAAGAAGAGAGTTTTAACGCCGTAGGAAACTATCCCAAAAGACGTTAAAGATTAGGGTTTTAGTAGACTTACATTAAATTAGATTTAGGTTTATTTAAATTAAATTAGATATAATTTAGGTTTATTTTTAGGTAGATTTACGTTTGATTAGATTTAGGTTTATTTACGTTAGATTTAGATTTACGTTATATTAGATTAAATTTAGGTTTATTAATTTAGGTTTATATATGTTATATTAAACTAGATTTAGGTTATTTAATTAAGGTTAGAAGAAATGGCGAGGAAATCATTTAAGATAAAGTTAGAAGAAATAGCGAGAAAATGGCGAGAAAATTTCTTGCGCTCACAGCCTCGACAGTCCATGCGGACCAGCAATTCCACCTGCATGTTCGACTGCTGCTACCATACAATAAGCCGTCATGTTCAGCTAATGGAAGAGCAAATTGAGCATACACAAAAATTAGTGATGTAAGATGACGATTCCAAGGGTCACACACACACACACACACACACACACCACATCCCGTCAAATCTAGAATAAGAATTAAGTGCCTTGAGTAGACATCAGCTACATTGCAAGAATGGCGTACCTGCATGCTACAAACAAAGATCTACTATGAAAAGATGTTAAGATGCTGTGAAATGCTACAACTAGAGAAGAGACAAAGGGGTTTTGTCCACTACATGCAGTATCATGTAGACGTGGGTGTGTAGATTTCTTGTACCCACAAATATAGACATTGACCAATAAAGACGAGATTATAACCCGGTGGTTCTGATCTCCATGCACCTCTAGACCGAGGTGTGCGGGGATTGGACATGACTAGAGAATGTGAGGTAGTTTACAGTGTGAACAAAGAGAGAGAGAGAGAGAGAGAGAGAGAGAGAGAGAGAGAGAGAGATAAAAGACAAAGAATGTCAATAGAAGATTAAATTTGTTGTTCAGGTTATAAGATTTTTGCCCTCATTATGAGTAGTGACGAGGATGTGGGGCCGTCCAACCGAAACACCTATCTCTCAACGAGGATCTTATGTCCTTGTAACCATTGCAAGCATGCTGTGCGATGGACAAGACGCGTTTCTTGCAGCATGTTCACGAATTTGGCGAGTTCAATCCATCTATTATAGATCGAGTTGTTGTCAATTATAACTCGTCGGACTCTGACGCTGGCCAACAGGCAGCAATCTTGCAACCCAATAGACGTGTTCGCAGGCACTTTGGTCAAGCAGCATATGTGAGGCCACAAGATGTAGCCTCTGACAGCTCGGGGGATGATCATGTAGACCACATTCCCAACGAGGCAATGTTTGAGCCCAAAATTGATGAAATGATCGAGACGATCATGGATTCAGAAAGGCTTGTCTATGATGATATGAAAAGTGAAGCCGATACGCCATTGTATAATGGAGCACGTATGTCTAGATTGAAAGCGCTCCTGGTTCTTCTCAACATGCAGACAAAGTTTGGATGGAGTGACACTAGCATCACAGCGCTTTTCAGGTGATCTATTACAATTAGTTTACTTTAATAAAACTCTAAATGTATAATGATCAGATAGATTTTTACACAATTGTACCGTATTTTTATGTTGTGTAGATTGCTCAAAGAGCACATACTACCAGTTGATAATGTGATGCCAGATTCTCGAGAGGAAGCAAGAAGGATTTTGTGAAACTTGGGGATGGATTATAATTCGATCCATGCTTGTCCTAATGACTGCATTCTTTTCAGAGGGGAATACATAGACATGGAGAAGTGTCCGAAATGTGATTCCGAAAGATATCGAGTAGATCTCCACGGAACAAAAATTCCGCAAAAGGTTTTGCGACATTTTTCTCTGCTTCCTCACATCAAGCATTTCTTCGAATGTAAGTCCATGGCCGCCCTAGCATCATGGCATGAGGAGAATAAATCTTTGGACGGTGTGCTACGGATTCCTGCAGATTGTGCAGCCTGGAAACATATAGATGGAACATGGACGGATTTTGCCAGGGAAGCTTGAAATTTGCGCTTAGGTCTGGCTATGGATAGCGTAAATCCATTTGGTCAAAGATCAACATCTTACAGTGTATGGCCCGTTGTCATCGTCAACTACAACATTCCCCCGTGGTTGACTATGAAGAAGGGGGCACCTATGGCTAAGCTTGATTGTGCCGGGGCGATATAAAGTGAAGAATATGGATGTGTATCTTCGTCCACTATTGGAAGAGCTACAACAATTGTGGATTGGCATAGAGGTGGTGGATATGAGCCGACACACAGGTCGACGGAATGCTTTGATCAGAGGCATTCTAATGTGAACCATGCATGACTATCCTGGACTAACAGAATGCTCAGGTGATCTATTTACACTCCTCACTCGGACACTGTAAATCTTGCTTTTTCTCAAGTTGATCTATTATCATGTGTATACATGCAGGGCTTCAAACAAGCGGATACAGAGCATGTGTCACATGTGGACCTAGAATGAATGCACGTAGGGCGCCCTCACTGAAGAAGCAAATCTACAAAGGTCATCAAGCGTATCTTCCAGAGAATCATGTGTTACACGATGGATTTTTGGGAAGAGAGCCACCGAGGATGTCTGCACAAGCATGGTTAGAGCAGAAGGAGATACGTGATGACGGATTTCCCCCAAGGATGAAGAGACTATCTCTATGGTACGAGCTACCATACTGGCCCCGACTCATGATCAATCACTTGCTCGATCCAATGCACATATTCAAGAATGTGGGTAATCTACTATGGGACCATCTGACCGGCAAGAAAGATACTTTGGGAGCCAGAGTTGAACTTAGAAATGTGGATCGTATGGAGAAATGTTGGCCGCAAACAGCGTCCGATGGATCGATAAAACTCCCTAAAGCACCATGGATTTTCATAGGAGCCCAAGAATGCAAAGTAAAAGAGACCATTCGATCTTTGCGGACCCCCACTGGCGTAATGCACTCGCTCCGAACGTGTTTTACTAAAGAAGGAAAGCTTACCGGTTTGAAGTCACACGACTGGCATAAAATGTGTTAGGTATGTTCATAGTGGAGTATATCATAGTGAGAATTGTGTAACAAATTCGTGTGTGGACGTACTTTAATATCATTGCTGCACGTGTTTTGCAGTTTATTTTACCGGTTTCCATTGAGGGATGTCTGTCTCTTGACGTCCGTAACACAATCTACTACCATGCTAACCATTCAGGTGCATCTTCTTGTTCACATAGTTGATGAGGTGGAAATAGCCGGCACAGTACATTCCAGATGGATGTTCTTTTTAGAACGTTTCATGAAAACGCTCAAGGGATATGTGCGTCAGAAGGCACGTCCGGAGGGTAGCATGGTAGAAGCTTGGCTGGTATCAGAGTCCCTAGTGTACATTGGAGAGTGACTAGACGGATTTGATAAAGCCCGGGACACGCTATGGCGAACCATAGATGATGAGCGCATATCTGGAATTGTCATGTGCAATCTCGGTGTTGAGAAGAAGATGACGGAAGATCTAGAGGCTAAAATCAACCGATTTTGCATGCTTCACAATCCAGTCATGCAGAAGTGGATCTCACAATATGAGGATGCAAAGCAGGAGCGACAAAGGGCAAGAATCGAGTGGAGACGGGGAAGACGACCACCGATGCACTATCCGACGGGTTTGGAGAGCCTACCAACATTCATGAGCTTAAGATGGTTGCACAACCAATTGAAAAGCGCACAATAGTGCGGTGAAGAAGTGATTGAGGAAGAGTGGGAGTACTCTAGGGGTTGTGCGACCAAGGTAAGTTTGCAATGTACGACTAGTAACTTTCTAGATGTTTGAACTGCCACTCATAATCTTTGTTGGTTGTAGTATAAGTCATACACATCAACATGGTGTAAAGGTCGACATTTTAGGGTGGAACGGATCGAGAAAAAAATGTTTTACTCAAGATTGTGGAATCATGGCAAAATTTGAACAGTCTAGTCGACGACGGTCCTCTCATGCAGATCCTGTGGTGGCGGAACTCACTTACTTCGGCACGCTACAAGAGATTTTGAGGATCGATTATAGAGGATTTTTTGTCGACTTGTTTGACGTGCAATGGTTCAAGATAATCATGGAGGGTCGCAACGCTACTGTGCGTAGAGGAGAGTCTGGTTTTCTTGAGGTGGATTCAACTAAGAAATGGACTGACCTAAGAGACACTTTCGTACTACCCGAGCATTGTGAACAAGTAAGTATGTAAATAGTTAATGTGTGTTTTAGAATTTATGTGCTTGGAAGCTCTCATGTAAGTTATGTGGCTCTGGCAGGTGATATTTCATCCCACAAAGTCTGCATCAAACTGGTGGTATGTCATAGAGGTAGCCCCTCGTAGTGCACGGACGTATGAAGGCTACCATGTGCCAATCACAGCGGCATCAATGGAGGAGATCGGAGAAGATGCCCGTCAGAAGCCGTGGAGGTGGTGCCAGACGAACATCAAGCTGCTACTCTCTATGGGGTGCATGCAGAGGATCTACAAAATGAAACAGAGGACATCTGTTTAAACGAAGAGCTCTATATAGATATAGGAAGTTATGCTGAGCTATGCGAGGATGAGAGAGAGATCTCTTAAAGCCATAAATATTGTATTTGAACAAGTGTGCTCCGTTTTGTAAATTCAGAGTTATGCACTTGGCTCTTTCATCACTCAAGTTGAATAGAAGAAGAACGCTTTCTGTTGCTGCTAGCCTTTGAACATTCCAAAGCTACAAGCACTGGAGTGTTCTTGTACGATTCTCCGGCTCTTTAAGTATTTGCGCCATTGCATCATTGTGTCATTGTATTTAATGGTCTTTGCGTCCACTCCAGGTACGTATGCTCTAGGTATGTTCTCATTAGCAGAGACGACGAGCACCTCCTCCTCCTCCTCCTCCTCTCTCTCTCTCTCTCTCTCTCTCTCTCTCTCTCTCTCTCTCTCTCTCTCTCTCTCTCTCTCTCTCTCTCTCTCTCTATCTATCTACTTGTCCATGTTTTCTACTCCATTGATTCAATATTAAGTTTAAATGTTCGTGTCTTTAATGCAGGTAGGGATGATGAAGAGTTTCTTTCTTTCTTTGTCACCCCAGCAGAGATAGTGGTATGTGGAGCGTCATCGCTCAGGTGCACCATCACGCGTTCCTACTCCATCCGCATCTCCCTCTGTTTCAGAGTCCTCAGCACGCTCCGAAGCTTCGGTGTCGACAAGACGATCTTCACACTCGTCTAGGAACCGGCGCTCTAGTGGTGGTGGTGGCGGTGGCGGTTGTTGTGGGGGTGGCGCCACCGATGCTTCGACACCGCCTCGTGTTCGACGAGGCTCTTTACCCTCCCCTTATTTGCCCGTCCTGACACCAGCCACGGCATCGCCATCGACACCAGGTTTTGCACGGCTGAGTGCCGTTCCCCATAGCTACACACCACTAACTACTCCTCCAGGAGTCACTCCAATGGACACTCCTCGCTTCGGGGCTCAGACTCCAGTGGAGACACCTGGCGTCCGTACCCTCGTTGACATGCCGCTAGAGACCCCTGTCGAGACACCCAGGTTCACGCGTCAGCGGCGAGAGGGCTTGCCTTACTCCGCCGACTTCAGCGGCGGCATCATCTTGGATGATGACGGCAAGAAGATGATTTCGCGCATGCGCGGTCTTTGCTCTCAGGTGTTTAGACACTACATACTAAACACCTGGAGTGAAGTACCAAATGAATTAAAAGACAGAGTCATCAGCATGCTTCATGACGTGTTTCCCGTTCCAACACGGGATGACCGCTTCAATGAAGATGTGATGAAGGTTCGAATGCGCGAATATTGCAAGCATAAGCGTTCCGAAGTGCAAAAAGCAATCAAGCATGGATGGAACAGACCAGATTGGCTAGCCAAAGAAGATTCGAAACATGCAAAGAAAGAAGCGCGCGAGAATCCCGACAAGTGGAAGCAACAAAAGGAGGCAGCCAGAGCGCGAGTAGAGGCAGGGAGCTCGCACCACTTGGGGAGCCACGGGTGGGCATCATTTGAGGCCGATTTTGTAAGTTTTTTCGCATCTATGTTCGATAGTTTAGGGTTTATGGGATTTAAAATTCTAACGTAATGGATTCTTTGTATGTTTTGACAGTGGTCGTTTACAGGACGTGATCCCACTGTACAAGCGTGAGTATGCAGGCAGGAAGGGCTTAAACGCCCTTATAGACATCTTGACTTCTCGCGGCGGCATGGTTAGTATTAGGGTTTATTCTTTTCTATTTATTGTATTGTTTTATAAACGTCGCTCGCTATATGTTTATACTTACAAAAAGCTATCTTATTGTTTTTTTTTTGCAGAATCCGATACAGATACGCCGCTTGGACGCGATGAGACGTCTGATTAGACGACGTCAGTTTAGCCATAGCTAGATAGCATTAGTTTCTTTTTGTCCTAGCTTATGTATCATGAGACCATGTAACTATGTATTTTTGAAAACCATGTATATTTTTTAAATAATGACAATGGTTTGTAACTATTACATTTGCAATGATTAACAATCAAGTGATTTTACTGCTGTGTACAATTGTCATTTATTTACTTCCATCAATTCACGCTTGTCATTTTTGTATCTTTATTTTGCAAACAATACGTACTATGGATGATGGAGTTAATGATTATATTGTCTTGTGGCTGACTATTTTGGGTCTATATTACCTTTGTACTTTTTTTCAAAGGTGTCAATGACCAATGAAACATTCAATATGGTTGATAGGTGGCAGGGCATTGAATGCCTTGCCACCAAAACCAAATTTTTTAAATCTCGGGCGTCGCTAAATTGTGCACTGCAGCGTCGCTATCTATGGCCATGCAGCGTCGCTATATGCGTCGCTATATAGCGACGCATATAGCGACGCTTATAGAGACTGCGGTAGCGACTGCTATAGCGACGTTCTCGTATCGACGCTAATAGCGACGTCGGGGGTTTTAAAAACCCAATGTATTTCCGTCTCTATAAGCGTCACAAGAGCACACAACCTCTTGTAGTGTTAGCCGCGTTACCAGCCATATGCGTGCATTTGATAAAAGGACATCGTTATAAAGATACTATTAGTGCCGCGTTACCGACTAGTACCACTATGACATGCCAAACTTATCATAGGACAATACTCAGTCGCGTTACCAACCAAGTGCCCCATGATAAGCACCATTCCAAAGAATGGCCTTACACATGCATGCACCCCTCGTGTAGCGGGTTGCACATATCTAGCCAACACACTCACTACGACTATGTGTAGATGCTCGCACGAGCACACACGCCCACACATATAAATCTCAGTACATGTGGATGAGAAGATGGTCAGGAAATATATCCCAAAGGGCCCACTGGGGCCAGTTATATATAGAAAAATGTAGCGCGCCGAGCTTACTAACGACCCCAACGGACACCGTCGCATATTGGAGATACCCGGTGGGCCTGCCGGGCTAATCAAAAACCCGACGGGATTTTGGTCGATTCCCAAGTCACCCCAAACTGGCATTTTTGTGAACATGAGAAGTTCTTAACATGCTAGTAACATGTTCACAAGTATTATTACCAAAAAAAAAAGTTGTGATCATGGAATCCGTGCGGAAGACTAGAGTAAGCAGCACCATCAAGGTGTGGATATGTGCAGCCTAGACCTGCCAGTGGAATGCAAAGGGAACTCTCGGCCAACGGGTCCCTTGATGTCCCAACATAGTCTTGACCTCAAAAATGGGTGTCAAGCACAAAGAAAAGGGGCAATGAGCACTGACACATGCAACTTGCAAGGCAACATGCAACTCAATGCTAGTGCATGCGAAGGTGGCAATGCAAGCCTACTCTGGCAAGCCACAGTGATATTGTTGGCCATTCCATCTGTCTCACACAGACGTGGTGAGGCTCACAGATGCGAGGTCGTGGCTGCAAGCAAACACATCCACATGGGCCTGACTTCGGTCCTCTTAATATATATATAAGATATAAGATAACATGAAAGTAAAACTCTAAACAAAATCTCCCTTAGCTGTAGCTCAACTGTAGGTACTCCACAAGAGGTTTTACATTCAAGTAGGGGAGTAGCCCCTACCCAATTACAAAATAAAAATAAAAATTTCATTAAAACAAGATGTGAGGTCCAAGTCTTCATTAGAAAAGTTGATGTGGAAGCTCTCTTTCCACTCCACTTTGCATGAACGCGCTCTGGAGTTTGTCAACTTTCCTCTTTGGAGAATTTCTTTTGGACGAAGGGACTCACTTCGATGCCTTGCATGACATGTAGGTCAGTTGAAAGGAGGAGGAGGAGACAAAACAATGCTGGGGATGGAGGAGCTTGATGGCAAGCAAGAGCACTTGTGAACCTCCCAACCCCCCCCCCTCTCTCTCTCTCTCTCTCTCTCTCTCTCTCTCATGCATACCATCTCCATCTCTGGATTTCTTTGTGGCCTTCCTCTATGGTGATGTGATAAGACTCTCTACCAATTGTGGGGGACGTAGGCAAGCTAGAAATGAGAGGGTGAGGGAATTATTCGCAACAAAGGGATATCTTTTCTTGAGAGACTAGGGTAGGTCTTCCTAATTTCAAAAAACATCTATACGATGAAAAGTGAAAGGTGATAGTGTAGGAGATGAAAACCCTCATGGCATTGGAAGGTCAAAAATCTTTTGTTCTCTTCTCGTATAAAGATTGGGTGTTTGGCACGTAACCAACTTCTCTTTCGGTATTTATTTCTCCTTGTGATCTTGATCTTTAGCTTGTTGGCTTTCAAAGGAATCAACATATATTATTTTTGCTTTGAAACCATTAGGTAGAGCCACTAGTAGTAGTAGTAGTAGTATAGGTTACGTAGTTGCATAATAATTTGCTGCTTCTTTCAACCCCATCATCTACCCCCCATTACTTTGCATTTTGAACACCCTTGATGTTAGGAAATTTCATAAGTTTTTCAGGTGGCCTTTTGGAAGAAACAAAAAGAGGCACATCCAATGAACATAGCGACAACATTACATAGCTTTTTTCTCAAAAACATGACAAAAATAGCTTGAAACTGGTGTATTTAACCTAGGACAACAAGTATTTCAAAAGGTTATCCAATGTGCATTTAATGTGTGGATCTTTTGGCACGTGGAGGAAAAATTACATTTTGTACTTGTGTCATTATTCCATGACACCATAAAAAAATATATTCCACATGACCTTCCTTTCCTCCAAAATTATCTCGTTATTAGTTCATCTTTCGAACCTCACACCACAAAGCTCTATGTCTTCTTATTCTATCCAAAAAGCTGAAGGACTATTCTACAAAGGGTGCTTTGCAATCCCCTCCATCACATTATGGTTCCACCAAGAAGATTAAACAATTGTGAGAACAAAAGGCCAGGAGGCCTCCCACTATCGGAGGAGCAGAGGGTGTGCATTATGTGAGAGATTCCATTAGTGTGTGTGTGTGTGTGCTACACAGAGAAGGTGAGAGAGAGAGGGAGACAGTACACGCAGAGATAGGTGGGTAGGCAGTTATTGTATTGTTGGCAATAAGATGTATGGATACATAGGGTACTATGTAGGCTGATGATCAGGGATATGAATGGGTGCTCGTACCCTTTGGGTTCTCGAGGCATGATAGCTGGATATTATAGCTTATTTTATTCCAACATCCCCCCTCAGTTGAATGCCGAGAGAGAGAGAGGTGTTGATTACATCTCAATCCTAATACAAGTGCATGTATGAGTGCCTATATGAGATGATTTGTGCTTTGTGATTGCTTTGCAATCAATGCAAGAAGGAAAAACAAATTTTAGATTTATATCTCGGACTTGGTGTCATCAGGGATCAATCAAGAAGTTGTTGAAGGTGAAAAGTCGATGGTGAGGTTTCATCTTCCATCGTGGCTTCAGTTCAAATGCGCATAACTTGAGAACTTGCGAGTGTTGAGTTGGAATCTCTTCACTAACATTACTCCCCCGCTTTTGAACTTGACATGAGCATGCATACTCATCTACAAGACTGCACAAAAGTAAAGATAGTACAACATAATATGACCCAGCAGTGTTAATCTCATCATCATCTTTAGCATTGTCAATTGCCATCACGTTAGAATTGTGACTGAGAGAAAAAGCAGCGCCATCATTGAATGGATCTTCACGCCAATGATTTTGAGTTCCAAAAGTGCGGCAAGAGGTGGAGTTTCAATTTTGAGGAGCTCGACAACAGTAATTGCAAAAGGTGTCAGTGTCATAGCATTCAAGAACATTTAGCTTTGACATCTGTTCAGCTACATTTTCATGGAGGCCATCACTTTGCAGACGGTTACCATAAAGCCCACCCGTGATAGTGTCTCTGCAGGCCCACATTTATGGGTCAAAATGGATTCTTCAGCAGGTGGTGCATCGAAGTGCTGGATTTGAAGCTGTGAGTCATTTGCATCCTCTATTGGAGTGGCGGCATCATTGATTGCATGCATGGCGGCAGGAATAGGTTCGTGCAGGATCCGGATTTGAACATCGACTGCCAATAGGGGAAAACCATCATGATTTGGCTTGTTGTAGCAACAGGTCAGACTCAGTTTGTCTACTTTTTCAACGACTTTTGCATCAGGTTTGGCCTCTGCTTCAGCAGCAATCTGGGCAACATTTGTTGCGGTAGCAACTGCGGCAGCGAGTGTAGCATGCTTGACTTTGACAGGGTTTGATTGAAGAGAGTTGGTTGCAGTATTGGCCACAACACGTGTGTGGGCCAGACTTTTGGTTGCAAGAATGGCGTTATCATCGGCTGCAGTAATTGGAGCCTGGTCCATAGCACGCACACAGTGGGCATGGATAGCGCCATCAACAGATTTAGCATCATCAACTTGGGTTTGGTTCAGGCAGGAGGACACAACTGCTCTATCTTCATGTCCATCATCAGGTTTCTCTGGCAGAGGGTGCGTCTCTAAAGAGGCTAAAGGCTTCGCTGCAAAACCAGGAGCATTATCTGAAGGCTGTAGGGCATCAAGAAAAGCTAAGATGATTTCTTCCTCTTTAGTCATCGTATCATTGCATTGTTGTGACCCAAGGAGCGCTGGAACTTCTATGGTTTCAACGGCTAAGTTGACCAGCCCTTGGTCAATTGAGGGCAACTGTAGGGCTGCACAATAATCTAGAAAACTGAGCATCAAGGGTGTCTTCAAGCGAGCAGCAGGGCTCGTGATCTGCGCCATCATGAGGAGGGGGCATCATGATCGGCTTATGTTTGCGCTGAAAGTTGGCTGCATCATTTGTAACATGTTCAACCTGTGATTCAGCATCAGTGTGGGCATTATATGAGTTAGCTACATGTGCTGCAGAAAGGGCGAGAACAACGTCATCTGTAGCCGCTTGAGACGACGTGGCAGCAATAAACTTGTCATCTGCTGAAGGGTTGCCGACAATGGTGGTTGCAGGGGTTTTTCTGGTCGTGGCTACAGCAAGGACATCACAAGAAGTAGCAACATTTGCTTTGCCAGTATCTACGACAGGCAGGGTAAACACAACCTTCAATTCACCAGCGGCAAGGGGCCGGACTGGGGTTTCTCCTGCAGGAACTTTGTGAGCAGCAAGAACGTCCACATGAAATAAATCTTCAGCAGCATTAAGAGGAGCCCCAACAAAGCATTCATGAAATAAATCTTCAGCAGCATTAAGAGGAGCCCCAACAAAGCATTCATTGTAGCAAATAAGTTCTACTGAAAGTAATTGCAAGAACGTGTTGATGATGGAATCTTCGTCGTCATCATCATGGGCTGCATTACAGGGTTGCACATGCGCAGTATCATCACCAGAATGAAGTAAGGAGAAGGGCGCCTTAGTGTTTGCACCAAGGGTGGTGCGCCAAAGTGGGGCATGAAGGGTAGCGCCATGTAAGGGGTATACAGGTTTCGGGTCCAGTGGGAGCTCTTTGTTGGTAGGCTGCAGGGCCAGGACCAGAACGCGACGATTGATACGATGTGAGAATGAAAGACCAGGAGGCCTCCCACTATCAGAGGAGCAAAGGGTGTGCATTATGTGAGAGATTCCATTAGTGTGTGTGTGTGTGTGTGTGCGCGCACGAGCGCGCGCTACACAGAGAAGGTGAGAGAGAGAGGGAGACAGTACACGCAGAGATAGATGGGTAGGCGGTTATTGTACTGTTGGCAATAAGATGTGTGGATACATAGGGTATTATGTAGGCTGATGATTAGGGATACGAATGGGTGCTCGTACCCTTTGGGTTCTCGAGGCATGATAGCTGGATACTATAGTTTGTTTTATTCCAACAACAATAGCACAAACTCAGTCTTGGGTGCTTTGCAATCCCCTTCATCACTTCTATTATGTTTTCACCAAGAAGACCAAACGATACCACAAACTCGGTCTTCATTTCAAGTTCCCTCAATGCAGACAGTCACTAAAAGGAAATGAGGACAAGTAAAGAGTCATGTGTCCTCCAACCTAGAAGAGGGAAGCGGAGCTCTATAAACGACCTGTTTCAATCTTCTTGGAAAGCTAGAGTGTTGGATTTCAAAGTGGAGATAGGAAAACTATTGAGGAGGTTTTGGTGTAGCATGGTTTCACCATATTAATGTTATTGTGTGTCGTGGGAATGTCACATTGGTACAAAACCCTCAATGTAATTGTAAGTTGTCTTGATTTGATGTGTGTTCTTTCACAAGTATTTTATAAGTCATTGTAATCATATTAGCTACAATTCTATTAGGCGACCTCCAAGCCGACTTCTTCTTTTTGCACAATGGAAAAGAAATCATGTAAAAAAGAGAGAAAAAGATACTAGTAGTGATCACAATGTAAAAAATAGTTTTTCAATGGAATGTAACCTTGGATGTAACATATCAACGAAATGCATTCTTCAATTCTTAAGTTTCCAAGTTTTATTACTGACAACCAAATGTTTACTTTTATTTTTGAATTTTGTTGTGTATAACTGCAAACATAGTTTGACTTCGGTATTCTTTAGATTGACATTGTGAGACAAGGGTACACACACAAAAAAAATCTCCCCCCCTCCCTCTCTCAATTTAGTTAATAATAATAATCATAATTTGAATCCACATTTAGATTCCTAGAATTTTAAAGATTCAAAAATGCAAAAATATAATTTAAATATATAATCATTGAAGTGGATTTGTGACCACATAATATGTTAGACATAGCCTGTAAAAATACAATTCTTGTAAAAAGGGGATAAGTGTGTCTTTTGAGTAGAATTTCCCTCAAATAATGTGAGACATATTATTGTCCTTTTGGGGTTATCCATGGCCTTCTCAAGCATGTCGACATCCATCAACAAAGTGAAGAAAACATAATGTGGCTCATCAATCTTTAAAAATTATTTATAGTACACTGGTACATTGAGTTTTTTGGGTGCAAATGTCTTTAAATATAGTACATTTTTTATCATATAATAAGGTGAACTCTAATCAGTTAATGCATGATTTAGTATAAAGGAGGTTAACTATTGTTTCAAGGTTATGCGCCATCATAGATGGCCAGATCCCTGCTCTTAAGTGCTGGAGGATGAATTTCAAAAGCTCCTCCGATTTGGGGTGCAAAAAAATCCTTGTGCATCCCCATCCAGGTAGAGCCGACTACCACTTGGTGTTGCCTCTATGCCTCTTGGTTGATAAAGAATCCACTGATATCCAATATTATTAGCCTTTACAAACAGAGCTTATAATACGTAAGTATTTTGTATTTGGTGCATATTCTTTCTATTTATTAGGTCAAACTTGGTTTTCTTCCCTCGGGGTGTTGATATGGGCATTGAAATGTGCATCGCAAACAAAACGTTGATATATGCACCAATATATGCATCGACATCTATGTCTTTATGAACATATATTGATGCCTATATCGATTGTGATATTGACACCGCATGTGACCATATATATCGTCACATATATTGACCTTGCAAGTACAAAAAATTTGGGGTGGTAGGGCCTCTTGGTCCTACCACCCAATTTACCATTGTAAACAAATTTGGACTTTCAAAAAGAATAATGAAATTTGAAGGAAATTTGTATTTCATTGATATAAATGCATTATATACGAGGGATTGATAACTGTAAAAAACAATTTGTACATAGTATGAAAGGTTACATTAAAAAAATGGGAAAATTCCTCAAATTGAAACGACTTAGAAATTATAAGTTGAATACTGGGATACAAAATGGGAGGATCGTATTATCCCTAATAGATATATGTACATAAAACTAAAAGATATGGCAGCACATGAGTGTGCTACTCTAGTGAGAAGGTTTTCTCACACTGCAAGGGCATTCATATTGGATTCTATAAAACAACAAAGACAATAAAGAAAGTTTAGGTAACAAAACTATATACAAACACATAGTTTAACATAAATTAAATTAGTGATATAAGTTTATATGTTTTACTTTGCCAGGTAGAGATCTCAAAATCTCAATGAGCTCACAAAGATCGTGGCTTACATCATAACTATGCTTGAATGGGGTAGACTCATGATTGCTCATCATCGCCCATTGTTTAAAAACATTGAAAGCAACACAAAAATAAAAAATTATATAATTACTTACATAAACTAAATCGCAATTACTTACACAAATTCAATACAACTATACTTATAAAATCTCTCTCAAAGCTTGCCTATATGTTGCTGCCCAAGTGGTATGAACTCTTCGACTCCACTTACATCTTTACTGCCTCTTTTTACTTCATGTACTTGTCGAGATTTTTGTGTAATTTCTTCCAATCTTTCTTGTCAAGCCATTACGGCTTGGGTGCGCCAGTATTCAATGCTTTATATACCTCCAAGCACTTTTTCTTCAAGTAGTTGTGCATCCATTTGGTGGAGAAATGATGCTCCATGCTCTCCACGTAAAACGCACTGTGAACCATGTTGATTACCTTTTCTTTGAGCTTGGCTGGTATTTATTTTCATTTCTTCATGAGGTGGTGATGTAATACTTGTAAGAAGAAGTTGTGCATGGTGCACCTCTTACCATTCTCATCTGTTGAAATCTCGATGGCAGTAGGGTCCATGGTGTAAGGAGGATCCAATCACATGTCTTGGAAGTACCGATGAGGGGTCACAATAGGAGTCTCAACAAAAGTCCTGACAGTGATGAGGCCAGGAGTGGCACATGGTGTGAGGCAAGGCGTATCCTATAGTGTGAAGGCAGGAGTGGTCGACTATCAAGAACAAAAGCCGGAGCAGATAGTGATTGTGTATAAGGTGTAGGAGTGCCAAACAATGGGATAAGAATGGGTGCTTGATGGTTGTGAGGTGGTGTGGAAGCATTAATGGCACCACCACCACAATCTCCTTCGCCACCATTGGAGCGTTGGGCATACGATGTCTCATGTGAGTGCCTGGTCTGACTCAAAGCACTATGATTGCTCTAAAGATGTAGAGTGTAAAGGTGATGGTTGGTGTGAAGTTCCAACACCATGTGATGATATTGGGGATGGTAACTATGATGGGTCAACGTCTTGAGGCGGGGAAAATTGAATGTTTGAGCATACCATATCCTCTGTGTGGGTGACAGAGATGCTAAAAACTTCTCCATGCTACCCTGACCATAAACCCCCATGTGTGAACCAGTGTTCGGGAAAAATGTGTCTCAGCTTAATATCGTGCCATTTGCAATGTCAAAAATGCACGTTCAAGGCAAGGGGAAAAGGAGAAATTCCGTCCCAAAATAAAGAAAAATAGTGTAAAAACCCTAGAAAATAACCTAATTCTCTAAAATTTCCTCCTGACAAAATCAAGGGAAGGAGTTTTGTATGTTTGGAAAAATGATTTTTCCCGAACGTTGGTGTGAACATATGTGAATAGTGAAAATTGTACAAGAAAAAGGAAGATATAAAATAAAGTGCAAGAATGATGCAAGGATTGCATAATAAACATATCAACTTAAAGGTAAAAATCGTTTTACTTGAAACTCTAAAAAAGTGGAACAACTATGAATTGCATCAACATTTTTAACTTATTATTAAAACAAAAAACTTGAACTTAAACTTAAAGGTAAACATGTTTAATTAGTTAGTGCTTAAAATACAACGTATTTATATTGTAGTGTTATATGGTTTATTCACTAAATAGACTAGGGCTTGGTGGTATAAAAAGAATGTAAAATTTTATTATCTAGTAGATAATGTTGAAATTTCTTTATACCGTATAAAATTCCCAATCCTTCCCTCTCTATGGTGGTATAGTTTTTAATTACAATATTCAACTTCTTACTAGCATAATAGATTAGAAAATCAATGGTTCCCTCATCAGGTTGAACTAAAACACAACCAATGGCAAAATCGGAAGCATTAACATGCACACGAAAAATTTAATTCCAATCAAGTGGAGCTCACAATTGGTGTTGATATCAATGCATCCTTTAACTTTTGAAACCACTCCTCACATTCATAAGTCCAATTGTATCTAATAATCAAAGCATAAAGAGGATTTCTCACCATGGCATACATATAGATAAACCTCCTATGGTATCCACACTGTCCCATGAATGCTTGTACTTTCCAAACTGTCATGCATCTAGCCAAGTCTATGATGGATTTTATCTTTTTAAGATCCATTGACATCCCACTTTTAGACACTATATGCCCTAAAATGTTTCCTTGTCATACCATAAATACACACTTTTAAGACTTAAACAAGTCCTATATAAGTGGCATTTTCCAAAGAATTTTCTTAGGTGATCAAAATGATCCCCTCACAAAGAAGAATGCACATAGAGGTCATTCATGTAAAATTCCATGAATATTCTTGATGATCTTTAAACAAATGACTCATTAATATGTAGAAACTCGCTTAAACATTGATCAACCCAAATGGCATGACTCTATCCTATAAGGTACATTCAAAACTAGCCACAAACCAAGTGACTGAAATCTACATTTTGTGTCAATGACCATAACTAGACCATAAAACAAAATTAGACATAGCTAGTGCAATTTCAATGCAAACTTCACCAGTAGAACTAAACTAGCCATATGGACAAGTGTATATACTAAAATATGAAAATGGGTTTGGGATACATGGATCATAATCCATCATTTTTGCTAAAAATATGATTTGGATCAAGATAAGGAGGATCATTAGGGCATGAGCTTTTTGAATTTAGATTATTGGGTAAAATTCTAGGTGAGATTTTGTAGTTATCAAAACTATAAGTCAAGAATTGACTTTTGGTAAGGGTTTTAAATTCCAAACATGAAAAGATCATAGGGTTGACTTCTCTTCACACTCTAAATTAGGGCTATGTAATCAAATTTTGCAAAGGATTGGAACATGGATCACAATCCATCCTTAGTCACATATGAAGGTGAGACTTATACACCTAGTTCTAGTGACTAATCTAAGCCTATTGGTTCAATGCAAATTAGAATAAAAGGAACACAAGTTAGTATAAATTTTGACTTTATTACCATAACTTTGCATTTTTTGCCCTAACTCCTATTTTTGACATTTTTTGTAAGTAAATCGAGGCATCTATAATTCCTGATCGTGCTGACACACGATCTTCTTGGGTAGATGGTACTTTGAGGTAGTTACTAGATTAAACCCATTGTACTTTTACTTCATCTTCTACTGATTCAGGCTCTTTTATTTTGACAAGGTTTGGAGCAAAGATTAAACCTATATGTCCCTGCAATGATTCTTTAACCATTGAGAATGGAGGTGAGACTTATACACCTAGTTCTAGTGACTAATCTAAGCCTATTGGCAAAGTTCAATGCAAATTAAGATAAAGGGAACACAAGTTAGTATAAATTTTGACTTTATTACCATAACTTTACATTTTTTGCCCTAACTCCTATTTTTTGGCATTTTTTGTAAGTAGTTTGGGGTATCTATAATTCTTCATCGTGCTGACACATGATCTTACGATCTTCTTTGGTAGATGGTACTTTGAGGTAGTTACTAGATTAATCCCATTGCATTTTGACTTCATCTTCTATTGATTCAAGCTCTTTTATTTTTAAAAGCTTTGGAGCAAAGCTTAAACGTATATGTCCTTGCACTGATTCTTTAACCATTGAGAATTGTTAATAAGTTCCTTATTGCTAATGCACAATGCCAAGGAAATATGTACATGAGGATAGTGATGAGTGTTTCTAAACTAGGGTTTAAATCTTGGAAGACCGAAGAAAAATATCAAATGGGAAAAAAAGTACCTTTGGTATATGCTCTTATTTGAGTTGAGCATTTGGCATTTAAGTACATATTCATGCAAGGTAAGTGCCTAAGAGAAACAAAGGAAGAGTGCCTAATACATTGACAAGAACAATTTATCTGAACTAAAAAAAAAATCATTCAATATGAGTGGATAGGACAAAAATAGGCAAAAACCAAGGGACATTGATGTGTCCATTTAAGTTTTAAAAACTTTTTTATATCTCTAAAATGGCTTTTTCTTGCATATTTAAGTTTTCTCCATCGGTAGCTTTCCCAAAAAATTCCATTTGACATTGTTTGGAAGATAGAAATGACCTATGATTTTTTCCAAGTTTTAGGACATTATAATGCACACATGATATTTTAGTGTCCAAGCACCAAAATAGTGTTAATACACTCAATATCTTTGTCTAAGGGATCTCTATCCTCTCCTACAATTGGAATTCCAAAGGATGCATAAATCAAGCAAAATGAGTAAAAACAACAAGAGGATGGCCACGCCAAAAACACAAAGATTTTGTGAGAGACTTAAGTTGGATTGAAGAGCTTTCACTTGTGATCGCAATACCTATTGCAGATTCGCTATAGCACTTCATGCAAGGGAGATATGAGCACAAGAAGCAAGAAGGTAGACATACTCACAACAACGATAGAGTACTTACTTTCATTTATCCAAAACTTAGGTTGAATTTACAAGTAATGGTCTTTATAATTTGCCAATGGTCAAAATCTAGTCCTTTGGCTCATAAAAGGGGCAACTACGTGTCTTGGATAATTCAGTTACAAGCTCAAAGCCATCATTCCCAATCTACTCAATAAAGGCTAACATATACAACCATAAAAATAGTATTTATAATTGTGAATCTTGTTTTGGTCACATGTGGTCCTACTTTTAGTGGCATGCGTTAGCTTGGCTACTAATATCGCAACCTAAATCTCAAAAACCTTTGGCATTGGGTTTTTGGCCTTGACCAGGTAAGTCCAAGTCATCATTGAAATACATGACATAAAAGTCAACGTCGAGCAGCTATGCTAATAAATGACCAAGGCATTAGTCCCAAAGCTTCAAGTGATACTTTTTGTGGTCTAAGATTCTTAGCAATTCTAAGTACTACTCAAGTTGGAGAGTTAGGCATATCTACATTGTGTCACTCATGATGGTATTGATGAGCATAAGAGTCAAAGTCTATCAATTTTCAGTCTATTAAAGTGAAGGAGAAAAGTCCAAAACGCACTCACGCATTAAAAACACAATGAGATGTGAAGAAGCTAATCTCTCAGCTTAGATTTGTAATCAGCATATCTCATGATTGGGTAATCTAAATCGAATTCCAAAAATTGCTTTGTGTTCCAATACTTTATGTGCCACTCTATATACTTACAAACACCACATATTCATGTAGTTTAGAGAAATTTGTGCACCACATACTAGAATCCACAAACACTTTTTTAGACATGGTATTGAAGAGCCTTTTTTTAGGTTAAATAATGATTCTTAAAGAAACTTTGTAGTGTTTTTCTTATGTAGTATACCCATGGGATAAGTCACACACTATGTAAGTTGGTAGAAATTCATTATGATTTTGCCCATTTATTTTCTACAAATTGATCCAAAAAGGACATTGTAATGTCCGGTTGTGGTACCAAACTAGTGTTAAGAATCAAAATCGACCTACTAAAAATAGGTCCCTAAAACCAAGCATGATTTTGTATGAGTGTTGGATCATAGAGTTGTTGGCAGATACGCCACGACGGACGTCAGCATAGCGAGAACTCACCTAACATATAATGTCAATTGAGGACGGACCTCGACCCACAAGCGCGTGGAAGCAAGCAAAGGGTGTCAACCTCTACTCGACCGACTAATGACTACTTCCTACAGAGATATCAAATCTACATGCCATCGGTTCTGTGAATGTGAGAGTCTCCTATGATGCTACCGCAAGCCAAAAGCCCATTGAATGTTCTGAAAAAATTACGAAACTTGAGGGATATCCTATCAACACCAATAGGCCACTCTCCCTAAGGTCCGTGACCCAAAACCTTACCCAAAAACACCCGGTAAAGAATCGCGTAGGATGTTTGACAAGTTTTTGCAGGTCGATGTTTCCGAAAACTAAGATGCCTAATACATAGCTCTACTCGCTCTGATCGTGGATATGCTGAAATGCAAAAACGGACAACATTTACTCACCGAAACTCCAAAAGTAGCTCGCGGGTGAATCTGCCAAAACACGGACGAACGCGCGTGATGTAAGCATCAACGCGTAGCTCTCCTCGTGGGCAACACGTAGCTGCTCTCCGTTTGCGATTCCAACCACTGTAGCTCTTGTAGCACACACACACACTCTCTCACTTTCTCTCAGTCTCCCAATCGACAGAGCAGATAAGATTATTAGAAGCCTCTTTACAAAGCTTTAGGTTTTGGTTTATATACTAAACCTTAGAAAACCTAATGTCCGGCCAAAATGACTGGATTTTTCCCTAGGCTTCTATAGAGTTTAATTACAACACCGTGAGCTGGCTTCGCTCATCCAACAAGCATCTGTGGCCAAAATACAATTGCCTACTTAAAATATGAAGTTCCTGTAAACATTACAAAAGTAGTCGTAATGCTCAAAATGATAATAACGGGATATTCGATGATGTCCATGAGCTTCTATCTTCACATTACAGCATCCATCGTCATCTTCATCACTTCATCAGCATCTTTCATATGGAATCTTTAGATAATCTTTGAGGAATCTTCATGGAATCTTTGTGGAAGTGTTGTTGAAAGGTTGACCTGTCAACACTCTCCCCCTCCGAATTCTTGTCGTCCCCGACAAGACCCTATGTCTGCAGTGGCCTTGACGAGTGCTTCATGTTTTGGTGTTGGTTGAAGCTTTTGTTGTTGCAGTTGGTTCTACTCGATGCTTTGTATGTTGTAGGGTTACCTTTTTCTTGTACATGTAGTGTAGTTGAAGCCATAGCTCTCCCCCTCCGATTGGTTGTTGTATCGTGAATAAGTCGAGTGAGGTTTTGTTGTTGCAGCAAGTCTTTATCTTGGCAACTCTGTATTGTTTGTTCTTTGGGTGTCATCCTACACTTGTACCTGTAAACTTGAAGCCTTTTTTAATCTTTTCTGGGCCGCTCCCCTCTGATTTTCTAGTTGATGATCATGTAGTTGTTTGGGGATGCCGTTGGTCTGCTTTTCTGTGTTTATATAACAAATAAAATGTGGCATATATTACAAAATGAAGGTCTTGGATACCTGGATAGGACTAAAGGGAAAAACCCAGTGGGAAAAAATGCCTTTAGTCACAATTAAATGTGAGGCTATATGTACTTATGTTTTGATATAACCGAGTTTTGTTGAGTTAAAGTACTTATGGCCGTATGGCTACTATTATTGACTGGATATACATTGGATAAGTGTTAGTAGCTTGAAGTCAGAGTCGTTGTTGTTGAGCAAATGCTTATGAAACCTGTTACCGCGTCATCGTCATTTTGTTGTGTAAGTGCATGGGTGGAACACAAATCGTGCCAAATGCAAATGTCCAATGATGGGACATTATATATGCTTGCACAGATAGATGCATGGGAAAAAATATGTTGTGTGAGAAGAGTTTGAATGGGTGCTTCCAGGAGTGAACGTAGCTATAGAAGCAAAAATATATTTGACTTCAAGAGCTACCGTTATTCACAAGAAGGGCTGTTGATGCTCGAGGTTTTTTCACTCTCCTCTGTGTACATGTGCGTGAGTGTTTTTTGGACTACTCCGCCACTCCACAGATTAAAATGATTAGACTTCGACTCTTATGCTCACATATCTAGCATGAGCGACATGACTTACATATGCTCAACTCTTCCAGCTTGAGCCATAATCTATATATCTAGACTTATAGACCACAAAAATATTAAAACATGAAGCTAGGGTCTGATGCTTGCTCATTTAGTGGCTCAACTGCCCGACTCTTGACTCTTATGCCATGATTTTTATGGCGACTTGACTTACTTCTCGGAAGCTTTCGACCAAGAATAGGTTTTGAAATTCAAAACTCCCATCCTCGAAGAGAGGATTTGTAAAGGACCATACTGGAAATATTGGTTTCTTTTGCCATACCTGGGTGACCTTGGTTGTCAAAATTTCTTTTTGTTGTTGTTGGTCCCTTGGTTGAGAAGATTGGCTCGCTCCATTCTCCGTAACACTTTGTCCATCATGTCTTGATATTTCTTGAGAGCTAGAGATGACTTCAATCTTCTTCGGTATGTGTTGTTCTTTTGGCACCCATTTGTATTTGCATCCTGTGATTAGCGTGTCTTTGCAGATATCCTTTGCCTTGACTGTGACATTGTCCTTGATTTTGCCTTCCCTGAAATTGTGATTATTTTCAAGCTAAAGTCGTCTAATTGAAGAATGTTTACCTGGCATCTGTGGTAGCCAGATTCTCCGATTTCCTTGATAGTAACCTTGTGCTTGAAGAATTGTAGATGGCACTTCCCATGATGTTTGTGATGTCGTCTTGAGATGTAGAAGAGTGTCATTTGTGAGATTTTGTACCGATGAAGTCCGATGATGTTGTGAAGGCCAGTTTGATTTGAAATTTCCTATGTACTTGTGACGGGCCTTGTTGGTTGGTCTCCTTTGGCGAGACAAATATGAGCCTTGTTGCTGTTGCGGTTGCTTTTTGAAGCCTTTATTTACTACATAAGCTGAGATTTTTGGTTTTGGTAACCAAATTTCCTTGTGACCTTCGTAATAGCCTTGCTCTTCCAGTCTGTATTGGGAGGCTATCCAACCTATGTTTGTACCTTCCATGTGTTGGCTACGATCATCTACCCATATTGGGTCCTTGACTTTGATTTCTTCAGCTTTGATGTAGACCTTTGAAGATTTTTATCGACAATGATCTTGTAGTGTAGGGTATTTTGGTTGAAAAACTTTCTTTGGAGTCTGCCTTGGGCGTGGAAGCGTATTGACCGTTGATGTAGAAGCATTATCTTGAACCTGAGTGGGTTGGACTGAAGACTTTGATTGAAGACGATGCGTGTGTTGGTAGGACATTTGTGTGCTAACTTTAGCTTTTTCTTTGTCAGCAGCCGATAATCTTGGAGCGGTCGTAGGCTGGCTTTCTTGAGAGCTAGTCGTGATGACCATTGTTGAAAATCTAGGTTTTTCTTCAACTGTCTTTGCCCATTTCTTGGACAAAATCAAATGTGTGCTCATTTTCGATGAATCCACCACTATGAATTTGTCTTTAATGACCTTTGACCGTAGTTTAAGGGTGGCTTCTGCAATCCCCAAACTTGTGACCTCGATTCCATGTGATATGGAAACCTTTACCTGAATTTCATACAACTCCGGCTTTTCAAGAAGTAACCATAGCCCATAAAACATGACATTCGTCGTGGCAGTGGAATCTATCTCTGCTATGAAATTGGACTTCATTTTCTCATGCACATCCAACAAGAATTTAATCTTCTTGTTGGCTGCCAAGTAATTGATGTCCTCTTTGCTTTTGGTACTTGTCTTGGACTTTTGTGCCTTGGAAGCTTTGTCATCCTCTTGTATGTTGAACTTCTTTGTCATTTGACTGGTTGTAGCATGTCCCAAGTGCTTACTATCTTCTGATCTATAGCTTTGGGGAAGGTCTATAGCCTGAGATGCTTGTTGGTCTTCATTGCTAGTTTCTGATTGTGACGCCTTGATTCTTGATTTCAGAATCTCTCTGTCACTATTTACTTCTTCTAGCACTTGAAGGTCATTCAATGGTGACTTTTCTTCTTAGAAATCTTTTGAAGCTTGTGTAGCAGGATGCTGAGGTTGACTCTCTTCTTTTGATGCAACGGTTGCCGTGGCCTTTGGTTCACATTGCTCCATGGGTTCTTGTAGAGTCTTTGTTTGAAAATATTCATTCATTTCCTGCATTGCTTGTCCTTGGTAGTCAATCTTGGGGTCGGCCATTTCCTGTTCTTTGGTGGGTTCTAAGACTTCAGCTACATCATCTTTTAGCTTTTGCTGATCTTTGATTTCTTTAACCACCACTGCAGATTCCAAAGTAGAGGAATTTCCTTGTGGAATTTCAGCTTCATTCGTTGACTTTTCTTGCATGCCTTCCACTTGTGACGTGGCACTAAGATTTGATGTTACCTCTGCCACCTCTTCTTGGGTTGACTTACCATCTTCAGAATCTTGGCTTCTTTTGCTCTCGAACCTTGAACTGCGAGCTTCACCTTCATCACCTTGTGGATGCTTTGACTAGACCTCACTGAGGTTCTTTCAGTGATCTTGAATCAGCTGATTTAATTGATCTTTTTTGAAAGCCTAATTCTCTATGATAATGTCGTTGACACCCTTGACTTCACGCAACTGTGTCTTGAGCCTATCTTTTGTGCTCTGCAACAAGATTTGCTTCTTTTCCGGAGATCTCGTTGGGGATTCTTGTTTCCGTTCCCTTGTTGTCACTGTCTGAACTTTGCTTTTGGCTTGTTGCTTCTTCTTTTCCAGGTAGAGCTTTGTTGGGCAGTCCTTGACTAAATGACTGATGGCACACTGGTTGCAATATGCCTCTATCTCAGCATTTGCATTCTTTGGATGAGGCAGCTCTCCATAGTACTGTTGATAATGATTTCCTATGGTATCTCGATACAAATAAGACATCTGTGTTACATGCATGTACCTGTAGATTACGACTGACTTAGGTGTATCCACTGGCTTCGTCTCTTTATCCTCCATCGTCTTGTCCTTGAGAAGCTGAAAATAGCTTCCATTATTGCTTGCATACAAGATCAAATCACTATCCATTCTTTCTAGCAGTCGTAATGCTAATTCTTCCATCAGCGTATGGTCTTTGACTTGGGGCATTTGCATAGCCTTAGGGCTATGTTTTCAAGTTGATTTTGGCGAGGTTTGCACCGAGGGTGAAGATCAAACCGAATCTTTGTTTTTCATTTCCATGGATGGTGCTTTTGGACGGGGTCCAAGTATGTGACTTACAGGTTGCCAACAAATGTTAAACTCGTCCATATTTTTCACATCGGCTATTTCATAGTCCTACCATATTTGTCGACGACAATGACATCTTGACCTGACCTCCTACATTTGGCATTGTGAATTTCCGGTGGTCTCTCCTCCAATGCTTCTTGAAATTCCACTTGGGCTCCTGAAAAGGACACTGCTTCTTGTAAAATTGGACTTCTTAATCCCACTCATGAAGAGATAGGGTCTTTTTGTTGCGTTTGAGCTCCCCCCATCCAAGAGGGTTCCAAATCTGATGTTGGCATCTGTTTAATGCCTGATGATATGACTTCTTGTGCTTTGTTAAGTAGCTCTTGTGACCAAGCTAGTTCTTTTTAAAGTTGTGCTATCTTCATAGGTGATACTTCCGGCGTATTCCCTGTTTGTGCAATTTGGTGTGTTTGTGCTTTGTCTTGTGTTGGTGCGGTGCACGAGACTTGTGTCGTGTCTTTCCATGTGGTGTCTTGTGTTGTGCCTTGTTGTGTGTCATGTGGTGTGTCACTCATTTGTGTAGTGACAGCTGTAGGTGTCAATTCTTTCAGGTGCGTAGTTAGAGGTAAACCCATGACGAGATGGTATACATTACCACCTTTAGACATGTAGTCTTCTCCTCTTGAGCCAAACGCTTCTACTGCAAAAAGAATGATTGTTTTCTACAGGAACTTCATGACTTGTGACAGCCCTGTAGTATCGACCGTCTTCGTCTCCATAGAGGGTACCAATTTTTCGTTTTCCATCTTGTGCTTTGTATAGAAAACTACTTGGAGGATATGTGTAGATATCTGTAAGTTGATCTTTGTACAACATTTCTATCTCATTGTCGATGTATTTTCCGTGCCTCATGTAAATTGATCTCAGACAGTCTTCCATGAAATCTGGATGTGGGTGTAGTACATTCTTTGCTGTTTCAATTTCCACATATTGAGATGTACGAGTTTCCTCTGTATCTTTCTTTGTCTTGATGTTCAAATTCCGATTGACATCCTCATAGCATGGCAGTCCTTTGTAGTGGCCAATCAGATAGATCCAAATTTGCTCTCTTGTAATTTTTGTGGATGTACTTGAGGCTTCTTCTCGGCTGGTCTGATTCCTTTAAGACGCCATTGCTTTCGTCTTGACTCCCTTGTTGTACATGTTCAGTGATAGCTCTAATTGATTTCCTCAATGTTAATAAAAATTATTAGCACCCTTGTGTCAATATTTTTTGCTTGAGGTCCTTCAGCTTTTGTGGATGCCTTAATCTCTGAGTTTTCTGAACTGGGCTTTGCTTGCAATGCTTGAACTTCTTAGCTCCCTTGCTTGCCAAGGCTGATACTGACTTGTCTGGCTGCTTGCTTTGCCTAGAGCTTTTTAGCAGGCCTCGATCTATTGGAAGCACTATGATAAGATATGCAACTTACCACTATACTACAACGACTGCTCCCTTCGTAGTGATTCTTGAGTCGAGCTAATCTGTGTTCACTTTAGCACACAATCTGCAAAATTCTATTTAGCTGCCAAACTTTTTCACAATGAATGCAAAAATTCTTGATGTGCCTTTGACGGCCACACTTGTTCCTTGAGCTTGGAAGTGATTTTCAAGTTCGCTTTTAGCTAAACTAAACTTAAGCTAGCACAAGAGAATTATGCACAAGTTGCAGATATTTTCTAGCAAAAATTTTGTGTTAAAGCTCTCCAAAACTTGCGACTGTTGTTGCAAAATCAAGAGTCCTTGTGTATGGTCTTACTGCTACCAGATTTGTGTATGGACCCTCAGATTTTACACTAGGCCGTAGTTAACTTTTACACCTTCCCACAGGTGACCAATGGTTTTCCCAAAAGATAATTTCAATCTGCTAACTTAGCAGTCTTTAATGGTCAATTAGAAGGCCTAGAGACCAAATCTGATTTCAAATTTCAGCTTCCCGATGATGAAAATCTCACATGCACTCATGTCCTCTCTAGGTCGATTTGAGAGGTCTGTTCCAGAGCCTGGGTTGACTCTAGCCGATGATCTCGCTTATGGCTCACTAGCCCCTCTCCTAGGGAAAAGTCAAAAATATGGTCAAAACAGTGACTGTTTTCTCACAATTCTTTCGAATTGTTGGTTTTAGACACTCCTGACTTCCTGATGCATTTTGAGGCCTTAAACGACTTTCTTTTCAAAGTTGACCTAATAGGTTGCCAAAGTCATACATTTAGTTCAAGTTTTGCTCTAAGATCTGTAGTTTGCTCTCAGGCTATGTTTTGATATAAAAAATTTTCCAATCCAATACCGTTTGTGAAAGTTATGGCCAAAATAGTGAAATGCAGTTTAGAATGGTCAAAATGAGTCCAAATTCAATTTTAAAAGAAGATTTGGGATCTCTATGAGACTGTGAACACCCCTGTATGGTCAAAATTACAGTTGGATTCTAAAACTGGCATGGAGACATCCTACGCCCAGATTTTTTTCTGCTCAGAATGAAGCAAGATTTGGTTCAAAGATTCCCCTTGATGTGCTAAACACACAGCTATTCTCACTTTTTGATTCTGACACTTGTAGGCTGGTCAAATGATCAAGTATCTGTTTCAGAAGCCAGATGTCCGATCTGGTGAATTTTCAAGTCAAATCAGCTCCAAATTGGACCAAACTTGACTAGCAGGCTTATATAAGGCTATACAACACTATGGTATGGTCATAGTAGGGTTTTGGCCTCAAAATCATGCAAGAGACATCCTACGTGTAGGATGTCTATTTGCTCAGAATTGGCCCAAATTTGAACCTAAGACTCTCCTTGTGTCCAGCAATCCAATGGTATGCTCAGATTATCATTTGGACCTAAAAATCACCTTGAGACATCCTACTGGTAGGATGTCTTTTTTCTCAGAATGACTTGAAATTTTCACCCCAGCTTCTCCTTGTTGTGCTGATCATTGTGGTGTGCTCACATGTTGGTTTGGAGTCCTAAATCACCTTGAGACATCCTACACGTAGGATGTCTTTTTGCTTTGTTTCATCTCAAACTTGCACTGTAGCTTCCCCTTGATGTGCTAAACTCACAGCTATTTTTACTTTTTGATTGTGACACTTGTAGGCTGGTCAAATGATCAAGAATCTGTTCCAGAAGCCTGATGTCTGTTCTGATGAATTCCCAAGTCAAATCAACTCCAAATTGGACCAAATTTGCGTAGGAGTCTTATCTAAGGCTATATGACAGCAAGGTATGGTCACAATAGAATTTTGGTCTCAGAATCATGCAGTAGACATCCTACGCGTAGGATGTCTTTTTGCTCAGAATGAACACAAACTTGGACCAAAGATTCCCCTAGTCTTCAGCAACCCACTGGTATGCTTAGATTTGAGTTTGGATGTCAACCCCAAAACTAGCTATTCTTGCCTTTTGTCCATTCAAAAACGCTAAAGTCTGTTCAATCTTCACTTTCACTCACCCAAATGAGATGAGATGTATCACATGCACTCAATACAACATTTAGAACATGCCTATGGAGTCATCCTATGGTTGGGTCTCAAAATTAGGCCTTGGACACAATTTGGGTAGGATGTCTGGCGATTCTCGTTTTTTGGCTTTAATTAGTCAAAATTTGGTCAAATTTCCACTTTCCAGGTGAAAATAGGGTAGAACCTACCTTATAAACACACTGGTAACCTCAGATTTTCAAAAAAATGTCCAGATCACCCTGTAGACATCCTACGCGTAGGATGTCTACTACTTATTTTTTCAAACTGAAGTGTCCCCGATGCTTCCTTATGCTCTCAACAAGTGCAAGTATGCTTCACACTTGCAAAAACATGCAAAAATCACTCAATTTAAGCCTTTTTTAAAATTTTACGTTTTTTGACTCCGCCTTTTGGCTTTTGGACAACAAAAATATGGAAAAACACTCAAGTCAATATGTTACTAGGGTAAAACCTACCCTCTAAACTCACTAGTAACCTCAGTTTCCTCAAATTCCCTCCCAAAAGTGCCATGGAGACATCCTACGCGTAGGATGTCTACTGTCTTAAAATGCAATTTTTTTCTGGCAGTAGTACTCCCTATGCTCTGTAGAGCTCTGAGCAATAATCACAAAAACTTTTGGACTTCAAATCAGCTTCCAAACACAATTTACCGTCTTTCCTACTTAGCGTTTTCCACTTCCAGACATGCTTAAAGTACTCTAGATCAGCAACGAAGATATCCTACTTACCCTACTCCTACTCATCATGCGAGATGGTGATTTTGATGTCTTGGTTTCTTCCTGGCCTCACACGGACTCTCAAGTCAACCTACCACCACATCTACCACTCCAACTCCTACTCTCTACACCACAACCTACTACTACCTAATACTACCTAAGACAAAGGATCTAGGCCAGGCACATGCTCCCTAGACTCCCTCTAAGACCAAAAGAGTCCACCACTCTCCGATCCTATCTAAAAGAATGAATATACTCTTGCAAGCCAGAGGGACCTCTATCCTCAAGGACTAGTCTCGGTCACCTACTTAGGGCCCTCGTCCCTGGCAACGACGCCAATGTTGGCAGATACGCCGTGACGGACGTCAGCATAGCGAGAACTCACCTAACATATAATGTCAACTGAGGACGGAGCTCGACCCGCAAGCGCGTGGAAGCAAGCAAAGGGTGTCAACCTCTACTCGACCGACTAATGACTACTTCCTATAGAGATATCAAATCTACACGCCATCGGTTCTGTGAATGTGAGAGTCTCCTATGATGCTACCGCAAGCCAAAAGTCCATTAAACGTTCTTGAAACGTTACGAAACTTGAGGGATATCCTATCAACACCAATAGGCCACTCTCCCTAAGGTCCGTGACCCAAAACCCTACCCAAAAACACCCGATGCAGAATCGCGTAGGATGTCTGATAGGTTTTTGCAGGTCAACGTTACCGAAAACTAAGATGCCTAATACATAACTCTACTCGCTCTGATCGCGTGGATATGCTGAAATGAAAAAACGGACAACATTTACTCACCGAAACTCCAAAAGTAGCTTGCGGGTGAATCTGTCAAAACACAGACGAACGCGCGTGATGTAAGCATCAACACATAGCTCTTCTCGTGGGCAACACGGAGCTGCTCTCCATTTGCGATTCCGACCACTGTAGCTCTTGTAGCACACACACACTCTCTCACTCTCTCGCAGTCTCCCAATCGACACAGCAGATAAGATTATTAGAAGTCTCTTTACAAAGCTTTAGGTTTTGATTTATATACTAAACCTTAGAAAACCTAATGTCCGGCCAAAATGACCTGATTTGTCCCTAGGCTTCTATAGAGCTTAATTACAACACCGTGAGTTGGCTTTGCTCATCCAACAAGCACCTGTGGCCAAAATACAATTGCCGACTTAAAATATGAAGTTCCTGTAAACATTTCAAAAGTGGCCGTAATGGCTCAAAATGATAATAACGGGATATTCGATGATGTCCATGAGCTTGTATCTTCACATTACAGCATCCATCGTCATCTTCATCACTTCATCAACATCTTCATATGGAATCTTTAGAGAATCTTTGAGGAATCTTCATGGAATCTTTGTGGAAGTATTGTTGAAAGGTTGACCTGTCAACAAGAGTTGAGACCATAGAGAGATTCTACAAATGTGTGTCTCCCCTCAAGCATCCACCATTTGTGCTGTAAAACTATTGTTTACAAACTTTAAGGTGGATATCTCATCGTCGGTTAGCTTTAGCTTTTCGAGAAGACAAAAAATATCATCAGTAGAGTGCCACACATGAGAACGTTTAATTCCTAGAGTTGCTTTATTACCTTTATATGTGGTAATGTCACATATCTTTTTCCACAACTCAAACTCATTGGAACTTTGAGAGTCAAAATAGTTTGAAAGCAAATGCCTAGCTTTACTATCACCCGTACATACTTTATTAGGGTGATCATGTGTACTTCTAAACACCTTCTTGTCCTTTGATAGCTTGACTATACCCCCATGTAGATCAACACTCGATAGAATACATTCGAGTTCTCGTATACACTCTTCTCTTCTTTTTTCACGCTCCATATTCCAAGCGTAATTAATATGGAGCATAAGCAACTTGTCAAGAATTTGTAGACGGGCATAAAGGGTGCACACATGCACATTTATCAATGGTATTGGAGGAATAGGATCCCAATTTGGATCATCCATGTTTTGATTAGGGGTTACTTGCTGGTCATAAGTGAGACTACCTTGAAACCATTGTTGTAGTGCTTTACCCACTGCTTGTGTAGTGGGTACACCTTTCACAGAGTTGACTGTAACTTTTCCACCCTTACCCTTACCACCTTTTGACTTGCTGGCCTTTGCACCCTTGCCCTTAGTTCCCATTGAGACTTTACTATGGAAACAATAAATGCATGGAAAGAGGGTTGCATTGCACCCTACTTGCACCCTAATATACACTTGAGTGTTTTCAAGTCTCCTACCAAACTCCACTCAACTTGGAACGTTCCAAGACCTGAAACAAGGAATCTTTGTCCTTCTTGTTGTTTCCAAATGACGTCAACGATTGCGGTGTGATTGAAATACCATTTCAGAGCTTCATGTGTATCATGTAGGAGATGAAAAGCTGCTAGCCACCAAACATTCTTCTTTGATTGAACATCTAAACACGTGTTTCCCTTCTCATTGGCATTTAGCTCAACATCGACACCCACCAAGGCCCTGCTCATCAACGTAACGCTTACCCTCTCGATTTGTTGACCTTTAACAACTTGGCACTCATCAAGCTTCATAACAAATATCACTTTTCCACATCACACTCTTCTTGTGTCAACCCATAAAATCTTATCATTGACTCAAGGAGCTTCAACAAATCAACATACACATTGTTGAACTCATTGTAGCAGAAGAATTTTTTGTCTTCTAAAGGAATGTCATCCTTCACATACTGAAATCTGCACAACAAGCTTGAAACATCATTATTGCCGCACTCTTTTGCAACACTGACATTGTAAGGCATTGGCAGAAACCTAAACAAACCTTTTATCCGATGATAGAGTGTGACACCTCTATATAAAGCTTCATAGGCCTTGAAACTTATTCCTGCCGTTGTCACACACCTCCATCATCTCTTGAGGCAACACAATGCTCTTTAGTCACTCAAATACTTCTACTGTAAAACATTAGCAATGCCAGCATTGGATGGATCATCCAGTAGCTTAACCAACTCCTTTGGTTTGATGATCTACTGTAGCAGATCACGTCTTGTTGTTTGAGCATCGAAATCGATCCCCATCATCATTCGAGCCAAGTTTTTGCATATTGAATTATCTTAACATCAACCTGCATAACATGTAGAAAATCAGAGTCTTGCATCCGTATTCTTACCAAGTTTGACGGACACGTTTCTTTTGAGCTCCACCACTTGAACATAGCAAGGACATTGCTTGTCTCTTGCACTTACAAATGTAATAGCCTAGGGGAATGTGTGTGAGATGATCGATTTGCCAACACATATTCTGTGAAGTGTGTTGTAGTTGAACATAATTGTCTAGTTGACGCTCCAGCTCTCTTTTTTGTTGCTATACTTTTTCATTGAGATTTACCATCCCATCCTTCACTTGCTTCGTCTTCTTGTTGGCTTCCTCTCTAACTTGCTATAGATCTTTCATGGACTTCTCTTGCAATGATGAATAGGCAGCAAAGAGATGTTTACCTGCTTCCCTGTTATTGACAAAAGCTGAATACAATCTGCAGCAGTAGCCAAACGATCCGTCTCTTCCATCTCCAATAAAACGCAGAAGCTCAGTGACATTACAAAAGGGTAGTGGTGCATTGGTCATTGGATCACCAGGGTAATTGTCGCCATCAACCCCTAAGTTGATTGCCTTGCACCCAATGCTTTGTAGCTGATCTTGCAGCATTGGGATTCAATGTACCAAGTCACACAGTAGCATACACCTGCTCCAAATCATCGTTTAATCGAAATCATTTTGGCCTATTAGTAATGTCTTGCAGTGGAGGGTGATTGAATGACATGTTTTTGAGGGAGTGTGGCTCAATCTCCTTTGAATTAAAAATGTTGATCATGAGAGCTTTAGAGAGAGAGATTAAATTTGATATCCCCCTCTTAATCCATGAAAGAATAGACCTATACATGTCACCATCCAGCACAAGCAGCCAATTAGCACATGGGCAACTTTGATGGGAAGACAAGTATCCAAACAGTCTATTCTGCTTGTTATTGTTGTCCCATAACCTTAAACCCGTTCACTCTCCTTATACGCATTTTGAGGGAGTTTTTTCTTTGCTTCTCTATCGGGCATGATCCGTTTTGTAATGGTATTTCTACAATAGGCTTGTTTAGTAGATTTTTCTCTATGATAGTTTCAATTGGTACGATTGTTGTTTCCGATTTGATGAGGAAAAGTTGTTTGCACCCTTTCGGAAAGTCGCGTATGGCGGAAGGACGTGGATTTCCATTCGAAAGGTAGCATCGTTTACGAGTTTTTGGGCTAGCATTCTCAAAGGAAGGTATATCCCCCGCAGGTGGGCTTCCGATAGAAAGCACCATAAACCAGTTATTGTCTATTTGTGGTCTATACTAGAAAAAATAACTTCTAAGAATAGCTGGAGACAAATAAAGAGGGAAGCAAAATTTACATTAGGGAAATTTTGAACTCTCAAATGGGCCCTATAAGGACTTTGACTTTCTTCCTCTTGCTCTAATAATAGCTCCCTGTAGTACAATTCCATAAACCAATTATTGTCTATTTGTGGTCTATGCTAGAAAAAATAACTTCTAAGAACAGCTGGAGAAAAATAAAGAGGGAAGCAGCATTTACATTAGGGAAATTTTGAACTCTCAAATGGGCCCTATAAGGACTTTGACTTTATCCCTCTTGTTCAAAACGGACGCACGGTAAAAAAAATTCAAATGAAAGCAAAACTTGTCGGACCTTCTGGATTTAGAATGTACTCATTGAGATCTATCCATTGATATATAACGTGCCAATACATTTCTTAAATTTTAGAAGATTCCATTTTTTTATGTGACAACTCCGTCTTATAAGTGGAATCTCTCCCCTCATTTTAGCTTCAGTGGGAGGCCATAACTTCTACAAATCAGCTCCAAATTTGTCGAAGTTTGGGGATTTAGAACCTACTTTCTAAGATCTTTTCAATGATATGTTGGTTGATAGGGTTTTGACAAAGTGTTTATGTACTTCACCGGGTTGCCCACTTTAGACAAGAGAGGCAAAGTCAAACCTCCTTATAGGGCCCCTTTGAGAGTCCAAATTTTCCCTAATGTGTATCAAGCTTTGCATGTGAAACTCGAAAACCCACCCCACAGGTAGAAAGAGTGAGATCTTTGAGAGACTATAGAGAGAAAGAAAGATGGAGAGAAAAGGGAAAAAAAGTCAAGTTTGGGGACATAAAATTTGTAGGTGATCTTTTCAAAGGATAAGATGTATATTACCTTTTAATCCAGAAGTACTTTATTTTATCAAAAATTTTGGCAGAGTTTTGTTTGTAAATAGGCCCATTTTTCAAAAAGTAAATAGGTCCTCCTTCTTTAGGAGCCTCACATGAGGATTAAAATGATAAACCCAAAATTACTTGATAAAATTTATTATAGTACTTATCTCAATTTATGGATATGGTTTATGCAGGACTTGACCTTTAAGTAAAAAGCATATTTTCTATCTTTTCTATTTTGCCAAAATTTTGGTAGAGTTCTGTTTGTAATTATGTCAATTTTTCAATTTAAGCATGTCCTCCTCTTTGAGGAGCCTCACATGAGAATTTTCTTTTAAATATAAAAAATTGGAAACCTCTTCTTCAATGCACATACCAATCAGTATACCATTTCTACAATAACTTACTTTACAAGTTCTTAGTTCAATCTTAAAAAATGTAAAGCAGAGCTTTTCCATTGTTTCAAGACCAATACTCAAAAGTAACTTTTGTTTGCAAATCTATTTATTATAGTGTCTAGAAAAAAACAAAGAACTTATGCCAAATTTCCGTTGGAGATCCTCTCGGTAGATCTAAAGTCTACCTGAAAGCTCGGGGTCGTCGTCCGTATGCTTTGTGTGGAAACCGTGTCAAATGATTTCCAATGTAAGGCTGCCAAAAAGACCATACAAGATGTTATTCATGAGCGGATGTTTACCATTATGCGACATACAGCCAACCAGTGTTCAAAAATTTCCCTTTAAATACGACATATTATGTATATACTTAATTGCCAAGTTCTTCTCAAAATACTTCTTACTATCTTTCAAACCTTGTATTATACGAAAAAAAACCAAAAACTTGGTATATCATACGCATGTTCATGGATTTAACAACATATATCCTATTACTTGTCACACCATGCTGATCACTTTTGCATAACTTCATTTCTGTTTACCGACCAGAGTGTTCTTTATACTATTGAATGTTTTATTTTGGAAATTCAAGAGCTAGTTTGGCTCGCTACTTGCCTATTTTTCAATCAGCTATGTATCCCCAGCCAGCGTCCATTGTCATGCATATGAGGAATTCATTATACAATGTTCTGGACCATGCGGATTATATAGTGTTCCGGATCATGCGGATAGTGTTTCATACCATTCGGATTTTTTCATTTAGAATAGTTCTCCCATCTTATGTCCTTATACGAATACTCAACAAGTAGAAGGAATGTTATGCGGAACAAATTCATACTCCCAGTTTACCATAGGTTAATGGACATGTCTGTGACACTACTTTAAAATCTATTAAATGCAAAGTGTTAAATCGGAACATAACAAACAAAACAGTATCTGATTACCTATGAGGAGTAGCGCCAAGCCTTTATGTATTGCTGTGTCGCAACCCAAAGATGCTACCAATCACAATACTAGATGATTCACTGGCATTCGTGCGATGGGGTATTATGCCGCACGATGTATGTGATTGTGTGTGTGTTTGTGTGCGCAGGTTAGGTACTGTGTAAGAGAAGAGCTGGGTAGCAATCTCCTTGCATGTGTGTATGTTGTGTATATGAGAGGATACAGCTATGTGCGTAGGTTAGATGAGAACAATACATTGTGATTATCGCTCTCCCTGTGTGTATGGACTATAGGTGGATTTTTGGTATTGCAGACCTGCGATTTTATACGGCGCAGGGGTTTCCCAATCGGTGCCTCCAATACAACCATGCACTATAGAGAATGAGTGTAAGGTGCGAGCTATTAGATATTCCTTATCAGGCATGCACCTCACGGTATCTTTAAACCCTTTTTAACGTATTCCATTTGTCCCATCCATCTTAAGTGTTTACAATAAATGAGCCTCCTTGAGTAAGAAGACCATATTAGGTAAAGTGGGAAAATCCCAATTCCCAGGTTGGACAACTTTCAATATATCATGTATAAAATATAGAGATTTTGCCAAAAATTTGAGTTTTCTTAAGGTCTCATTCCACTTTATGCACATACAATACACAATGAAAACAAATAAAATATCATGGTTTCAATCAATTGGATTATTAGGAGAGGAGTATATTGCATCCATTATCGTTGTCTATGTTCTACTGTCCTACCTACAACTTATCTCAACATAGAGAGCTTGGTCTCTAGGTCCACCACTTGTCCAAGTTAATGTAAAAGTGACTCAAGGTTCACAACTTGTGAAAGCAAGGATCCATTGAGGAATACAATCCACTTGGCTATTTTTCCTTAATTTATTGCATGTGACATTTAAGCAAGGTCCACTTCTAATCTATAACTTCTTAATTTGAGGCATGGTGCATACATAAAATATGTAGCATATGCTCTATTGCCTCATAGGAAGGTTGGTTTCAAGGTGCACTTATCCATGCTAGACTATCTTGGAGAAATGATGGAGCTTGCTTCTCTCCTTGTTTCAATGGAGACTAGCTTGGACAAGTGGTGGACCTTTGCTTCTCTCTATGTTTCAATAGAGTTAGCTTGGACAAGTGGTGATCTTGGAACAAAACCCCCATGTAAAACATATCATGGGTATTCCAAGTGATTAGAAAGATTACCATTTAAGATATAACCTTATAGGTTGGACAACTAGATCTTGGCTTGGAGAAATGGTGGACCTTTGATTCTCTCCATGTTTCAATGGAGTCTATCTTGGAGAAATGGTGGAGCTTGCTTCTGTCCATGTTTCAATGGAGCCTAGCTTGAACAGTTGGTGGACCTTTGCTTCTCTCTATGTTTCAATAGAGTTAGCTTAGACACGTGGTGGATCTTCAAAATAAACCAACTACTATCAATGTTGCCTAGCTTGGACAAGTGGTGGAGTGTTTCTCTACTCCATGTTTCAATGGATCTTAGCTTGGACAAGTGTTGGACCTTAAAACAAAAACCCCATGTACAACATAGAATGGATTTTCTAGATTTCAATGGAGTCTAGCTTTAACAAATGGTGGAGCTTGTCTTCATCCATGTTTCAATGAAACTAGCTTGGACAAGTGGTGGACCTTGTAACAAACCCTCCCATGTACAACATATCATTGGTTTTCTAAGTGATGGGAAGGAATACCATTCAAGATATAAACTTATAGCTTGGATAAGTAGTTGACTTTAAAACCAAATTCATCATAATACAATGAAATACAGGTCAGCCAATTCCTAAATCTTGAGACCAAACCTCCCATGCTATTAGAGATAATATATTGGATAAGTGGTGGACCTTCTATTATTTTCCCATGCCTAGTTTAGACAACCGGTACACTTCGCAGCTATAAAGGTTGGACGAGTTGTGGAGCCTTGTTTCTATCCATGTTTTAATGGATCCTAGCTTGGACAAGTGGTGGACCTTGGAAAAAAGCTTCCATGAACAACATATATGAGGTTTTCCATGTTTTAATGGAACCTATCTTGGACAAATGGTGAAGCTTTCTTCTCTCCATGTTGATTTTGGAACTACCTTAGACAAGTGGTGGAGCTTTTCTTTTCTACTCTTCATAATACAATGAATTATATGTTGGTTACATGGTGAATCTTAAAGCCAAACCTCCCATTTTACTAGAGATGATAGGTTGGACAAGTGGATCAACCTTCTATCATTTCTCCATGACTATATTGGACAATTAGTAGACATAACATCTCTCTATGTTGTCTAGAGATGAGCTTGGACAAGTGATGGACCCTGCTTCTCTCTTCCCTTGGTTTACTAGTTTGAAGACTCAGTATATATACTTTCTTAGATCTAGCTTGAACAAGTGGTGGACCTTGCATCCACAATCTTAATTCGTACAAAAAAGTATATGAAAAAATAACATAGGAATCTTGGTTTGAAGGTCAAGCAATTAGGTTCCAAATGCACATAATAATATATTTTCCACCCATATTAAAAGAAAGTTAAATATGTTATTACCAAATTGACAAAGATAACGTCCAAGAATTATATCTTTCCATCTTGTCAGATCTAAATCTTCATCAAGGCGACATGCATGTATACATCAACTTTCAAGCCATTCAAGAATACATGCACTTAGATTCCATAGTTTTGTTTTCAAAGTCTTTTAGGTTCTAAAACTCTTTCACATAAAGTATGTAATGACAAAATTCTTGAAGCAAACATTTGTGCCCAAGAAAAAGATCCCTCTCACATATTTAAAGTCCATGAATTCTCTGATCCACACTTACAAGTTTTATTTTGACATCAAACATCAATTCTTTCATAGTTCCACATAAATGCAACCTCGATATGAATTGACAAAAAATGAATTTCTTTTACTATATGACCCAACATAGGCCCCAATCAAATAAAAAATGAGTCCCCAAAAATTTGGGTGCACTCTAGCAATACATCAGAGTCCCCTTACAATAGGATGCACTCCAATAGTACATTGAAGTCTCCTTAGAGTAGGGTGCACTCCATTCAAGTGTTCATAAAATTGACACACCTTTTTAAAAAAAAAAAGACTATATCAAATTATACAAATGTTGAAAGATACACACTAGAATAAAAAAAGCATCTTATAGCCATATTTATTCAATGCTTTCGTGTTGACAAGTACACACCAAGGACATAATTTGTCTCAGAATCACTATACTGATTTACAATTGTGTTGTATGTATAGACTCTCTTATCTCTTGCATACAACCATCCTACCAACCATGGAATTATGGTTCTCTGCAAGAAGTTTTGAAGTTGCTCGGAAGTTTGCCTCCACATCTTTGGAAATATAAGATATGTCCCTGGCATGTTCCACATCACCCTATATGGAGTGTCATCAAAAATTAAGGTATTGTTTGCATCCAAATCCTCAAATATCTTCCAAATATCACTCAGATTTTTGTGATAAACCCTTGTAAATCCTAACATGATATTTGGATTTTGGCAATTTTTGTTACTCATAAACACCTTGAACTTGGTATACTGCTCAGGAAAACACTTTTCTGTGATGCGTTGCACCCTTGTTAAGTTATAGCAACTCCATATCCATAGCTCAAAGTATTCAGCACAAAAATCCAAAAAACTTTGTGCGTCTGGTCGCACCACATGATAAACTTCATCTTTGTCCTCCACAAGTCGCATGTGTTGAGCCCAAGATGGCATAGAATCTCCATGTTTCATTTCAACTGTCTTGAGAAGTAACCCCTCTAGATCCAAGATAAGTACTCTTTTGATGTCCTTGAAAGCAAGTGGTAGGTGATAAGGAGGTGATTCATTCCTTGGACAAGGTCTTGGAGGAGGTTGGATGGGTAATTCAATAGTTTTCTTCAATTTATGCCAGCATATAGCCAATCCATTTTTCTGTAATGGTTCTGAAATTAAAGAACAAGAACACTTAATGCAAACACAACAATAGACATGAGTTTTACATTGTCTACCCTAAGGTTTTATTAGATACCAAAATCCATCTATGATCTACTCATTAATAGAAAGAAAGTCAAATTAAAATCCTGACTCTTTTTTATGCTACACTCTCTCTTAGTCTCAATACCATGGAGTTCAACTAGACTTAAGTCAACTAATAACTACTACTTGTTGTTAAAGGTATGCTTGAAGTGTATAAGGCTTAACCAATGCTCTAGTGTAGAATGGGTATTTAGGTCTCAAGGTCTACCACTTATCCAAGCAAAGATCCATTTAGATATGGAAACCCAATTTTTCTTAATATAATGATATAGAGTGGACAAGTGGTGAATCCTGAGACCAAGCCACTCATGCTACTAGGGATAATAGGTTGGACAAGTGGTGGACCTTGAATGTAAACCCCCCATGTACAAAGTATCAGGCGTTTTGGGTATTTCAATGGACTCTAGCATCTTGGAAACATGGTGGAGCTTACCTCTCTCCATGTTTCAATGGAGTCTATCTTGGATAAATGGTGGAGCATCATTCTCTCCATGTTTCAATGGAGCCTACCTTGGACAAGTGGTGCACGTTTGTTTCTCTCTATGTTTGAACAGATTTAGCTTGGACAAGTGGTGGACCTTGGAACAAAATCCCCATGTAAAACATATCATGGACATTACAAGTGGTGAGAAAAAATACCATTCAATATATAACCTTATAGGTTGGAAAAGTGGTGGACCTTAACACCCAATTATTATTAATATAATGACATAGAGTGGACAAGTGGTGAATCTTGCGACCAAACCTACTAGGAAAAGTACGTTGGACAAGTGGTGGACCTTGAATGCAAACCCCCCATGTACAAAATATTACTCATGCTACTAGGAATAATTTGGTATTAAGGTCCATGTTTCAATGGAGCCTAGCTTGGAAAAGTGGTGGACCTTTGTTTCTCTCTATGTTTCAATAGAATTTGCTTGGACAAGTGGTGAACCTTGGAACAAAACCCCCATGTAAAGCATGTCATGGGCATTACAAGTGGTGAGAAAAAATACCATTCAAGGTATAACCTTATAGGCTGGACAAGTGGTGGACCTTAGCACCCAATTCCTCTTATTATAATGACATATAGTGGAAAAGTGGTGAATTGTGAGACCAAACCTACTAGGGATAATAGGTTGGAGAAATGGTTGACCTTGAATGTAAATCACCCATGTACAAAATATCATGGGTTTTTCGTATTTCAATGGAGCCTAGCATCTTGGAGACATGGTGGAACTTACTTCTCTCCATGTTTTAATGGAGCCTATCTAGGAGAAATGGTGGAGGTTCCTTCTCTCCATGTTTCAATGGAGCCTAGCTTGGACAAGTCGTGGACCTTTGTTTCTCTCTATGTTTGAATATGGTTAGCTTGGACAAGTGGTGGATCTTGGAATGAAACTCCCATGTAAAACATATCATGAGCATTTCAAGTGGCGAGAAAGGATACCATTTAAGATATAACCTTATAGGTTGGACAAGTGGTGGACCTTAACACAATATAATGACATAGAGTGTACAAGTGGTGAATCTTGAAACCAAACCACTCATGCTACTAGGGATAATAGGTTAAACAAGTGGTGGGCCTTGAAATAAAACCCCCTAGAGTGTTTCAATGGAGCCTAGCTTGGAAACATGGTAAAGCTTGCTTCTCTCCATGTTTCAATGCAGCCTATCTTGGATAAATGGTGCAGCATCATTCTCTCCATGTTTCAATGGAGCCTAGCTTGGACAAGTGGTGGACCTTTGTTTCTCTCTATGTTTGAATAGAGTTATCTTGGAAAAGTGGTGGACCTTGGAACAAAAACCCCATGTAAATATAACCTTATAGGCTGGACAAGTGGTGGACTTTAACACATATTTCTTCTTAATATAATGACATAGAGTGTACAAGTGGTGAATCTTGAGACCAAACCACTCTTGCTACTAGGGATAATAGGTTGGACAAGTGGTGGACCTTGAATGTAAACCCCTCATGTACAAAATTATGGGTTTAGCGTATTTCAATGGAGCCTAGCTTGGAGACATGGTGGAGATTGCTTCTCTCAATGTTTCAATGGAACCTATCTTGGAGAAATGGTGGATCATCCTTCTCTCCATGTTTCAATGGAGCCTATCTTGGACAAGTGGTGGACCTTTGCTTCTCTCTATGTTTTAATGGAGTTAGCTTAGACAAGTGGTGGGTCTTGGAACAAAACCCCTTTGTAAAACATAGCATGGACATTACAAGTGATGAGGAAAAATATCATTCAAGATATAACCTTATAGGTTGGAAAAGTGGTGATGGACCTTGACAAGTGGTGAAGGATACCATTTAAGATATACCCTTATAGGTTGGACAAGTGGTGGACCTTAACACCCAGTTATTCTTAATATAATGACATAGAGTGGATAAGTGGTGAATCTTAAGACCAAATCACTCATGCTACTAGGTATAATACGTTAGAGAAGTGGTAGACCTTGAATGTAAACACCCCATGTACAAAATATCATGGTTTTAGGGTGTTTCAATGGAGCCTAGAATCTCGGAGACATGGTAGATCTTGATTCTTTCCATGTTTGAATGGCACCTATCTTGGAAAAATGATGGAGGTTACTTCTCTCCATACTTCAACGGAGCCTAGCTTTGACAAGTGGTGAACCTTTGCTTCTCTCTATGTTTGAATAGAGTTAGCTTGGACAAGTGGTGGACCTTTGCTTCTCTCTATGTTTGAATAGAGTTAGCTTGGACAAGTGGTGGACCTTGGAATGAAACCCCCGTGTAAAACATATCATGGGCATTTCAAGTGGTGAGAAAGGATACCATTTAAGATATAACCTTATAGGTTGGACAAGTGGTGGACCTTAATACATAGTTCTTCTTAATATAATGACATAGAGTGTACAAGTGGTGTATCTTGAGACCAAACCACTCGTGCTACTAGGGATCCTAGCTTGGACAAGTGGTGGACCTTGGAAAAAAGTCCCCCTGTACAACATAGATGAGTTTTTTCATGTTTTAATGGAAGAGAGATTCGACAAATGGTGGAGCTTGCTTATCTCCATGTGGATTTTAGAACTAGCTTGGACAAGTGGTGGAGCTTTGCTTTTTTAATCTTCATAATACAATGATGTATAGGTTGGTTACATGGTGAATCTTAAGGCCAAACCTCCCATCTTACTAGAGATGATAGGTTGGACAAGTGGTCAACCTTCTATCATTTCTCCATGCCTATAATTAGACAATTAGTAGAACTAGCATCTTTCTATGTTGTCTAGAGCTGAGCTTGGACAAGTAGTGGACCTTGCTACTCTCTTCCCTTGGATTATTAGTTTGAAGACTCATTATATATACTTGCTTAGATCTATATAATTACTCATTAGTTAGGTTACAAGTGGGTATGTAATTTGTTAGCCTCAAGGGACTTTGAATATTGAATAGTAAGAAAGTCAAGTGCTGGTTTGAAGATCTTTTGCTTATCTAAACTAGACTCTAACTCAATAATAAGTTTCATAAGTTCCACGAATTGTCCTATCTAGGCTCCAAAAGAGTCTTAATTGGTTTGTGCTAGATTATAACTTCCTTGATGGGGTAGAATCCTAGAAAAATGAGGCACTATAAGTTTTACCTTAGCTCAAATGGATTTTTCACTTAAACTCGACTGCAATTTGGCTATCTAGTCTTTGTCTCGATGGAGTTTAACACTAGATACATAGTAGTGATATTTAAGCTTCATGTCTCTTCACTTGATCGAGATATGAGACCATACTTTCAAGGTCACCACTTGTCTTACCTAAAGACCAATGTGAGACATGGGAGCAAGAAAGCCATCCGATATTGTTTTAAGGACTATTACATAGGCAATCAATAACTTAAGTAAAGCAAAAAGACTTGGATCTTTCACAATTAATAACTTAAGTAAAGCCAAAAAGACTTGGATCTTTGACAGTTTTTTTCAAACTAAAAAAGCACAATCTCATGCTAACAAAACTATAAATCACAATTGAAAGGTTTGAACAAGAAAAAGATCAACAATCTTAATAAGAAGGATACTTTTCATTTCATTTGATGATTACAAACTAAAATAAAGTCTCTCAAGAAATTGATAAACAAAAAATGTAGGTGACTGCTTCATTATTTTGAGCAAAAATATCAAAATCTCTATTGATTGAGCTCCATCTAGTAGTATCCTTTGTAAGATCCTGCAAGAAGGAATAAAAAGAAAGATTTGTTAGATACCATGCACATGAGTGTTCAAGCATATGTATCAAGAATATATGACATGTCACTAGTACCTTAGGGTTGCTTTCTATCCAGCCTTAGAAGATTGTTCTCAGCTTTCACCTTATTTATATAAGCCTTTGCTGTGGTTGCCTTCAAAACTCCTTTTGTGTTACAACCCAATTGCCTAGCTAAAGTGGTCAATTGTGACGCCTTCATGCTTTCAATGGGTGTACGCTCCTTTGCCAAGATCTCTTGTATTTGGGCTCTTCTCATTTCATTGCGGTGGCTTGTGTCACTTGCATCTTCAATGATAGTTTCATCTTTGTCACCTTTTGCAGGTGGTATTCTTCTTGTAAAGAACACCTTAGCTGACCAAACATCATTTTTCTGCTTCCAATACTCCATGATTTGTTTGTATTCACTATCATTTGTCACTATAGGTGTCCATAACGATTAGAAGCAATTAAAACACGCACATCCCTTCTCTCATCAAGCTGAATCAAGTATGGAAGTAGCTCCTCCAAGAGCATATTGTCAACCATCTTCTCAGCATCAAATTGTGGTGGAAAAATGCAATTTTTTGCTGGTGAAATACATCCCTTGTAAGGAGAGTCATCAATAAGCACTGTTCTTTGTGGATCACATTCAAATCCCATGGCAATTTTGGCTAGAGGCTTGAACATTGCCTCAACGTTTGGATTGTCGGGTCTAAACAATTTTTGAGTTTGAGCGGTGTAGCAAACATCTTGCGACCAAATTGCAAAGAAAGGCAATGTATCCTCAGCTAAGTTGTTTAGTGCTGCAAGGATTTGATACACATTATTCCTAGTAGCTGTCGACCAAATTGCAACATTAAACCTTTGTAAAATAGTCTTCAAGAATTGGATGCAACCTGGCCTGAGTATAATATATCTTTTTGAATCCATTTGCACTGAGTTGTGGTGTGAGGATGGTTGAGGGGAACGTTTCAACAATAGACCATTTAAATCCAATATAATTGTAAGCATGGATTTCTCAACATCTACGCTACATGACGTAGTACCAATTGGCAATAGCTCGTGAGTGGACTTTTCAGTCTCTTTTGATGTATGTTGCATTTTTGAAGCATCGATTTCTTGGTTCTCATTATTGGAAGCTTGCTCAAGTTGCACAACACTAGACTCTAGTATAGAAATATCATCCATCTTGGGCACTTTAGAAACCATAGAATCTATGGATTCTATAGTTGTTGACTGAACCATAGGAGCATTATCCATCCCAGTTTGTGAATCTAAGAAAACACACACACAAATGGTATCTCAAAACCACTAGAATTTTATTCACCATATTTATATGTAGAACTCCTAGTAAGAAATTTATTTAAGGTAAAGTCGTTGTTAGAATCCTTGCAACCATTTTCAGCATTCGTACACCAAACACCACTTGTCTAAAATACAATCTACTAACTCAACATTTTCCATCCTACACTTTATTAAAGATGAGTACTTAAAGTGAAAACTAAAAGCCACCCTTGTTGAGGAAACATGGATACAAGGTCCACCAAATGTCCAACCTAGACTACAAGAAAATAATTAGAGATTTGGCTTAGATTTGGATTCAAAGGCCACCACTTATTCAAGTAAGATAACTCCACTTGTTTAAGACAGTAATGTTTGAAGCCCCACCACTTGTCCAACCTAGACATTGATTAAATTTTGGTAAGATTTATCACAAATCTAGAGTAGAATCAAGATTCTATGGCCAAGGTAGTCAAATATGTTAGACAACACACAAAGCATAAGAGCACTCTAGATTCTCGTTGAGCATAAACTAAACAATAATCAAATGTTATATTCACTTGAGATTTCATCCATGAAAAATGAAAATGATGCATGTACTTGAGATTTCCATCCATGTACAATACTTTACAATGTCAAGTAAAGTTATAGTCAGCAAACAACTCTTCTCCTGCTTCAACTTGACAAATAGTCTCAATGCATACATGGCCATATTCTTCTGACTTGATGTGTGAAGAGGTGCATTTATGCCAAGGTGGAAAATTTGGATCAAATGTATAGCGTACGTTGGGACAGACATTTGTACTGTGAGAACTATTTATATAGCCCGACACGTTTCCTTCTTCTACACAACCAATAATGTATGATTGATCTTCCTCTTCTTCTATGTTTGGATCCTCTAGAAGAGAATATTTATAAGCTCTTGGAAATATTTTGCATATCTTTTTCCAGTCTTGAAATCTATACTTATGCCCTCCATAGTTTAGAATAGTCAAACCACTTTCCAGGGTAGTATGCACAAATAGCCCATAACCAGCTCCTTCAATACATGAAAGTCGCACTTCAAAATCCACACCGTTAATATGGAAAATTACATCTTTGGGAATAGGAAAAGTTGGTGTCCCAAAAGGATCTTCATGCCAATCATAGTGTGAAATACATCTAGTTTTTATATCACTTAACTCCTTTGTGTCTGCAAAAAGAAGAAAATATTATGCATAAAATAATGACAATATCAAAGAAAGATATCATTATTTTATAGTCCAATAGGTCCATTGTATGGAAGACTTAGAGTGCCTCTTACATGGTGCCTCCAAGGTTTCCAAAAAATAAAATCATTGGAAAAAAAAGGCCACTGTGTCTCCAATCTATTGCCCATTTGAAGCATAGAGAGAACCAAGGTCCACCACTTGTCCAAGCTAGACATGGAGCATTGACACAAGATCCAACACTTATCCAAGAACCCTATAGTATATGTGGTAACATGGGATGCATTGATGCAACAAAAGTAGTCTAGCCTCCTCATCCATCTCTTTTTTCTTGTAGCCTAGAGGGATTAGTTTCAAGGTCTATCACTAGTCAAAAACTACACATAGAACATTGATACAAGGTTCCACCACATGTGAAACCTATCATCTCTAGTAGCATGGATGGTTTGATATCAAGGTTCATCGCGTGTCCTACCTATACTCTATTGTAGCATATAGATTCTGGTTTGGTGGTACTACACTTGTCCAAACTTGGCTTGTTGTTGATATCTGGAGGTAATCAAGGGTCCTCCACTTGTCCAAGTTAGGCATATAAAACAATTGCAAGGTCCACCATGTGTACAACATATGATTGATTATAGCATGCATGGTCTTATTTCATGGGCAACCATCTTCTCTCCAACATGTGTCCAACCTCGGCTCCATTGAAGCATGGAGAGAAGCAAGGTCCACCACTTATCAAAGCTATTATTTTCTCCCAGTGCTTTCAAAACCCATAATACGTTGTACATGGGGGGGGGGGGATTCTTGTTTCAAGGTCCACCCCTTGGCTAAGATTGGATCCATTGAAACATAAAGAGAAGCAAGCTCTACCATTTGTCCAAGCTAGGAGCCATTGAAACATGAAAACCCCATAATATGTTGTATACGGGGGGTGTTTTTCAAGGTCTACCACTTGTCTAAGCTATGGTCCATTGGAACATGGAGAGAAGCAAAGCTCCACCACTTTTCTAAGCTAGGATCCATTGAAACATGGAGAGAAGCAAGCTCCATTGTTTGTCTAAGCTAGGCTCCATTGGAACATGGAGAAAACAAGCTCCACCACTTGCCTATTATTGCATAGAGATTCTGGTTTGAAGGTCCACCACTTGTCCAACCTTGCCTTCATGTATGGAGATAATCAAGAGTGCAATGCTTCTCTAAGCTAGGGACATAAAAGAGTTTCAAGGTCCACTACATATACGATCTATGATGGGTTGTAGCATGGGAGGTTTCATTTTAAGGTTGACCACTTCTCCAGCTCCGCTTGTCCAACCTCAGATCCATTGAAGAATGGAGAATAAAGGTGTACCAACTCTCCAAAATAGGCAAGACAATCTCTATAAAACCCATGAATTGTTAATATATGCTATGCTGTGGAGTTTTGTTTGAAGTTCCACTCCTTATCCAAGCTACAATCCATTGAAGCATGGAACTAAGTAAGATATATCTCTAGTCCAAGATAGGATCCATTGAAACATAGAGAGAATCAAGGTCCACCACTTGTCCAAGCTATGCATGGGTAATTGATATAAGGACCACTACGTTTTCACCTATACTATGCTCTATCATGGATGGTTTCATATCCCACCAATTTTCCAACCTATTTAGTAGGTTGTATTATGGGGGTTTGGTTTCAAGGTACTTCACTTGTCTAAGGTGGGTTCCATTGAACCATGGAGAGAAACTATGTCTACCACTTGTCCGAAATATGCTCCTTTAAAACATAAAAACAAGGTCCACCACTTGTCCAAGCTAAAGTTTCTCTCCATTGAAGCATGGAGAGAAACAAGGTCTACCACCTGTCCAAAATATGCTCCATTGAAACATAAAAGCAAGGTCCACCACTTGTCCAAGCTAATATAACAAATGGGTGTTGGTTACAAGGTGTACCACACTTGTCTAAACTAGTCTTCATGCAAGGTCTACCACATGTCCAAGCTATATGAGCTTGTTTTGAAGGTCTACCACACCTCTTGAAATTAGGATCCATGTAAGGTCCACCTTTTGTCAAGCTATGCATTTAATGAGTACTAAAACTAAGTAAATTGCAGTACTTAAATACCTTTCCAAGCTCATTAAGATTTTGGTCTCTAAGGCCGGCCACCACCACATGTCTAATCTATGCTCTAATTGATTACTTATGCTAGTTCTCAAAGTCCAAACATAAGCTCCCTTCTAGCAAGGTTAGTTTAAATTTAGGCTCCAGCACCTGTCTAAGCTAGGTTCAATTTATGAAGCATCACCATTTAACCATGCTACGATCTAATGTATCATATCAAGGGGGTATTGATAAAAGGTCCAAAACTTATTGAGTTCAAGCTCTTAAGTAATTAAGTCTTTGTGAGTATTAAATGTTATAGTTTTAGTCTACAGATCCACCATTCAAAAACTCAAGTAATTTACTATTTACATTCAAACCTTGAATGCTTGAGATAAAAAATACAAACTCAATCAATACTATATAAAGCAAAATCTAACATTAAGAGTATCAAATCAGTAACAAGAAACACTAACATGCACAAGAAACTCAAAACATACGTGTCTCCATTTCCAAAAAGTCCTCCATTGACAGAGGATGGTGTTGTTGTTGTTCTTCTTCTCTTTGTGGAGAGCACTCCTCTGTAACAGGCACAATGTCGCCTGATTGCGAAGTGGATTGTTGAAGTCCAGCCCATTTTTCTATATCTTCATGAGACTTAACAAAGTCTAGCAGCATGGTCTCCATGCTTTTTGCCTCCTCCACACTATCAATTAAGCAGATAACTTCTTTTTTCTGTTGTATTCCTTCTTGTGCAACCAAGGAGCCATCACCAAAAACATCAACAAGCTTGCGGTCTTCAAAACAATATGTACGAATGTAGTGCTTGACCAAAGCTCTTTTTTTGGCCTCCAAATATTGCAAATCTGACATATCGTTATCTGCTACTTGAAGAAGAGAACAATCAATTGGCATGGGATGTTCCTCTAATCTTCTTCTCAGGTCTTCAAATGCATTGCCTTGTCCCAAGAAGGCAATAACTGTTAGGAATTGAATTGCTCCTTTGCAAGGAGCTGATGGAAAGTGATGCAATGCACCACAACAATGGTAGCTCAAATCTCCCATGGCGTGAAAGGCACATTGCAATTTTGTGAAGTTAGTGAAATCCACAAATGCAAGAAAGACAAATCCAGGATCTGTTGACCCTCCAGCAATAGCCAAGATCCCATCCAAAGCATTGTTAAATGTCTCCTCACTCCACTTCAAATTGCCTCCAACGTTTTTTGTCATATCTAAAACACATAAGCCAATAGGCACTTTATTATTGAAGTGGCGCATCAAGTAGAGATTGCCTTCCATTTGTAGGCTCACCACATAGATTGACCATGGCAAATCTCTAGGCTCAGTTTTCTCCTTTTGAAGGTGAATTGCCCATTGCATGTATTTTATTGCTCCATCTGGAAAAGCCATTTTCTTTGTTCCACGCGTCAAACTAGATCTGATCCATTCCTCGCATAGCATTAAAATTGTTTTATAAACAACATCATTGATGTTATACATTTTGACCACCTCCTCCCAGTCTTTACATGGTGAAGACTCATTCAAATTGTTGAAGCCTTCAAGAAGTGCATCTTGAATCAATTTGTCTTGCTTCAACTGCTTGATTCGATCATACATGTCAGTTGCATCACCATCCTTTGCACTCTTTGACAGTAAAATCTTCTCATCTCTAATCTCTTCTTGAATAGTCTTTACCTCTGATTCCTCAAGGCCACAAAGGTATCTAAATACAGTTGTTGGGGGTTTCTTATTCTCCTCTTCTAGATTTTCAATGATTTCTATCCAGCAATCATAAACTAAATCAGAGTACGTGACCATGTGTGCCTGTTTAGCAATCCAACTTGCTGCTGCACTCATTCTTGCCAATCGAAGAAAAGCCTAAAAAGAAATAGAGAAATAATTAAACTATTGAGCAAGATTTGTTAATTAAACACTATCAAAAAGACAAAGAAAATAACTTACATCCCATCCGGCACGAGATGCATGTCCCTCTGCAATTCCACTTGCTGCCTTTGGTGGTCGTCCTGAGAAGATCCATTGACTCCGTAAATGTCTCAATATTTGGCTGTAAGGTTGCTTGACATACAATGCCTGAGCCTCCTCATTTGCAATGGCAGATATAGCAGTTGCAACAAATGGAGGAGCATTCACAACAATGCGAGCCTTTCTAAATTTATACACGCTAATCAGTCTTTCAAAGATCTCTTTGTTGTTTTGTTCATTGTGAAGCAAAACTTTTGCAGCATAGATTGAATGCTGCCCATCAAGAATCCAATAATGATAATCTTTAATTTTTTGCTCCTCTACCTCTTCTACTGCCAAAGGAGTCCCCTTCTTTGATTTTGCATTTCGAACAGGCATCAAATATGCACATGCTGCAGGCTTGGTCGTACTCCGTGAAAATCCAAATAACACACTTTCAGCGTGTTTTTTATCCATAATACGTGCATTATAGTGATCAGGAGCAAGCCAACAATTTTGAATAGGGATATCAAATTCCCTATATTGGAAAGGAAAATAATTTATGTACTTATTCATTCCACCTGTATCTTTTTCTTGTCCTTTCATGGCCTCAGCTTCTAAAACATCTGGATCCACAATTCTCATCTTTGACATTGAACCCTCTGTTGATGAGGATGCCAAAGATGCCTTGTCTACATCCAAAATGGAACTAGTTCGCTTAGCTTCTACTTTCTGCACTTTTGCTTGCTTCTTTGTGGATGGTGGTCGTGAAGCTTTCACCTTTTTTCGTTGTAGTGTGGCAATGATGGAGCTTTGAAGTTGATCTGCTGTGATATTTGGATTTGATTCTGCAAACTTCCATCCTCGAGAAAACATTGTCTCTTCTTTGTTTCTAGACATGCGCTCCAATGCATATGCTCCTGGAGATAGTTGAAATTCTAGATTCATTGGAACTAGAATGTCAATGCATTCCACCTCTGGATGACTATCAACTACAGAGACAGATGCTTCCACAACTTGTCCAACATCTTCAAACAAGCTGTCATTCTCCTTTTTGGCAATAAATAGATGCACCTTATGAAATTGTGCACCCTCTATACCATGTATGTCCAAATACCATTTCCTAAGATCATTGCAAGTATAGTCAACTGAGACAGCAACCCTTGCAACCTGTTTTTTTGGAGCCATCTTTCCTGAAACAAAAAAAACCAAATGTTATTTTAACATATACTTTTTTGTAATGGATTAAGTTTGTGTGAATACAAGTTCCACCACTTGTTCAAGCTAGATCTAAGCAAGTATACATAGTGATCATTTAAGCTAGTAAACTAAGGGAAGGGAGAAGTAAGGTCCACCACTTGTCCAAGCTCAGCTCTAGACAACATGGAGAGATTCGAGGTCTACTAATTGTCTAATATAGGCTAACTATATTGAAACATAGAGAGAAGCAAAGGTCCACCACTTGTCCAATCTAGGGTCCATTGAAACATGGAGAGAAGGATGCTCCACCATTTGTCCAAAATAGGCTCCATTGAAACATGAAGAGAAGCAAGATGCACCATGTCTTTGAGATGCTAGGCTCCATTGAAATACCTTAAACCCATGATATTTTGTATATGTGGGGTTTAAATTCAAGGTCCACCACTTGTCCAACCTATTATCCCTAGTAGCATGAGTGGTTTGGTCTCAAGATTCACCACTTTTCCACTCTATGTCATTATATTAAGAAGATCTGGGTGTTAAGGTCCACCACTTGTCCAACCTATAAGGCTATATCTTAAATGGTATTATTTACCACCACTTGGAATGCACATGATGGGTTTTACATAGGGGTATGGTTCCAAGGTCCACCACTTGTCCAAGCTAACTCTATTGAAACATAGAGAGAATCAAAGGTCCACCACTTGTCCAAGCTAGGCTCCATTGAAACATGGAGAGAAGGATGCTCCACCATTTGTCCAAGCCAGGTTTGATTGAAACATGAAGAGAAGCAAGCTGCACCATGTCTCCAAAATGCTAGGCTCCATTGAAATATCTTAAACCCATGATATTTCGTACATGGGGGGTTTACATTCAAGGTCCACCACTTGTCCAACCTATTATCACTAGTAGCATGAGTGGTTTGATGTCAAGATTCACCACTTTTCTACTCTATGTCATTATATTAAGAAGATCTGGGTGTTAAGGTCCACCACTTGTCCAACCTATAAGGCTATATCTTAAGGGTATTCTTTCTCACCACTTGGAATGACCATGATAGGTTTTACATGGGGGTTTGGTTCCAAGTTCCACCACTTGTCCAAGCTAACTCTATTGAAACATAGAGAGAAGCAAAGGTCCACCACTTGTCCAATCTAGGGTCCATTGAAACATGGAGAGAAGGATGCTCCACCATTTGTCCAAGATAGGCTCCATTGAAACATGAAGAGAAGCAAGCTGCACCATGTCTCCAAGATGCTAAGATCCATTGAAATACCTTAAACCCATGATATTTTGTACATGGGGAGTTTACATTCAAGGTCCACCACTTGTCCAACCTATTATCTCTAGTAGCATGAGTGGTTTGGTCTCAAGATTCACCACTTTTCCACTCTATGTCATTACGTTAAGAAGATCTGGGTGTTAAGGTCGACCACTTGTCCAACCTATAAGGGTATATCTTAAAGGGTATTCTTTCTCACCACTTGAAATGTCCATGATATGTTTTACATGGGGGTTTGGCTCCAAGGTCCACCACTTGTCCAAGCTAACTCTATTGAAACATAGAGAGAAACAAAGGTCCACCACTTGTCCAAGCTAGGCTCCATTGAAACATGGAGAGAAGGATCCTCTACCATTTGTCGAAGCTAACTCTATTGAAACATGGGGGGTTTACATTCAAGGTCCACCACTTGTCCAACCTATTAACGCTAGTAGCATGAGTGGTTTGGTCTCAAGATTCACCACTTTTTCACTCTATGTCATTATATTAAGAATATTTGGGTGTTAAGGTCCACCACTTGTCCAACCTATAAGGCTATATCTTAAGGGTTATTCTTTCTCACCACTTGGAGTGACCAGCATAGGTTTTACATGGGGGTTTTGTTTCAAGGTCCACCACTTGTCCAAGCTAACTCTATTGAAACATAGAGAGAATCAAAGGTCCACCACTTGTCCAAGCTAGGGTCCATTGAAACATGGAGAGAAGGATGCTCCACCATTTGTCCAAGATACGCTCCATTGAAACATGAAGAGAAGCAAGCTACACCATGTCTCCAAGATGCTAGGCTCCATTGAAATACCTCAAACCCATGATATTTTGTACATGGGGGGTTTACATTCAAGGTCCACCACTTGTCCAACCTATTATCTCTAGTAGCATGAGTGGTTTGGTCTCAAGATTCACCATTTTTCCACTCTATGTCATTCTATTAAGAATATCTGAGTGCTAAGGTCCACCACTTGTCCAACCTATAAGGCTATATCTTAAACTTTATTCTTTCTCACCACTTGGAGTTACCAAGATAGGTTTTACATGGGAGTTTGGTTCCAAGGCCCACCACTTGTCCAAGCTAACTCTATTGAAACATAGAGAGAAGCAAAGGTCCACCACTTGTCCAAGCTAGGCTCCATTGAAACATGGAGAGAAGGATGCTCCACCATTTGTCCAAGATAGGCTCCATTGAAACATGAAGGGAAGCAATCTGCACCATGTCTCCAAGATTGTAAGATCCATTGAAATACCTTAAACCCACGATATTGTTTACATGTGGGGTTTAACGTCAAGGTCAGTCACTTTTCCAAGCTATTATCCCTAGTAGCATGAGTGGTTTGGTCTCAAGATTTACCACTTTTCCACTCTATGTCGTTATATTATGAAGATCTAGGTTTTAAGGTCGACCACTTGTCCAACCTATAAGGGTATATCTTAAAGGGTATTCTTTCTCACCACTTGAAATGTCCATGATATGTTTTACATAGGGGTTTGGTTCCAAGGTCCACCACTTATCCAAGCTAACGTTATTCTTCTCATAGAGAGAAGCAAAAGGTCCACCACTTGTCCAAGCTAGGCTCCATTGAAACATGGAGAGAAGGATGCTCCACCATTTGTCGAAGCTAACTCTATTGAAATATGGAAGGTTTACATTCAAGGTCCACCAGTTGTCCAACCTATTAACGCTAGTAGCATGAGGGGTTTGGTCTCAAGATTCACCACTTTTTCACTCTGTGTCATTATATTAAGAATATTTGGGTATTAAGGTCCATCACTTGTCCAACCTATAAGACTATATCTTAATGGTTATTCTTTCTGACCACTTGGAGTGAACATGAAGGGTTTTACATGGGGGTTTGGTTCCAAGGTCCACCACTTGTCCAAGCTAACTCTATTGAAACATAGAGAGAAGCAAAGGTCCACCACTTGTCTAAGCTAGGGTCTATTGAAACATGGAGAGAAGGATGTTCCACCATTTGTCCAAGATAGACTCCATTGAAACATGAAGAGAAGCAAGCTGCACCATATCTCCAAGATGCTATCCTCCATCGAAATACCTTAAACCCACGTTATTTTGTACATGGGGAGTTTACATTCAAAATCAACAATTTGTCCAACCTATTATCGCTAGTAGCATGAGTGGTTTGCTCTCAAGATTCACCACTTTTCCACTCTCTATCATTATATTAAGAATATTTGGGTGTTAAGGTCCACCACTTGTCCAACCTATAAGACTATATCTTAATGGTTATTCTTTCTCACCCCTTGAAAGACTATATCTTAATGGTTATCCCTAGCTATTATTGCTAGTAGCCTGAGTGGTTTGGTCTCAAGATTCACCACTTCTATTAAGAATATGTGGGTGTTAAGGTCCACCACTTGTCCAACCTATAAGGCTACATCTTAAAGGTTATTCTTTCTTACTACTTGGAGTGACCATGATAGGTTTTACATGGGGGTTTGGTTCCAAGGTCCACCACTTGTCCAAGCTAACTCTATTGAAACATAGAGAGAAGCAAAGGTCCACCCCTTGTCTAAGCTAGGGTCCATTGAAACATGGAGAGAAGGATGCTCCACCATTTGTCCAAGGTAGGCTCCATTGAAACATGAGGAGAAGCAAGGTGCACCATGTCTACAAGATGCTAGGCTCCATCGAAAAACATTAAACCCACGATATGTCGTAGATGAGGGGTTTACATTCAAGGTCCAACACTTGTCCAAGCTATTTTTGGTAGTAGCCTGAGTGGTTTGGTCTCAAGATTCACCACTTTTCCACTCTATGTCATTATATTAAGAATATGCGTGTGTTAAGGTCCACCACTTGTCCAACCTATAAGGCTACATCTTAAAGGTTATTCTTTATTACCACTTGGAGTGACCATGATAGGTTTTACATGGGGGTTTGGTTCCAAGGTCCACCACTTGTCCAAGCTAACTCTATTGAAACATAGAGAGAAACAAAGGTCCACCACTTGTCCAAGCTAGGGTCCATTGAAACATGGAGAGAAGGATGCTCCACCATTTGTCCAAGATAGGCTCCATTGAAACATGACGAGAAGCAAGCTGCACCATGTCTCCAAGATGCTAGGCTCCATCGAAATACATTAAACCCACGATATTTCGTAGATGAGGGGTTTACATTCAAGGTCCACCACTTGTCCAAGCTATTATTGCTAGTAGCCTGAGTGGTTTGGTCTCAAGATTCACCACTTTTATTAAGAATATGTGGGTGTTAAGGTCCACCACTTGTCCAACCTATAAGGCTACATCTTAAAGGTTATTCTTTCTTACTACTTGGAGTGACCATGATAGGTTTTACATGGGGGTTTGGTTCCAAGGTCCACCACTTGTCCAAGCTAACTCTATTGAAACATAGAGAGAAGCAAAGGTCCACCCCTTGTCTAAGCTAGGGTCCATTGAAACATGGAGAGAAGGATGCTCCACCATTTGTCCAAGGTAGGCTCCATTGAAACATGAGGAGAAGCAAGGTGCACCATGTCTACCAAGATGCTAGGCTCCATCGAAAAACATTAAACCCACGATATGTCGTAGATGAGGGGTTTACATTCAAGGTCCAACACTTGTCCAAGCTATTATTGGTAGTAGCCTGAGTGGTTTGGTCTCAAGATTCACCACTTTTCCACTCTATGTCATTATATTAAGAATATGCGCGTGTTAAGGTCCACCACTTGTCCAACCTATAAGGCTACATCTTAAAGGTTATTCTTTATTACCACTTGGAGTGACCATGATAGGTTTTACATGGGGGTTTGGTTCCAAGGTCCACCACTTGTCCAAGCTAACTCTATTGAAACATAGAGAGAAACAAAGGTCCACACTTGTCCAAGCTAGGGTCCATTGAAACATGGAGAGAAGGATGCTCCACCATTTGTCCAAGATAGGCTCCATTGAAACATCACGAGAAGCAAGCTGCACCATGTCTCCAAGATGCTAGGCTCCATCGAAATACATTAAACCCACGATATTTCGTAGATGAGGGGTTTACATTCAAGGTCCACCACTTGTCAAGCTATTATTGCTAGTAGCCTGAGTGGTTTTCTCAAGATTCAAGAATATGTGGGTGTTAAGGTCACCACTTGTCCAACCTATAAGGCTACAGCTTAAAGGTTATTCTTTCTTACTACTTGGAGTGACCATGATAGGTTTTACATGGGGGTTTGGTTCCAAGGTCCACCACTTGTCCAGCTAACTCTATTGAAACATAGAGAGAAGCAAAGGTCCACCCCTTGTCTAAGCTAGGGTCCATTGAAACATGGAGAGAAGGATGCTCCACCATTTTGTCCAAGATAGGCTCCATTGAAACATCACGAAGAAGCTTGCACCATGTCTCCAAGATGCTAGGCTCCATCGAAATACATTAAACCCACGATATTTCGTAGATGAGGGGTTTACATTCAAGGTCCACCATTTGTCCAAGCTATTATTGCTAGTATCATGAGTGGTTTTGTCTCAAGATTCACCACTTTTTCACTCTATGTCATTATATTAAGAATATTAGGGTGTTAAGGTCCACCACTTGTCCAACCTATAAGGCTATATCTTAAAGGTTATTCTTTCTCACCACTTGGAGTGACCATGATAGGTTTTACATGGGGGTTTGGTTCCAAGGTCCACCACTTGTCCAAGCTAACTCTATTGAAACATAGAGAGAAACAAAGGTCCACCACTTGTCCAAGCTAGGGTCCATTGAAACATGGAGAGAAGGATGCTCCACCATTTGTCCAAGATAGGCTCCATTGAAACATGACGAGAAGCAAGCTGCACCATGTCTCCAAGATGCTAAGCTCCATCGAAATACATTAAACCCACGATATTTCGTAGATGAGGGGTTTACATTCAAGGTCCACCACTTGTCCAAGCTATTATTGGTTATAGCCTGAGTGGTTTGGTCTCAAGATTCACCACTTTTATTAAGAATATGTGGGTGTTAAGGTCCACCACTTATCCAACCTATAAGGCTACATCTTAAAGGTTATTCTTTCTTACTACTTGGAGTGATTATGATAGGTTTTACATGGGGGTTTGGTTCCAAGGTCCACCACTTGTCCAAGCTAACTCTAATGAAACATAGAGAGAAGCAAAGGTCGACCCCTTGTCTAAGCTAGGGTCCATTGAAACATGGAGAGAAGGATGCTCCACCATTTGTCCAAGGTAGGCTCCATTGAAACATGAGGAGAAGCAAGGTGCACCATGTCTCCAAGATGCTAGGCTCCATTGAAAAACATTAAACCCACGATATGATCGTAGATGAGGGGTTTACATTCAAGGTCAAACACTTGTCAAGCTATTATCACTAGTAGCATGAGTGGTTTTGTCTCAAGATTCACCATTTTTTCCACTCTATGTCATTATATTAAGAATATGCGCGTGTTAAGGTCCACCACTTGTCCAACCTATAGGCTACATCTTAAAGGTTATTCTTTATTACCACTTGGAGTGACCATGATAGGTTTTACATGGGGGTTTGGTTCCAAGATCCACCACTTGTCCAAGCTAACTCTATTGAAATCATAGAGAGAAGCAAAGGTCCACACTTGTCTAAGCTAGGCTCCATTGAAACATGGGAGAGAGAAGGATGCTCCACCATTTGTCGAAGCTAACTCTATTGAAACATGGGGGGTTTACGTTCAAGGTCCACCACTTGTCCAAGCTATTAGTGCTAGTAGCATGAGTGGTTTTGTCTCAAGATTCACCACTTTTTCACTCTATGTCATTATATTAAGAATATTAGGGTGTTAAGGTCCACCACTTGTCCAACCTATAAGGCTATATCTTAAGGTTATTCTTTCTCACCACTTGGAGTGACCATGATAGGTTTTAAATGGGGGTTTGGTTCCAAGGCCACCACTTGTCCAAGCTAACTCTATTGAATAATAGAGAGAAGCAAAGGTCCACCACTTGTCCAAGCTAGGGTCCATTGAAACATGGAGAGAAGGATGCTCCACCATTTGTCCAAGATAGGCTCCATTGAAACATGAAGAGAAGCAAGATGCACGATGTCTCCAAGATGCTAGGCTCCATCGAAATACCTTAAACACGATATTTCGTAGATGGGGGGTTTACTTTCAAGGTCCACTTGTCCAAGCTATTATCGCTAGTAGCATGGTTTGGTCTCAAGATTCACCAGTTTTCCACTCTATGTCATTATATGAAGAATATTTGGGTGTTGGGTCCACCACTTGTCCAACCTATAAGGCTATATCTTAAATGATATTTTTTTTGACCACTTGGAATGTGCATGATATGTTTTACATGGGGTTTTGTTCGAAGGTCCACCACTTGTCCAAGCTAGATCTTTTACATATATATTATACATAAAATATTCAACTAGATTCCCTACCTATCATGTCCAGTAGCATGGATGCTCTAGCTTGAAGGTCCACCACTTGTCCAACCTATCTCTCTTATGTAAGGGAGATCTCGCTATAAATTCAAAACCTTCCCGCCTAAATTAAAATATCCCTCCCACATCTTAAATATCCCGCCTAAATTTTAAACTATCCCGCCCAAATTTTAAAATTCAAATTTTTTTATAAAAATTTAAATTTTACTACTTAAATTTAAAATATTCCACGCGAAATTGATTTTAAATTCAAGTTTACCACAAAAAGATATCATTATACCACCTAAATTCAAATATGCAAACCTCAAATCATTATATGTACATAAATTCAAACAAATTCAAATTAACAAGCCTAAACTGATATTAGTTTGCATAGATATGAATTTATCACACCTAAATTATGTCACCATGTTAGAGAGAGTGGTTAGAGAATTTGAACAAGGTCCACCACTTGTCCAACCTAGATACCAAGAAGGATTGAGTGTACAAGGTATTGTTTGGAGGTCCTTATAGTCCACTGGTCTCAAGGTCCACCACTTGTGGTAAGGGTCACCAAAAGTGTATATATTCATACAAAGAAATACACGTATTTTTGGTCTACATGTCCTAGTTTAAACCATTTATGTCCATTAGGTGTATCACTAAACAACACTACTATTTTTGAGAAACAGAAAGTTACAATCATATCTACAAATGGATTAGAGGAAAATCAGCTCAGCATACATCCAGAACTCGCTACAAGAATCGACTTTAACAGATCACGCAAGTAAGTCTTCCATTCAATTTTACTAGTATTACAATGTGTTAGTTATTGTGATATTTATGTATGTATATATACTATGTGTGCATATCGTAATTAAGTGTAATTGTGTATCTGCATTATGTATGAGTATTACAATGCAATAACACAAATATACATACATACACATAGATAACACAGACGCACACATACATGAGCATGTATTTTCAAGAGAGAGATAGCAAGATACAGAGATAGATAGATAGAGAGAGAGAGAGAGATAAATACCTGTTTTTTAGAGAGAGGAGAGAGAAAAGATAACAGATTTCATTGTGTTTATGTATGTGGAAGAGAGGAAGACGATGTATGGGAATATGTGCACGTATTTTCAAGAGAGAGACAACAAGATAACAGATTTCATTGTGGTTATGTATGTGGAAGTGAGGAAGACGATGTGTGGGAATATGTGCATGTATTTTCAAGAGAGAGACAGCAAGATAACAGATTTCACTGTGGTTATGTATGTGGAAGAGAGGAAGACGATGTGTGGGAATGTGTATGTGTGCGGGGATACTTTTAAACTATGTATCTCTGTCTTTTGACGAGAGAGTGTGTGTGCAAGAAGAGTTACAGAGAACCATCTTCTCTATATGGAGAAAGACAGAGAGTGAGAGAGAGAGAAATACTTGTTTTTTCTCTATTCGTGAGGTGTGCAATGTCTCCTGAGAAGACTGCCCGATCCTGCCCTTCTGGAAAGCGTTTTGTACGCTGCTGTTTCTTTATCTTGTGCGCGAACTTTCAATCCTGTGCACTCCACCTGTGTGTTGTGTACGATGCCGAGCTTGCTCCTCTACGCGCGCGTATACTCCAACTGTGTGCGATCCGTGTGCGCTTTCTGTGTGTTTGCTGCTCGCCTGCTTTCTCTGTGTACGTTTCTCGTGCGCTCTCTGTGTGCCTAATCTTGATAGGGTTTATTAGAATGCCACGTATGCTACAAGTCCATGTTTTATCATAGGATTAAAAAAAACAAAAGCAATATAAAAAATTAACCAATTCACACGGCCAAAATTAAAGAAATCATGGTTGAAAATATGAAAAACATGCTTAACTCTATACTAGGAATTCACTTAAAAAAAAAAAATCTTTGGGCGCTGCCCCTAGCCCCAGGACCCCGCCCAGAACAATATCCCAAAATCAACCTCCCAAGCCCCACCATCGAGAGCGCTATATTCCACATCCCCATCAAGAGCGCTACCCCAAACTCACGTGGAAGCGCTGCCTTGTCACCCCATTGTGGTATTGCCCTAAGACCCCGCATCTGGAGTGCTAAATGGGAACATTCTTCATTAGTGAAATTTTGAACATAAATTATATTAGCATATACTTAAATATAATACAAATATTAACATATTAGCTATACTACTAATTTACTATAGCAGTTCTAGATTATGTCCCATACTATATTTAAGGTGCCAAAGGTTTGGCCTTATGGTCCTAGATTTAGCCAAGTGGTCAACACATATAGGACCAAGTGCACACTGTGCCATAAAACTTGGCCACCACTTCACTTGCCAAAGTTTAGGCCACATGGTCAATCCTAAGTTTCCAATGTTCTTATTATGTCACCTTTTGCCTCGTGGAAAACCTAGGCTTGTTTTCACATACTCAGGCACTTCAAGCCACAATAAATTGTCATTACTCTTCGGCAACCCTTTTGTTCAAGTCTTTGAAAAAACATTGTTTAAGGCCACCCTAAACCATTTTCATTTAGGGGTGTCTAAAACTAGCTTTTTGGCAATTCGAGAAGAAAATGGTCAAAGTTTTATACTTAGTTTTAACCACTTGACCAATTCAAATATTGGAAAGCAAGGTCTTGTAATACTTTTCTTGGACATCACACATTAAAACTAGGTCCCTCACTTGTCCAAGCTATGCTCTAATACAATAAAGGGCTTTTGGTTTCAAGATGCACCACTTTCCCAACCTTGATTCCATTAAAGAAGCTAGCTCTACTTAGACATTTAATAGCAAGGTCCTGCAGCAGTTCAGATTGAACATTTTCCATGGCAGCTAGGTCCTCCACTAATCTAAAGCTATGCTCTAATAGAGTAAGGGGGTTTTGGTTTCAAGATCCACCACTTGTCCAAACTTGATTTGGGAAGCAAGGTCCTATAATAGTTTGCTTTGGACATTCACCATTACAACTAAGTCCACCACTTCTCCAAGCTATGTTCTAATACACTAAGGAGGTTTGGTTTCAAGGAGAACCACTTGTACGACTTTGTTTTTGGAAGTAAGGTCTTTACATAGTTCACCTTGGACCTTGGACATTGGATACTACAACTAAGCCCACCACTTGTCCAAGATATCCTCTATATATAGCCAAAGGGTTTGGGTTTCAAGATTCACCACTTTTCCAACCTTTCTTCCATTAAAGAAAGGAGGGGCATTATAACTAGGTCCACCACTTGTCCAAGCTATGCTCTGATATAGAAAGGGGATTTTGGTTTCAAGGTCCACCACGTGTTCAACCTTGCAAGACTCAAGGGATACTTGGACATTGGAAAGCATAGTCCTATAGTAGTTGATAGGTGGCAGTGGGTATTACAACTAGGTCCAACCTATGCTCTCATATAGCAAAGAGGCTTTGCTTTCAAGGTCCACCACTTGTCCAACCTTGCTTCATTAAAGAAATGAGGGGCTACGTAAACATTGGCAAGCAAGGTAGCAAGGTCCTAAGGTGTTTCACCTTGGATATTGGGCATTATAACTAGGTCACCACTTGTCCAAGCTATGCTCTGATAAAGAAAGGGGATTTTCGTTTCAAGGTCCACCATGTGTTCAACCTTTCTAATATAGAAAGGGGATTTTCGTTTCAAGGTCCACCACGTGTTCAACCTTGAAAGACTCAAGGGATACTTGGACATTGGAAAGCATAGTCCTATAGTAGTTGATAGGTGGCAGTGGGTATTAAAACTAGGTCCAACCTATGCTCTAATATAGCAAAGAGGATTTGGTTTCAAGGTCCACCACTTGTCCAACCTTACTTCCATTAAAGAAATGAGGGGCTACGTAAACATTGGCAAGCAAGGTAGCAAAGTCCTAAGGTATTTCACCTTGGATATTGGGCATTATAACTAGGTCCACCACTTGTCCAAGCTATGCTCTGATATAGAAAGGGGATTTTTGTTTCAAGGTCCACCACGTGTTCAACCTTGAAAGACTCAAGGGATACTTGGACATTGGAAAGAATAGTCCTATAGTAGTTGATAGGTGGCAATGGGTATTACAACTAGGTCCACCACTTGTCCAACCTATGCTCTCATATAGCAAAGAGGCTTTGGTTTCAAGGTCCACCACTTGTCCAACCTTGCTTCCATTAATATAGCAAGGAGGATTTGGTCTCAAGGTTCACCACTTGTCCAACCTATGCAAACCTTTTTCATGTTGTAGCATGATTTTTTGTTTGAAGAGTATTTTTCTATAACTATGGATTTAACAATGTAATCTTTTTACTTACAGGATGGACTTCGAATCTGGGGAGAAAGTACATATGATACTTGACAATGAAATCGTTGGTATTGGTTGTGTGTGTAGAACAGATCCAGATTCCACTTGTGGTGGTACAAAGATAGGGCTGGGAAATGTCTCCATACTTGTGGAGGAATGCTTGAAGGATGTGGTCCTACCTTTTCCTACAATGGATACTTCATCTCTCCAAGGCTCATTATGGAGTGATGTTCGATGGTCAAAGCTTCTTTTGCAATCTTTTGTATTAAATGGGAACTTAATTGATCCACACGAAAGCTACAATGGTGATGAAGAACATGATCATTCTGATCCTCTAGTTACAGATGCAATACCTATGACAAGCCCAGAATTTGAAGCAATGATTCGAAGTCTTGGAGAAATCAGAGGGTCCTTTTAAAAGATGACACAATGATGCAAACCATGAATGAAGGGACCATCTTATATGTATTTCCACATGATTATGTCAACTTTCAGGAACTTGGTCCTGATTGTGTGGGTATGGGTATTGAAAGAGAAAATGCAAGCATTGATGATGTGGTTGAAGTGGGTAGCATCACTTTGCTAAAGTGGCCCATCAAGCAGACAACAATGTTGAATGGGAGCCCATTACAACGCTTTGTTCCTGTTGTGGCATGCATGCTACATATGAGGATGTATCCAACGATGGCAATGTTGGAAAAAAACTTGATGGGAGTAATGTTGTCCAGTTGTCAAGGAAGAGACGATACACTTTCATGAACAGGACTCAAAAATCAAAAGCAGCACCAGCTTCGACTTTTTACCTTTCAAACAAATCAATTCAAAGGGTATCATGCATTGATTGTTGTGCACAAAAATGCTGCCAATTTGTAGATCGTGATATGGTGACAAGGTTACGACAACAATTTTGGGGAGAGTCTCAAAAATCACGCACTAATTATGTTTATGATGTTCTTTCTATATGTTATCAGAAAGATGAGAAGTCACGATACCAATTCAGGCTAAATGGCTCTATTGTTTGTTGTAGAGCATGGTATGAGCTACATGGAATACCAAAGACATCATTTTATCGATACAAGGAGAACTTTGAAAATGGTGTGCACCAATATGTACATGGGAACACATGTACATTGAGAAGGGGACTTCAACATACTAGTTTAGCAAGAGCACTACTAAATGAGTTTGTGGAAAACAACTCTGAGAAGATGCCACATAGAAGTAGAACACTGCTAGATGGCTCAAGAGAGACTCAATTGGTGATTCCATCAACATACAAACAAGTGGATATTTTATGTGAAATCAACACGACACTTGACCAAATGGGCTATGAGAAGAAGCTATCCCAATCTTCTTTTGGTAGAATTTGGAACAAAGAGTACCCACATGTCACTTTAACAAAGACGAGTGAGTTCTTCTAAGTGCAATATTTGTAGCTCAATCAAGGCAAGGTTAGAAGCTAAACCTTCTCTTGAAGAGAGAGCTCTTCTCTTGAGGGAGAGAGAAGTTCACATGGCACAACAAAAGAGTTGCAGAAGCCTATATTATGCATGGCGCACGTATTCAGAAACTCAACCACAAAAATATGTATGCATAATCCATGATAAGATGGATCAAAAGAAGACTGCCATTCCTAGATTACGCATTGTTCCCAAGGGTGTGGATTCAGGATATAATCTGCAGGTGGCATTGATTGGCATGATTACTCATGGACATGGAGAAGGTCATTACGGACACTTTGTCTTGAATGGTTTGTGGCCAGCTGATCCAAATCTTACAATTGGCTCAATTGCTAATTGTTTACATAACCTCGAGAGGATAGATAAGCATCCTCTTGGTGATCTAGTAACAAATGGACTTCCAAGGAGCAATATTTCACTACTACATGCTTTGAACTCAAGGGATGCTTTGGACTACCATAACTTGAGTGATGGAAAAGAGCCCATTGTGCAGTCGTCAGAAATTGCAGAAGAGGAATTGGGATCAACATTTCGCAGATTGCCAGAGAACTTATTGCTACAATTGGATATTTGTGCAAGGGAAAACAAAAATCGATACTTATTTGCCTATTTGTCAATGCTTGTTGCAAGGGGTGTTTTCAAAACCATCCAGCTGGGATTTTTAATGGTTGGGCATACACATGAGGACATAGACGCCATGTTTAGTAGGTTTTCAGAGAAGTTGAGAGTTACACAAACCTATACTTTGCCACATTTGATGGATACATTACGAAACAGCTCATCTTTCTCCAGCTCCATTTTTTCTCACAAAGATCCCGATTTCAAGCAATATTGTGATGGCTATCTTTGTGATGGACAAGACATACTTGTTGGACATTCCAAACCGCTTCAGTTCAGGTTCTTTATGCAGGATGAGACACCAATGATGCATATAAGGCACATGTAGGTGTATCAAGTTGGAGTGGAAGTATTCGCCTTTGGAAAACAGACACAGAAGGCAAGCCAATGTTACCACATGGAGATCCACCTCTAGTACAAATGGCGGAGTATGTCAAGGCCCACGAAGAAGTCATTTTGGGGCTAAAGAACTATATAAAATTTTGGAAAAATTTAGGGAATGGTTCAAGTATTCCGCGATATTATAGACCCGTGATAGATTATTGGAGTAGGTAATTGAAGAGATTGGAAAAGCAATCATATCAGAGGGAGTCTTGTATGAAATGTTTTGGCCAAAAACTCAAGAATATTCTCACCTACAAAGCACTACAATGAATTTGCAACAAGGAGCAGAAAGATTCCTAGGCCTTGAAGAGTTGAACGATCATTTTTGTGGGCCTCAACGAGATAGGCCAAGGGAAGAGTTTGACCCTATGTCTGATGTGCACCAAGGTGACTTTCTTATGCTTGTTCCGAGTGACACAGAAATCTATCCAGTGTGGCTTGCAATGGCTTTATCTGACATTGATAATGAGCCTATATCACCAAACTACAGAAAAACTCTTGATTCAATATTGGGCACCTTGCGCGAGAAAAAGTGGGATGACAGATACTCAAGCTTACAGTAATTGTTGGAAGGGTTATTGGGCTGTCAACTATAAGGACCCACAAGTGTGGGAAACTATAGATGCAATTGTTTGGTCCTGGAGACCCAACAAAGAAGGACCATTTTCTAGAATAAAGATTCTAGAAAGACATGCTCTAAAAGCCAAAGAAGGCCTCACTCGTGCACATCAGCCACACTTGGATCAAAGTTCAGATATGGTATCAAATGTGGAGTAGAATTATGTGGAGCTTCTATTGTGACTATACTAGTCAATTTGTAAACAAAATCTTTTTTGTATCTTCCTTTGTTTTATGTAATTTATAGTTATTATTAATCCATGTGTTGTACATCCTCTTGACTTTTGGTGTTTATCAACACCACAATCCTATGAGATTTTCACTTTATTTACTAGCCACACACCTCAATTTTTCCCACTTTAAGTGGAAAATTCCCAAATTACATGAATTCGGTCAATTTGGAGATTCCCATAATGTGAGATTTTTACCAAAATACCTAATATGGTCTTTAAGTTCCATTCATTTTTAGCTTGGATTTCCAATGTGTACTAGAGAGAGAGAGAGAGAGAGAGAGAGAGAAGAGAGAGAGAGAGAGAGAGAGAAAGAGAAAAGTGATGTAACAACATCTTTACTACTTTAAGAAATGTTTTTCCAAAAAGGTTTGACCTAGATTTTTTCATTATCTTGGTAAGGATACTCCCAGATAGAGAGAGAGAGAGAGGAGAGAGAGAGAGAGAGAGAGAGAGAGAGAGAGAGAAGAGAAAAGTGGATGTAACAACATTTAGAGAGAGAGAGAGGCCCACTTGGTGGGGGATAGCCCAGCAAGTGGACATATCCCCCGCCAATGATTAAAATTTGAGTTGTCTTAAATTTTGAATCTAGTTCTCAATTCTTAAGTGATCTTGAGACTGTATCAATCTTTCCAAAATTTGGTGTTTGTCAAAATATACTTTATCCAATAATATACAGTATCCATGTCCATGTGAACGATAATACCCATGATTATTACTATAACACATCAGGTGACACTATCTTGCAATGTTTATTTTTTTAGGAAAAAACTTTTGTACAACTATCATGGTACCCGTTCCATTTCCCAAAGAAATTGATGGGGTAAAAATCAACTTTTATTGAAAAAAAGTCATAAACTCATATGGATTACAAATGAAAATAAAAAGATGCCATCATGTTGTGTGTTGAAATGGTATTTTTGTCCGCCATTCTTTCTTTTCACTGTGTGTCCCCGCTTTGCTGATTACTCTCCTACATTCAAACCAATTGTTTCAGAGATATTTGTCGTATTATTACCAGAATTATGCGTTCAATATATTCGTCAAAGATCTGACCTTGAATCTGATACCAAGGAAGTTACCTTTTAATAGAAACTGTGCAATTAATGTTTTGATGCGTGTTCTTTTGAATCCGTTCGAATTAAACATAAAGCTCAGTTGTTGTAAATCATTACATGATATAACTACACATGAAGCATTATAAATGATGGGTAAGACCTGTGACACACATACTTTGTATGCTAACTGTGTAGGGCGATTGTTGGCTGCTTGTATGAATGATACTTGGTGTCTTGGTAATGCATCTTTTTTCCATGTTGTTTCCGTAGTGTATTCTCCGATGAAAGGTCTTTGTAGAATGATTTTTGTGTTCAAATATGTAGAGCCAAACCTTGTATGAGTTGGTTTAACTGAAATGATCCATACATTGAGCAATATATGTGTTAGTAATGAATAGAAGATCATACATATACCGATTAGAGTGTATGAAAGCTAGAAGCAAGGTATAGATTGCACCATAAAGGAGAACATGAGTATCCCATTGGGATTCCTTTAGTTTGTTGGTATATATTAGACCCTAATCTTGAGAAGCAATTGTCTAACACAAAGATATTTAAAGCCTCAAAGAATTCGAAGGACCGTTTTACTTATGAATTCTTTTTTGTAAGGGTGATTTTGTTTCTAGATATTTTAAAGCCTTTATAACCTTGACCATTTATTAATCTTTTAATGTTTCTCAAAGAATCCATCAGGCTATGCTTCCCATGGTGAGGAGTTTCTTCATAACAAGCTTTAATATCATATGTATGGATAGAATAAATCAGTTTAGCTAGGAAGGTTTATCAAAGCTCGTGCTGGTTGTTAATGATCCAGTATTCACCTTTGAGAATGTTGAAGGTTTTTTTGAAAGTTCTCAATATATTCAATAAACCCGTTAGATAAACCATGCAAAAACTTAGTGATCATACTAGCCACAGGGGAGAAAACACAATCATGGGCATTTGTTATCCAACAAAACTGTGACTTGTGAATTTTATAGTTTCTTATAATGTAGAGAAGACCTCAATCAGGAGAAGGTATAACATTAAACTCCTTGCATCGTGAATTAATCAGTGAGACGATGTTGTTATTGCATTCATGTATAGGCATGAATTTCAAAGAAATCAATCTGTTCTTTGCATGCAATCTAATGATTCATTTACAAATAAAGATAGGAGTTTGGGTCGATTTGTCCAAACCACATATAAAAATGTGTTTTTGGATAAATTCTATTTCGTCGAAGATCTCTTATTCCATTAACCAAGGAATTTGGTTATGCCTATAGTTTGGGAAGATGGATTGGAAGGTTTTTTCTAGTCTTCCTTCAATTAATTGAAAGTGAGACGGTGTACAGTACAAATTTAGTAAATGGCATAATTTTGCCCAACCCTTCTTGAACTCGGCTTAGACTGAATGTACATGTACAGGGACAAGAGGAATATGGTTGAAGCCTTTGGATACATTATCTCTTAATGTGTGGTGTCTTATGAACGTTGGCTGAGTAGTAAGAACATGCTCACCCAAAAAGTCAAAATTTTTCAGGAAGTTTTTAAATCGTTTTTGGGTATGGCAAACACAAGGTTTATTAAGACCAAAAGGCTCAGCAAAGGTGTCAAAGGGTTTATATAAATATTGGCCAATATTGTTCGTGTATTTCCATCCAAATTTAATGTGAAAGTGCTCAAAATTATTTTTTATTCCAATATCCTTCAACAATTCATCAAAAAAAGTGTGAGGGTGTACAAACTCCATAAATTTATTAGTGAAAGTTAGGTGAATAAATCGATGTCTACTTTTTTTTACCTTGTTTAAACCATTGTAAATCATTAGTTCTAGTACTTAAATGTCGTACCTTGTCATCTGTACTATATTCTAGCATTCTTGGAATCTCGTTAAAGTCCTCAAATCAGCAAAATTGTCGAGGTTGTTTTGATGATGATGCCGTATTGCTTGGTGTGTAGCAATACGCTTCAGTTGTTCCCTACTTCTAGAGGGCTTGAAAATTGTGTCGATGGTTAGACCAATTGGGTGATGTTGAACTCGAGAGAGGAATGGAGTCCCTGGTGTATATAATACTAAACCTTTTGATGCGTCAATCAGATGTTCATGAAGAGCGTAAAAAACCACTACCACATGTCGAACTTCAATGGGAAAGGATGTTAACCATCCAATAAAAGCATATACTTGCGTGGATCCAGAGGAATAGGAAAAGAACTTTGGAAGATTTTGAAATGCAAAGCAAAGAAGGTGATCAAAACATAGGATCGTTGTTGGGCAGCTTGAACCAGGATTCTTCTTACAAGTACACTTGATGAATGGTTTGTATGTGTTCCAGCAATTCTTCAAGAACTTGTGAATGTTGCTTTCTTTCTCATTGAGTGATAGTCCCTTTGTACGGGCTACCATGGAAGTGTTAGAGCACTTTTTACTGTCAATGTCCGACAGTTTTATCTATTTTAGTGTAAAGGTTTATCCTATGATAATAGATGCTTTGATTGAAGTACTGATGTTTTGCATTGTTCTACCACATCAGGCGGCAAACTACAAAGCAGAGCTAAAGAATCAATTGTAAACGGAGCACATTGATTCTGTATGTCAAAATCCGAGAGTTTGTTTTCAAAACGAATAGCGTCAAGCTCAATTTGTTTGAAAGGGAGTAGTGGAATGACTTCAGAAAAATGCATGGGCATAGGCCTTTCAATTTCTTGAAAAGATGGGTCATCTGTTAGGCCCACGGCCTCCTTTTCTTCTTGATCCAAGAGCTCTAGATCCAAAAGAGGGTTCACAATCCCTTGGGACTGCCTAATTGCAAGAGGAAGGATAGAGAGATTATTAATGAAATAGAGCTTATTAACTATGGAAGGTAGTGATGAGAAATAGAAGTCTAAATCCGAGCAGTCTTGAGCATCAATAAATCATAATGATAATAGCAAAGAGTTTAATGCATAATTAGTTGTGCAAGATCTTCTTTGGCAAGGGCTAAGAGTTTTAACCAATCATTAACAGAAGCTGTTTTAAAGCTGAAAGCTCTTGTTCCTGTATTGCCTTTTTCTCATAGTCAAGAAGACTTTTATGAAACTCGGTCCCCTTGAAGCACGAGAGTAGGCATTGTGTACCAATATGAGGGATATGAATCGTTTTATCGTCGGAGTAACCAAATTGTGTAAGAGATACTATCCAACCAACCTGAAGGATGTTATAAGAGACAAATTTATAAATAGTGTAGAATGAAGGCAAGTTCAATATAGGGTAGTTGTCCTACCAAGGAAAACTCGGGAAATAAAGAGAAAGAGAGATTAAATTTGATATCCCATCTTAGAGAACCATATATTGACACTTGACCAAAATAGACAAGATATAAAAGACAACAGACAATATACAAAGACAAAATAGACAGAAGCCAAAATTCTCTAATTTATGTAGGTTCATCCAGTACTGGTAGGAGACTAATTGAGCCTCCAAATCCATGAAAGAATAGACCTATGCTTGTCAGCATCCAACACAAGCAGCCAGTTAGCACATGGGCGACCTTGATGGGAAGACATGTATCCAAACAATCTATTCTGCTTGTTATTATTGTCCCATAGCCTTAAACCCCTTCACTTTGTGTCAAACTCTAAAGATGGATTGGAAGGAATTTTGCATGTTGATATAGGCTTGCCTACATACCTATTGGGAAAGGGTAAGCGGTAGAAACAGAGTGAATTTGAAAAAGTATTTAGATCCTTTTGAAGATTGTGATTGGCCATCCTCCAATGGAAGTAGATGTGTAGTCTATTGGGGTTCAGGCCAATTGGCCGGACCATTACTAACCCATTGACTAACGCCTTATCTTATTTATTGATAATACAAAGAATAAGAATCTATAAGGTATTCTTATCCTCATTCTCCGCTCCACCCACTCTGTGTGTCTGCTTTTCTTCTCCCTTGCACTCCGCACGCATTGTGCATTCTATAAGTGGTATCAAAGCTTTGATCTTCCTCCTTGCTTTTGGATGTGTGCAACCCATTTTGGAGTGGCTAAGGTTCATTCAAGGCCAATTGGGATTAAGGCCTATATAGAGCAAACGGACAAGTACAATAACTTTGTGTAGAAAGATTTTGAGTAGGAATAGAGAGAAAGCTCAAATGTAGGTGTGTGTGTGTGTGTGTGTGTGTGTGTGTGTGTGTGTGTGTGTGTGTGTGTGTGAGAGAGAGAGAGAGAGAGAGAGCTGAAATTCACATCCACGCACGTGAAATTCAAGACAAATTTTTGTTTTGATTGTTGCAACAATTTCTCCACCATGTTGTTGTGAGTATTTCTAGCAGGTGTCCTATAGTTCTACTTCGCTTTTGACTTCGTTTTTGCTCTCATGGTCTCCATTTGAGCAACACAACAGAAGGTAGTTTTTAGTCAATGTTTTTGGCATTAGATTTGACTCTTGATGCTTCTTTGGAATTCAACATTTGTTTTGATGATAGAGGGAGATTAGGTGTTTCTTCTCCATAATTGAAGAAAGAGAAGTAGGGTGTGTGCTTTTTTACAGACACACACATATTTTCGGCTTCAATGACTCTAGCATCTTCAAGCAAGCTAATGAGATCGTTTTACTCCCTGCAAGGAGCTATGTTTTGTGAGTATTTTGCATTGTTTTCACAACAAATGTATGTTATGTTGAAGATACCACCTCTATACAAAGAACACGGAAGAAAAGCCAAGATAAATAACGGTTACTTTGGGGTGGCCTTTGCTTTGGTCACCCCCCAACTAGGCAACATAATGGTAATGCGTTGGAATCACAGTCCTAGAATGATGGTTTGACTCCATCCCTAATTTTTTTAAGTAAACCCAATTTGGCATGATGGAACATGACAAGGGACCCTAGCTTAGAATGCAATGGATGTATGTGGGTTCCCCCAACTACCTACTTCTTTTGCTAGGGATTTGGACATGCAAGGAGGAGGCTCTGTTGCTAGCCCTTATTGACATAGAGCTACTGCCTTGGCAAGAGCTGATGTCTTTGCTATGTCAACCATGCATAAAGAAATTCCATAAACGTCGTTGTTTCTGTTGGAAACAAAAGAAATTGCTAGAAGAACATCGATTGATTCATAGATGCCTATAAAGCCGATTTTAGCTTACTTTGGTAGTCCCAGTGGTTTATGAGACTCGGTCTAGAAGAGCCCTTTTTGAGACTATGGCTAGTTGTATTTGCATAACCTTTTGTAAGGGTCGTTGCATCAGGGCTTTTTTGAAGCTGAGTACTAGGGACAGGGTTACCTAGTGTGAGGTGGATTAGGATGGTGGAGATCCCCTGTTTTGGCCTTGCCATATAGAAGGGTATATGTGTTTTCACATCAAGTTGGTAGTCTTTCAACAGTTCTTTTGAGTAGTATATACCAGCTGATGCCCTGTCAACACCCTTTTATATTTTATTCATTGTTTTTTGTTGAGTTTTCCTTGAAATTATGATCTTTGTACAAAGGATATTTGCAAAAAATCGATGTAAATTTTTAGTCTCACTCCCTTGTTTTTGGCTCTTGTGATTATGCTTGGAACTTTTGAGAAAGAATAGTATTATATCAAGAATTTTGATGGCACAAACTTCATGATATGGAAGCAACACATGCTTGATGTTTTGGTCAATAAGGACCTTGAAGCACCATTGAAAGAGCATGAAGAGGGTGTTTACATTGAAGGTGAGTGGGAGGACCTTGATGTTTGTGCTATGGCAACCATTCGCCTACACCTTGGCAAGACTATCTTCTTTACCATTATGGATAAGAAGAATGCAAAGGAATTGTGGAAGTCATTGATTAGCTTGGATGGCAAGAGCTCATGCGATTGAACATGAAAGAGGGCAACAATGATAGCTTGTTTTCATGGCTTACATCAAAGAGATGCAATTTTGATGATGAAACAAAATCCATTTTCTTGCTATTTTCTTTGTCTTCATCGTGGGACACATTTAACACTACCATTAGTAACTCCGTCCCTAAGGGAAAGCTTGTTTCTAGTGATGTTACTAGTACTTTTCTCATGGAAGATATTAGACAATAGTCTCTTGATACTAGTGGGCACAGTGATGCATATATATGGTTGGTGATGGTCATGCCAGGCAAAGAATTCATAGTCGTAGTCGCAATCAGTCACAAGATTGCAAGAAAGCTTGTAGCAAGAGTCATGGACATGGCCTGCACAGTGTGGAATGTTATCATTGCCACAAAGAAAGATTGTCACATTTTGTATTGTGAATTCAGGGTAAAGAGTTTGTAAAGTTTGACCCTCCTAAAAGCAGTGTGAAGATTGAGTAGCTCAATGTAGTTGTCTCCTCCAGTTGAGGTTATCCTTGATGTGCCACAACAATTAGAGTTTTTGATATTCAGTGCTAACTTGAGTCCAAATGCATTCTTGGCTCTTGATGAGTGTTATGCACAAAACTGGATCATTAACTCAGGTGCCACTTTCCATGTTACTCCCCATAGGGAATGGTTCTCTAATTATGCTTCTATGCATGGTTTGGTCAAGCTTGGTGTCTCCTTTCAACTTGACCTTTGTGGCATTGGAGATGTGAAGTTATATATGCATAACGACATTGAATTTATGCTTCAAGGTGTCAGATATGTGTCAAAGTTGACTAAGATCTTAGTGTCAATAGATCAGCTGGATGATTTGAGCTATACTACCATTTTCAGCAATGGTTCTTGGGTGATTCACAAGGGGAATTTGTTCCTCTTGAAAGGCCAAAAGTTTGCCTCATCGTACTATTTGTATGTCTCTAGTGTGAAAGAAAACTATATATGTTGTCAATCTACTTTCTACTGAGTTGTGGCATAGCGGGCTTGGTCATATGAGAAAGGAACTAAACAACTTCCAAGTTTCGGTTGCTTAAATGTCTTAAATTATTGTGCTTTTAGTTTTTTTGAGGAGCATTGCATTACGGAAAAGAGACTGGGATTATCACTTTGCCATTGAACAGAGAGGTAGGAAATCCTTTAGACTTGGTACATAGCAATTTATTGTGGCTTGTCTTTACCCCTTTGTGCTCCTTTGGTAAAGTGGTATTTCCTCCTTCCCCTTCACAGTAAGGGGGTGGGAGAGGGGAGGGACTGGAGGGGGTGGAGAGAGAGAGAGAGAGAGAGAGAGAGAGAGAGAGAGAGAGAGAGAGAGGGAGGGAGGGAGGGAGGTAGGGGACGGATGAGTGATCAAAAGAGAGAGGGGGGGGGAGGGGGCACTATTGAAAACAAAAAAAGAGAACACTAGCAATATGCTAGTGACCTTTTTTTTTCAAGAGAGAGAGAGAGGGATAGAAAGAGAGAAAGAGTGTTGTATGTATGTGTATGTATATATATATATATATATATATAAAATACACACACACACACACACACACACACACACACACACAGAGAAGATTTGGGAGTAGAGGGGGAAGAACGCCCGGAGAGGGGGAACAACGGAGAGGAGAGGTGAGGGTGCCACACACACACAGTAATGGAAATAGCCTATGAACTTTGAGAATAGTGGAATTAAGAGAATTAGAGTGACCATTTTTGTGAGACTACTTTGAAAACATAGAGGGTGAACTTAATTAGCGGTAGCAACATAACCATACATTTAATTAACTTGGCATGAAAATACTTTTGCAAGAGAGAGAGAGAGTTAGAGAACTTGACAACAATTGAGGACCAGATCTATGTGGAACCGGTCCCCCTCCAATAGGCTTTTGTATTATAGATTCTCCCATCAAGAGAGACTTGGTACAATACAATCTTTGTGTTCCTTGTGACCTAGGTGATGCATAAGGTCAAAAGACTTTTTGAAAACTAACCTTTGGAGGTCTTTATATGAAGCTAACCCTAAGGTCTTTGAGCTCCATTAGGTAGCATTGCTCTTTGACAGACCATCTCTCATTTGGACCCATTTCACCTTGGCCTCATGTTGAGACAGATACATAAGCACATATCAATATTGTAACCCTTGTTTGCATTTATTCTCCCACACTAAATGATCAGTTTAATATGAGAAAATCATTTGGATTGGTTAGTTGTTAGATTTTATGACATTACCGCTCTCTTGAAATAATAGTCATCCTTGACTATGAGGTAGAGGAGATAAAGCCTTAGTCATTAGTCGATGTTTCTTAGCGGGTAGAGGATCCCTTTTTACCCTACCATATCATTCCAAGATGGATGACTAATCCATTTGTGCTTGGGAGACGTAGATGCCCGCAAGTATGTCTGCTCTTTAGTCCATTTCATTCTCCCAAGGTAGAGTGAAAAATTCTACTTGGTATTTGAGAGACGTAGTCATCACAAACATGATTCTAAGCATGCATACTATTTAAATTTTTGCACAATAAAAAGAGAATTAGTCTTATAAGACAAAAAATTGGTCATTTAAAATAAACATGTACATGCTTACTCTAATGTAGCATTGTAAAAGCATTGACAAGGTTCATACTATCCTTAAGCTATATTCCTTGCATCCATCTAGCATCTTCAAAAGGATTTTTTTTTAACTTAATAAGATATTGTTGGATAATCTTACCATGCCGTAGTACCTTGTCTTCATGCCGAAGGATAGCTTTGGCTTGTAGCACCTCTTCTTGGTCTTTGATTTCTGGAGGGTCTTCAGCTTGAGTTGATAAGCGATCTCATTGATTGGCTTCAAGATTTGAAAAGGACCATAGTATCTTTTGCTAGTTTAGCATAATACTTTTGATGGCCCTTAGGGTTTTTGCCTTTCGTTTGCCTTAATCGAGCCTTGGGAAACTTAAGTAAGACCCAATCATTTTCTTTGAATGTTAAGGCCCTTTTGTGTTTATGAGCAACAGTCTTTTGCCTTTGTTGAGAGATGGATATAGCCTCCTTAATCTTTTGAAAATATTTGTGTAGGTCACTGCTATACTCATCGGCAGCAAAGATCTTCCCATGTACTTAGGTCTTCCCTCTATGATTTAAAAAGGTGCTTTTTCGGTAGAAGTATAGAAACTATTATTGAACGCATACTCTAAAAGGGGTAAGTACTTCTCCCATTGTGAGCATTGATCTACTTTTGTAACATAAGTCTTTAGTAGATCAAGTATTGTAAGATTCACTATCTCACTTTGGCCATCCATTTGTGGGTGATAGACCAAAGAGAAATTCAATCTTGTACCTAGATTTTCAAAGAGACCTTTCCAAAATTTACTGGTCATTCTAGGATCTCTATCTAACATGATGGATGTTGGTGATCTATGGTTTTTGAAAATCTGAGATATGAACAGAAATGCCATTTGGAGTGTCTTAATATTTTTTGGGACACGAATAACGTGTGCTTACTTGCTAAACCTGTTGATTATTGTCCATATTCCCGTGTTCTCATCGATAGACTTGGGTAATCCAAAGATAAAATCCATGTATATACTCTTCCATGGTGAATTAGGGATTGGCAATGGCTGGAGTAATCCAGCTTTCTTTCCTCTATCGTACTTAGTCTTTTGGCATACTACACATTTTGAAACATACTCTTGTATGCCCACTTTCATGGTAGTCCAATAGAAGTACTTCTCTACTCCTCAAAGAGTAGGTTGAATGCCTCAATGCCCCACATAGGGAGGAGCATGGGATTCATACATAACTTTCTCAAGAAGGGAATGGGTAACACATAGCCTATTTCCATTGAGAAGATAACCATCATGCAAGGTGATTGGTTCTTCTTTCTTCCCCAATGCAAGGGCTGACATTATGTCTCTAAAGTTGGGGTCAGAAGCATACTCATCTATCATAGAAGATAGATCATTGTGAGTTGCTATAGACACCACATTAACTCTTGGTTGTCATGAAAGTGCATCGACCACTTGATTGTGCTTACCAGCAATGTGAGCAATATGAAAATAAAAATGCGAAAGAGAATTTACCCACCTCATTTGTTTGTCAAAAAGCTTGGTTTGCGGCATAAAGTACTTGAGACTTAGGTGCTCTCTTCGCAATATAAATGGAGTCCCCAATAGATAGTGCTTCCATGTGTCTAGGGCATGTAGAATAGCTTAAAGATATTTTTTTTATATGCCCATGATTCATTCATTGGCATTGAGTCTCTGGCTATCATATGCTATGGAATGCCCTTCTTGAAGCAAAACTGCTTTAAGGAAATCACCACAAGCATCACATTGGACCTCAAATGGCTTTGAGAGATCTAGAAGCATAAGGACTGGTTGGGAGGTAAGCTTCTCTTTGAGCTCGTCAAAAGCATTTTTCTCCTTAGTAGTCCATGAGTATTTAACGTTCTTCTTTGTTAAGTCATGTAATGGTACCGCTATTTGAGAGAATTTGGCTATAAAGCGTCTATAGTATGCACACATACCAATAAAGCTTCTTAGCTCATATAGATAACTTGGATTAGGCCATGTGTTACCATACACATGTGGTAGTGATGTGTATGAACACACTAGGACCGCCGGGGAATTTTTTCCCTCTTTAGGAGGTTTTTTCCCCGTGCATTGTATATACGCCCATCACTCTAGGGCTATCGATCTTTCTATTGCACACCAAGTAACACACTCTCTATTGTGTGCCTTGAGCTTCCTTCATCTTCACCAAGATATGTGTGTTTCTCTGCAACCCTAATTCCAACAATTGGTATCAGAGCAGGTTACGTCCTCTCGGGCTCAGTCGCAAGCCACTCCAGCACACACCTGCTCACTTTCTCCGATTACAATGAGGTTTGGTAAGCATTCGAAGGTTGACAAATATCTAGGGAGAACTTGTAGAGCTTAGTCTGCTCAAATTTTTGATTCGTTCTCATTTTGGCCTCCGTTTCCACTACAGGCAGGTCTGCACATGCAATTTTGTCATTTTGTGCAGAATTTCTATCAATGCCATTTTCTGCATAACAGGTGCCTTACAGTCTTCTACGGTTTGTGCTATATAGAACGTGTTGTTCCCACTCCATTTCTCCTATTTTCAGGCAATTTTCACATCAGGTGCAACATTTATCATGGCTGACAACAACACAGATGTGTTCAAGATGTTTGCTGTTGAGGAGACGTTGGATGGGGACAAATTACCCTATGTGGGCTTATATGATGCAACACGTTCTTGCGTCAAAGGGCATCTAGAATATTGTGCAAGGCATTGATGTACATCCTGGTTCTGAGGATATAGGCGATGTTGAGGATGTTGCAGGTCTTGTTGCAAGGATTGCTGCTATTAGAGTTGTTTTTCCTATGGCAGAACAAGCTCGTTGGGATGTAAAGGATGCACAGGCTCATGCATTGATTGTGTTTTCTGTGAAGCGCACCATCATTCCTCACATTTATTCAACAAAATTTGTATACAGGCTTGGGATATTCTAACAGATCTTTATGCAAGCCGCAATGAGGCTAAAATTGCTTTGCTACGTAAAGAGTTGGAGTCGAAGATTATGCATGAGGAAGATGATATGGAAAATTTTCTTGATGGTGTCAAGGATATCAATGAGCAACTTATTTCTGCAAGTGAAGTCATTTCAGACAGTTCCCATGTGCAGACTGTTCTTGATGCCTTACCAGATTCTTACCAGACTTTTGCTAGTACTTGGAGACTTATGACCCAAGGAAATCTTGAAGTTGTCAAGCTAGATGCATTATGCGCATTGCTGTTGCAAGAGTCACTTTCCAAAAAAAACAGGACTAGACAACGTGCAATTGAACAGGCTTTCATTGCTTCTCAAAGAAAGGGTGGTAACAGCAATGCGACCACTTCTTATGGTTCTGCTGCGAGTGGCAAAACTTCTGTTCCCAATGCTTCTCCTGGCAGCACTTTGTCTGGCAATTCTGGTGATAAGGGCAAAAAGAAGATGTGTTGCCATTATTATATAGCTAATGATGCAGTGTGCTAAGTTGAAGGCAAAAGAGGCTAAGAAGAAAGAGGGTGGTTCCACTGCAAATGCTGGTTCCACTACAAATGCAGCCATTGTTGAGTCTTTGGTAAAAGGAGACTATAATGTTGATGTTGATGCAGAATGGGCTTTTAGTGCAGAGTGCACTTACAATCCTGTTGTGCATGATGCATGCATGTCAGTTGCTACAGATTCTCATGTGTGGTATTTCGACATTGGTGCTACAAAGCACATTACCTCACATCGTGAATTGTTCACCTCTCTCGAGTCTGTCCCTCATAAGAATTCAGTCACTTGTGCCAACAATGCCTGGTATCCGGTTCTGGGAGTTGGAAAGATTGTGCTTACTGCTGCAAATGGCAGTTCTTTCACACTTATTGATGCATTTTATGTACCTGCGATCAAGAAGAATCTTTTGTCTGTATCTGCACTTGCTAGACTTGGACTTGTAGTCAAATTTGTGGATGATAGATGTACAGTTCATGATCTCAGTTTTGGTGATGAAATCGTTGCATCTGGGCTTTTGTGTCGTGGGCTGTATAAGCTCACTTTGTATGAAAAGTGTGGATAAAATTTTGCAAATGCAATTGCAGATTCAAGGGCTATTTTAGATGCAAAATTTTGGCATGCACGTTTTGGTCATCTGAATTTTTCCAGTTTGCTACGTTTGCAAAAATCTGATATGGTTGCTTCTTTGCCGCCTCTTGAAGCACCTGTCAAACATGTTTGTGAAGGCTGTATTTTGGGTAAGATGCAGCGTTCTAAGTTTCCGTAGGATGGTTCAGTTCGGGCCACATGCAGGTTGCAGCTTGTTCATAGTGATGTTTGTGGGCCCATGCAAACTCCGTCCTTGGGCAATTACCTTTACTTCGTGACTATCATTGATGATTACTCCAGGAATGCATGGGTATTTCTGCTTAAAGCAAAGTCTGAATTTTTTATGTGCTTCAAACAATTTTTGGCTATGGCTGAAGATGTCTCGAGATGTACTATGGGCACCCTCCGTTTCGATCGATGGGGGGGAGTATATGTCTCATGAATTCAATGCATTTTTGGCTAGTCGTGGGATAAAACACCAATGTATAGTGCCTTATAAACCTCAGCAAAATGGTGTTGCTGAGAGGAAAAACAGGTCACTTACGGAAATGACACGATGTATGGTCAAAAGTCAAGCTTTGCCGCATTCTTTTTGGCTTGAGTCCATCATGTGTGCCACTTATGTACTAAACGGGTGTCCTACGAAAGCTTTGCAGTCTATTGCTCCATATGAAGCATGGCATGATAGAAAGCCTTCTATTGAGCACATACATGTTATTGGTTGTTTGGCATATGCTTTGGTGCCACAAACACAGCACAAAAAATTGGATGATAAGGTTGTAAAATATATTATTGTTGGTTATAGTGCTGAAAGCAAAGGTTACAGGTTGCATCATCCGCAAACAAAACGTATTTTGGTTTCACAGGATGTAGTGTTTGTGGAAGATTCTGTTCAGCCCTTGTTGTCATGTACTAGAGACAGTAATGTAAGCTCACAGGACATTTATGACACTTTGTTGCCTCTTTTCAGTGGTGGAAATACGAATGTAAGTTCCAATGAGGCAAATGTACAACCTATAGGGGTTTTTGAAAATGTTATAGATCAGCCTATTACTGATGCAAATGTACATGATGTACTTGATGAGGAAAGGGTTGAAAATAAGCAGGCTAGAGGTATGCCAAAATGACTGGTGCACACTTTGCGTGACAGTAAATTGGATGCACCTTTGTCTAGTCGTACTCTTCAGGCTCTCGCCATGCATCTTATGCATCAGATTATTATGCTTTGGCTCTGGCTAGCTTACATGACGTTGAAGAGCCTCTGTCTTTTGATGAAGCATAGAATTCAAAAAATTGGATAGTTGCCATGCAATTAGAATATGATGCACTTATAGAAAATGACACATGGACTTTATGTGATTTGCCTCCTGGCAAAAAGGCCATTGGTACAAAGTGGGTTTACAAGTTGAAACACAAGCCGGATGGTGAGATTGATTGCCATAAGGCTCGACTTATTGCAAAGGGTTATGCACAACAAAAAGGCATAGATTATGAAGAGACTTTTGCTCCCACTTGTCGTATGACTACTGTGCGTTTTCTATGTGCTTTGCCAGCTCATTTTGGTTGGGATGTACATCAGTCAAACATTGTTACTACTTTCTTGAATGGTGACATAATTAAAGAAGTTTATGTAACACAACCTCGCGGTTTTGTCAAGAAAGGAAAAGAGGACAAAGTGTGCAAATGTAACAAGGCTTTGTATGGGTTGAAGCAATCTCCTCGTGCTTGGTATGAGAAAGCTGACACTCATTTGGTCAAACAAGGCTTTCGTAACAGTTCAACAGAAACCACATTGTATGTAAAGCGTGAGGTGATGTACTTCTCATTGTGGTTCTTTATGTAGATGATTTGTTGATCATTGGACCAAATGAGAGACATATTGCTGAATTTAAGGCTGATTTGAATGCTACTTTTCAAATTGAAAGATTTGGGGCTGTTGCATCATTACTTGAGTATACATTTTAAGCAGTGTGATGGTGGCATTGCTTCCTGTGTCAGAAAAGTTACATAGAGACATTGCTATGTAAGTTTGGACTTGAGGATTGCAAACCTATTGCCACTCCCATGGAAACAGGTTTACAATTGAGTCTTCATGATGCTGGTGATCCTGCTGAAGTCACTCTTTACCAAACTGCTCTTGGATACCTCATTTATGTATGCAACACGAGGCCAGATATTCAGTTTGCAGTCTCACAGGTTAGCAGATTTATGCATAGCCAAGGGCCTAAGCATTGGCAGGCTGTCAAGAGGATTTTTTGCTACCTTAGTGGCACTTTACATCTTGGCTTGGTTTATCCCAAGGGGGGATGATTGCCGCCAGACCCGCCAGACTTACAAGCTTTTACGGACTCAGATCGGGCTGGTTGTTTTGACACGCGAGTGTCCACAAGTGGTTTTTGTTTCATGCTTGGAAGTTCATGTATATCATGGTTGAGCAAGAAGCAACCTACTGTGGCCACTTTGAGTTGTGAGGCTAAGTACAAGGAAGTCTTCATAGCTACGGTTGAGTGTGTATGGCTCAGACGCCTTATGGTTGATTTGGGTGTTGGACAGGACACTGCCAACACTATCTACACTGACAATCAGAGTGCATTGGCAATTGCGAGGAACCTCATTTTTCATGCTTGCACAAAGCACATTGAGGTGCATTACCACTATGTCAAGGAGAGGCTCTCAGCAGGAGAGATCATCTTGGCTTATGTGCCAACACAAGACAACCTTGCAGATCTTTTCACAAAGGCATTGTCTCATGAGAAGCTCGAAGCTTTCCACAAAGCTTTGGGCTTACCCCCCTTTGTGGACTAATCATGTCCTCAGGGCATGGCACTTCCCTTTACTCATGTGCCAGCTCTCGTTCACCGCATCATTCCAGGGGGGATTTGTTACCATACACATGTGGTAGTGATGTGCATGAACACACTAGGACCGTCGGGGCATTTTTTCCCTCTTTAGGAGGTTTTTTCCCCCGTGCATTGTATATACGCCCATCACTCTAGGGCTATCGATCTTTCCATTGCACACCAAGTAAAACACTCTCTATTTTTTTCCTTGAGCTTCCTTCGTCTTCTCCAAGTTGTGTGTTTGTCTGCAACCCTAATTCCAACACCATGCTTTTATTACCTCCAACTTTGATGGATCCATATGGGATACCATATTGAGAGATAATATGACCTAGCTATTGAATCTCTTTAAAGAAAAATTCGCTCTTCTTTTGATTGATAAAAAGCTTGTTCTCCCGCAAAGCTTGAAAAATCACCTGGACATGTTGCTTGTGTTCCTCCAAGGACTTGGAGTAGATGATGATATCATCAAAGATCACTCCCGTGAATTTACGATAGGGTTCAAAGATTTTCCCCATTAAATGATTGAACGTGGCTGGTGCATTACTCAAGCCAAAAGGCATGACTAGATATTCATATAGACCAACAATGTACAAAAGGTGGTCTTTAGGATATCTTCATTCACTATCCTTATTCAATGATAGCCACTTTTAAGGTCAATCCTACTGAAGTAGGTAGAGCCTTGTAGCTTATCAAACAAACCTTCTACCCATAGTACGGCAAATTTGTTTCTGATAGTGATATAATTTAGTGCTCAATAGTCCGCACACATGTTGTATGTACCATCTTTATTTTGCACTAAAAGGACTAGACAACAAAAGGGAGAGGAGCTAGGCCTCACCATCCCTTTGTCTACAAATTCTTGTACTTGCCTCATGATCTTCTCTTGTTGAACTTGGGAAACTTGATAAGAAGGCTTATCAGGTAGTGAGCTTCCTAGTAGGAGCTCAATTCAATGGTCATCATTCCCTTGTTCTGGAGGTAAGTCCATAGTGATATCATCAATGAGCACATCTTGGAATTCATTTAGAAAATTAGACAAGTCTAATTCTTCTTGATTCCTACCATTTACATTTGATGAAATATTAGGACCTGTTAGGGAGACAAAAATCATGTACACAAAAACTAAGCTTTTCATTGATTTATCAAAAGCAAAAGAATTTACAATTGGTATAGTACAATCGGACTCACTAGCATCTATATACATGCTCTTTTTCCTGTAGTAGGTGAAGTAATTTCTCCTTTCAGGGAACTTCATGTTGGTAGCCATGCAGTTGAACCATAGTGCCCCTATGTTAATATCCTCATGTTAGAGAGGATAGATGAAAAATTCTTCTTTGTCAACGTAGCTTTGAACATGAAGCCTCAACTTCCCAATCAAGGGAGTAACGGAGGCTTGCTGTCCCTTGAAATCTCCATTGGCAGTTACAGTATATCCCATCTCAAAATCTTGAATGCCCAACTTAGTGGCCAACTCCATTGATATGAAGTTGTGAGTAGAGCCAGGGTCAAACAATATGAAGGCATCATGCTCCCTTACCTTTCTCCAAGCATAGGAGAGAGGTGATCCTTTGCAATGAACATCCTCTTTTGGAGAATCAATCATGGAATCTCTAGGAGTCTCATTGTGGGCATTTCTTTTTGGGCAAGAACGGTAGACATGTCCTTGCTCCCCACACTTGAAGCATTTTTGGTCCTTACGAAAAGCTTCTAGCTCTTCAAGAGAGAATTTGTTATTACCTTCTCCTTGGATTGATTGTTGTTGTTGTTGTTGGAGTTGTCTTGGAAGAATTTTTGGCATTGTTTTTCCCCTTTGCGTCACTTTTGTCTTTGCTTTCCATGGGCTTGGCATTCCTTCTAGCCCCTTGTTGGAAATTGATACACAAAGCAACCATAGTGTGGTGGATAACTTCAGTGATAGAAACATGCCATTGAGAGTTGACATACTCGGCCATTTCTTTAGGTGGAGAAACTCATTGGAGAGAACCTTCAAACTCCACCATTCGGTAAGCACTTTGTCATTTGCATCGCTTGCAATAAATTGCTTCATGATGGAAACTCATATAGTTTTCCATGTCTTTGGGGCTTTGCCATTGCCACAAACGCTAGCCCATCATTGTTCACTCTTCGTGTTATCATAGAGGAAAATTGGTTGAAAGGCAAGCGATTGCATTGCTACTTTGTGGACTTTAAGAAATCCTTTTATATGATTCCATGTAGCAATTTGTGGAGAAGGATGGAAGAATTTCAAGTGCCAAGTGAGTTTATGCTTCCGGTTTCTCGAATCTATAAGAAGGTGATGTGTTTATTGTGCATGTGAAGAGGAATTTTAAAAACTTTTGCAAGCACTATTAGGGTCAAACAAGGATGTCAATGTCACCAACTCTCTTTGGTCTATGCATCGATCAATTGGAACAAATGGTACTTGAGTTTATGCAAGAAGAAGGCATTGAAGAGGTCACTTTTTGCAATGCAGTAATCATGATTTTTTTGTATGCAGATGATGTAGTGCTTCTAGCACACACTTTAGAGGATGCAAAAAAGTTTATGGGTGCCCTTGAGAGCTTTTGTTTCATAGTGGGCTGATTGTGAATGAATCCAAAACAAAGGTTATGTTTGTGAAAACCAACCATAAGGAGAAGCCATGCATTATGTACAACAATCAGGCACTTGAAGTTGTTGAGAGATTTAAGTACCTTGGCCTTGAGGTTCTAGCCAATCACAAGTGGCATGAATGTGCTATGCATCATATGGAACCGGGAAAGAGAGTGTCCTATACATTTGAGAACATGTTTAATGCGAGAAACATCAAGCGTTGGGTTCTCAAGAAGTACCTTTTTGACACATTGGTGACAACGGTTCTTCTTTATGGAGTTGAAGTGTGGGACGGAAGCATCTCAAAATCTACTTGAAACGAGCTTGAGAATGTCCAACAGCATTTTCTTACAAAATTTCTCCAAGTTAAGATACAAACACCATATATGCTCCTACTTCTTGAGTCAGGATCTCTTCCAATTGAGGTTATGGGCATGGAAAGGGTTGTGGAGTACATGATAAAGATGCATCAAAACCCCTCACGTCGACTTCCTACAATTGCATGGGAAGCAAGCCAAAAAGTTCAAAAGATGCATAAAAGCAAGATCTTGAGCACAGGATGGATGCAAGACATAAAGAAGTGGTTTGGGAGATGGGATGCATTACACTTGCTACATGATGCCTCAATTGACTCCCAAGTGAATAAAGCTTTTCTACAACGCCAATGTATTACGGCCTGGGAGGAATCCGGTGGGTCATACTTCATACATTACACCACCCATATTGTCCTCAACTACAAAACCATGTTCTTTGCTGAAAGAAAAAATTGTACTCACCCTTACATGCTTGAGCCTATCCCTGGGGGATTCACCGTGGAAAACTTGCCGCACCATGTAAGTGCAAGGGAGGGGTTTTTTTTAATACAAGCTACATAAGCGTATAAGTTATGGGTAAGCCCCCAATAATTTATCTTCCAAACTTAAAAATAAGGGGGTTGGGGTATCATATTTATGGGGGAGAGTGAGAAAAAGGAGAAAATGAGAGGAACTTTTTATGTTTCAAAATTATGGCTTCCCAAAAGAGTCTGCGCTCAAACTTTTGAGTCAATAGCTACAAAGATACATGCAAGAACTAACATTGCTTTATATCAATTGCTTGTTTTGTGATTATAATTCATTTGTTGAGGGATGAAAGCTATAAAGAGTTTGTATAGATACAAATTTACACGAAGAACCTAACACGACTTATAGCCATGTTTTTTGAGTAATTTAGATGGGTCAAAATTGTACGAGTAGCTAGAGTGCAGGCCGAATGAGCACATAGTTTGAAAGTGAAACTAAGACACATTGAGGGTACATCTAGTTATCAATAGAAAGGGTTCCTTAGTACGTTGACAGTCACTATGCTACACTCTCTTTGACTAGTTTTACTCAGTTAGATAATGTGAGTCCTAGATTTTATATGTAAGATAAGGGTATGATAGTTTTCTGCATTGATTGTCATCTAAGCGTAGAAAGGGGGGTCATATTCCCTAATATGAGTCGTATATAGGGGTTTTATCAAAGTTGTCCGCTCGCAGGTGGCATCCTGTTAGGTATATAGAGTAAATCCCCCGGGAGCCTATTCCCTTGTCAACGATACGCACTATCACAGCCATTCTGCTTGGCTCCCAATCCCTTCCGATTCAAGACAGGGCGTTGGGGAAATGGAGAAGAGTCAAATCAATTGTGCACATTATGCTCTTTGCAAGTTCAAGAGTTTGAGTACCACACACTACTAGAGTGCTTAGCTTTTGGTCACCTTCTAGCTTGCTTCCCTCACATTTTTTGCCATGACTTTGACCTACATACTTTCCTCTCCCAGAACAGTGTGCCCTCCATTGCAACTCTCATCACCACAATTTTGGAGCATCGAGAGTCACCATCAACCACACACATAGAACATCACATGTAATTGTGGTCCCATAGGTCATATTTGACTTCCAAGGATAATAATAAAATTTAACTATCTATTTATCTATATTTGATTTGTGTCAGTGCATTTAAGGAGATGCAAACAATGAAAGAATTGTATATAGAGATGGCTCATTTGAGCTAGTTTTTTTCTTATACTAGTGCTCTTTCCTCCTTTAGATGTCCACATATCCATCCAACCCTCCTTCTCTCTCACACCCATTTTTCTCTCACCCTCCCTCTCTCTCACCCCTCTCTCCACACTTTCTGACCCCCTCGCTCCCTCCTCAACCCTCATGGGACCCCCATCTGCCTTCAGTGTTCTCTCTCTCTCTCTCTCTCTCTCTCTCTCTCTCTCTCTCTCTCTCTCTCTCTCTCTCTCTCTCTCTCTCTCTCTCTCTCTCTCTCTCTCTCTATGTTGTCCTCTACCTTTACTCTCACTACATCCCTCTTTGCACTCTCCTCCCATCTCTTTCTTTCTCACCCTATCCCTCACTCTATCTAACACACTCGCCCTCCTCCCCCTCTCATATCCCCTCACACACACGTCTCTCTGTCTTTCTCTCTCTCTCTCTCTCTCTCTCTCTCTCTCTCTCTCTCTCTCTCTCTCTCTCTCTCTCTCTCTCTCTCTCTCTCTCTCTCTCTCTCTCTCTCTCTCTCTCTCTCTCTCTCTCTCTCTCTCTCTCACACACACACACACACACACACACACACACACACACACAATAGAAAGCTCTTGTTTCATCATTCATGTGGGTGGTGTAGGGGTGGGAGAACAACGATGTCTGTTGTCAAAAGACACACAGTTGGTTCTTTCAAGAGCTTATATGAATGCACCGATTGGTTTTAACATGTTTGTATTAGCGTACAGTGATCAAGATGAACATATATCGTTGCCTTTGCAAATGCACAGAAAGGTAATAGCTTTCCTCTATATGTTTTGGATGCTAGAATTTCAGGTGAGTGGGAGTTGAGTATGTATCACTCTTGGATCCCCTTGTGAGACCTCCTACGTTGCAAAATCTTGATTTAGTGTTACTTTTTTTCCAATGAAGAAGAAGAAGACTTCCACTTCAACCCCAACAACAAAGTAGCCAAGAATGGGGTGATCGACTAGACTCTCAATTGTGAGGGCATCATAAGAGAGGCTGGGGTCCTACCAATAAATCTTTTAACATAGTCAAGCTAGCTTTACATCCCTCCATTTAATCCTTGAAGCTGAAGACATTGATCACATGATCCAAATGGGAGTGGGTGGAAGAAATCCCATCATGCTACAGTGGAAACGTGATATTTGAATTGCCACCCTGGTCAGATATTGAGAAGTCAGCTATGGACGGAATGGAGCAATCAATGGATGGTATGTGAGGGACAAATCCAACTACCACAAACTTCACATTTGCGACAACTATACGGAAAAGCTTTTGTGGAGTGGATTTTGAATGTATCTTTGCAGAGTTCTCTCAAGTGTTGTCTTCTGGAGTACCCAATTGATCATCTTGGATAGGTATTCATCATATATGGTTCCTTATTATTTTACTTTATGTACAAGGGCTGAGAAATGAAATGACAAGTATCGAGATGTGATATATGGTTAAATTGAATGAGAGATTAATGCTAAATGGTGACTTGTGAAAGTATGGAACCTTGAAGTGCTTTTATTGTCAACATGTGGTTGTTATTCAAAAAACCTACAACGCCAAGCATTCTACACTATGCAAATTGACAAATGCCATACTCATGCCATGGTGCACCAAGAGTTCCATGACCATGAAGTCAAATTAGGGTCATCCAAAAGGATCAACGCAAGGGCAAAGAAATTGGTGGCTAAGGATGTGGATGCACTTGGCATACAAGTTAGCCCAAGAAAAATCCAAATGGAGGTGGTTAAGGTCATTTCCCAATCTGTCCTTCAACCTTCTTTAGATGAATGCACATTGGTTAGAGAAGTTGGTTTGTCTATTCTGATGCAAGTAATATTTTCTCTCATTAAAAGTCAAAGGTATGGAAATTGCATTTTTTCCAACTAGAAGTGTTATATGTTTCTAATATTTCATCATGACATCCATAGGATAAAGAATTGGTTGCATAGATTCCATGGAGAATCAACTGCTTGCATGGAAGAGCCACTAGTAATTGGTGCTTGACATTTTCGTTTATCCACAGCATGCTCTTTTTTAAGGGCAATCTCATAGAGAGGAGGACAAATGTTTTCTATTCAAAATGTCGACAATAGGGCTTGGCTCTGGCATTAATTTTTTCAATAGAATGCAAAGATCTAGAAATGGAGATCTAAAAAGAGCGTGGGTGTGATTTGATCATGTTCCATGGGTAGAAGGATTGACGGCTCTGGCGGCACATGTTTACAACTCGAGGCAAGTTGTCTTTCTATGTTCACTCCAAGATTGGATAGCACAAATCACCTCTATAAACATTGATGAGGAATGAATGTTAACGTGGAGTTGTGTTGGTATTTAGTGGCCAAGAGTTAATGACGATTTCCATGTGCGAGATGAAAGAAGAGGACACTATAGCCTAAATGATATTTTGGCAACAAATGATCAATATGGCAGAGTGCAATGGGTTTATGGTAGATGAAGCTCGAGCAAACTGAAATGCGGTATGCACTATCTTCAGCAAAGGGACATATAAGGTGATGGAAGGTAGGGAGCAATCTTGCTTTTCCATTTGAAAAAAATCTAGGGATCCACACCATGAAATATGTAGTCAATGCATTTCAAGATGAGCACAAGCAACTGTATTGAATGTGGTAGTGTGTGCAAAGCACTGAATTTGTAGAGACCCAATATCTATTCATTCGAGCTTGGTGGGAAATAGGGAAGGTGGCAGATGGGAATCTAGGCCCAATAGAGTGCTGGTTAAGTTGGTGGCATGTGAGGTACCCTCATTGGAGGAAGGTAATCATTGGGGTAAGTATTGATTTATGTTTTTGGATAAATTTTAGGATGTCCATCTAATTAATCCTTATATGACGTCAATTACATATTTTTCCATCATTTTATAGTCTCTAGATGAGCACTGCATCAAGGTCATCCCTTGAAAAAATCTTCATAGTCACGTCATGCATCATGGCTAGTAGGTGAAGGTCACAAGCAAAAAGATCTTTGTACAATGCAAAATTTCAGTCATTGGAAACACACTCCTTAAGCTATCAAATTGTATAGCATATATAGAGGGTAAGTATATAGCACGGGGACCAAGCATAAGCAACATGAGAAACAAAGTAGCTTCACGACAATTCCACACACCTACTCCATCACAGACTAGCCGTGTTGTGAACGATGCAATAGGAGGCACCAGTCTTCCAAGGATGCCTGAGTTTTTTGGAGACAGGGTTATAGTGATGAAGCGGCACAAGACATTCGCCAATGTTAAAGACGTGGAGATGAATAGTTTGTATAGACCAAAGCATGCCACTCAAAACATCACTCATCAAAAAATTGTCATTTGGTGGTGCAACATAGACAATGAAAGTACCCCCTATGGATGAAGAGAATTCCAGGGAGAGGATTTGGTCCATCGAGGTTGACATAAATGACACCATGTGGTGGTGGGCCATCCATAGGAAAACCGGGGTATAGATTCACTTCCCAAGGAATCATCAAAGGAGGAAAGTGTAAGAAGAAGGTGAACCTATGTGTTGAAGGAACATCGACACCAAGTTTTTGGAAAAAACACAACTGAGAGGGATGAAACACTAACACATGGATATAGTTTTATAGCGATGATGTCAAACATGTCTAGAAATTTTCCAACATGGGTTTTTTAATTTGCCAAATTCCTAAAATCGATCTCTCTCTCTCTCTCTCTCTCTCCATATATATATATATATATATATATATATATATATATATATTCTTGCAATGGGATGTCCACATATATTCAACCTCCACTTGGTTTCTTAAGTACGCTTCACATTCAAGGGTAGCACTAGTAGCTAGGTACCTCTGGATGCAGTCGGCTCATGGCCTAAACTCCATGCTAGGTTGGGTGTTGAAAACTCCTCCCCTATTGTATCATTTGCACACTCTAATGAATATTGAAATTGTATTGAAGTGTAAATTGTGTAATTTTTGCATAGACCCTTGGGAGGGGTATCTTTCAATATTTCTACCATTGGATTTTGAAAAATCCTTTGACAGAATACAATGGGACTTTATATGTAGAATCTTAACTACGATGTGCTTTGGCCCTACGATGAGAACATTTATTTTTATGATGGATCAGGGATCTACTTCTAGAATTCTTGTCATTGGAAAGATTTTCAAATCTATTCACATTGTGAGATCAGCTAGAAGAGGGTGTCCATTAAGCCCTTCACGTTTGTATCACTATAATATAAACACTCTGGTGGAGCATAATGCCAATGTAGTTGTCCCCTCTATAAAGAAAAAAGATTTTATGTATTGAACCAACACCATAGAAAAGCTTGTTTATGCTCTTGTGCTGCATCATAGTAGCCTCTCGTAGCCTCCTCAAACATTTTACTAACTCTCTAAAGTAAGAACCAAGTATATATCGTCACCACAATTTCAACTATAAAAAGATGGTGTGTATATATATATATATATGTATGTGTGTGTACATACACATATAATATATATATATACAGACACACACACACATATATATACACACACACACATATATATATACACACACACATACATATATATATACACATATATGTATAAATACACACACACATATATGTATACACACACACACACATATATATATGTATTATATATATACATACATGCGCACGCACACACACACACACAATGCTCCAACCACTTTGTGTGTCTGCTCTTCTTTTCCCTTGCACTTTGCAAGCACCTGCCAAAAGAGTCTGGATCTCTTGGGGAAAACTAGCAATAAAAAAATCTCGTATGAACATGCAACTTGTAGGTGGGCATGTTGAAAGACCTCTAGGATTGTTGGAAGTAATAGCCACCACTTGTGGGATCATGAATATACTTTTGCCATCATATATTTTGGGACCAAATCAAACTATGAAATCATATTGGGGAGATTGTTCACAAGAAAACTCCATAAGATTCAAGTTGGGCCTATGATGACATATATCATAGGCAATCTGGGGTTATAACAAGAATGAGCTTAGTGGACCATTCCTACAGGGATGTAAACAGGACCCTAATGGAAGACTTGGATACCAAATCACTTGCCTCTAGTAATATGAAGCTACCATCATGTCTTAAAAATGATACACCCATGTGGATGTATGTAGCCTGAGAACATAATACTCTGCAAAAGAAAGATTGTATTCTAAAAGGAATGTGGTAAATGATGCATATGTTTTGGAACCCTTTCTAGAACACTTGTCAATCCATTTGGATGGATGGATATTTTAGCCATTATGGATGTATGTTTCAACGAATCTAAATAAATCAAATTCTACGACAAAAAAGGAAATGAAGTCATACCCATTTAGATTATTTCACTTGTAAACACCATTGGGATTGAAGTAGAAAAGGAAAGATCACGGGCTAGAATGTTGAATATAAAATGGAGAGAAAAAATGATTGGATTGATGTGGTGATCAGTGTATCATATATGGAACCTCAAGGATAGATGTCATGTATGGAACGTCAAGGATAGATGTGGATGCATCCACATGATAAACTTGTAGATGAAATCATGAAAACAAATCAACCAGTTAGACCAAGAGCAGAGCGTATGTCCAAAATTTTCTATTTCAAAAAAATAAAAGGAGAAATTAATAAATCAACTCATAAAATCACGTGATAATTTTCAAACTTAGAACACATTGTTAGAAAGTCGTGATAAAAATATCATGATCTAATATTTAAAAAAAGGAAAAAAATAATAGATTAGATCAAAAAATTATGTGATAATTTGTGGAGCTACAAAGTACTGTTGAAAAGCTGAGATAAATATATCTTGCCAAAATATTTAGTTTAGATAAATACTATGCTTAACCTTCTCTATTTTTTATCATAAATCAAAAAGAAAAAAATTAGTAAATTAGCTTTAAAAAACTATGTGCTAATTTGCAAAGATAAAACATGTTGTAGTGAATCTAAGATAAAAGTATTTATAGTTTACATAATTATTATGCTCAAATTTCTCTATTTTTGTTATAAATTAAAGGGAAAATTTAGTAAATTAACTAAAAAATTATTTCATGATTTTTAGAGCTAAAATAAGATATTAGAAACCTATGATAATAATATCATAATAAGAAGAACTATCTATAGTACTATTATCCAATAGAAGATTTAGATTTTGGAAAAATTGAATTAAATAAACTAGAGAAAATTTGTCGTGGAATTTCTTATGGTAAATTTTAAAGTTTTTGATAATTTAGCCAATGGTTAAGCATCCTTCTAGATAAGGAAAAAGAATATGTCTCCACTAGATGGAGGAGGCGGCCACTCCAAAAAGGGCTAGGGCCACTAATGATCGTGAGGCTGGTCCAAGAAGCATCACAACTTATAAAAGTGTTTGTGCACTTGAGCCGTAGTAGGTCCCAACTTTGGATCAATCCCAAGAAGGTCCTTAGCTATTAGGATTGTATAAGTTAGCGTAAGTTTTTTAGTTATAACATTACATCCGTTAGGAAATAGACACCTGGTACTTAAGAAATCATAAAATTGAATGAGAAAATTGACCAAGAACGGAATGATATCTTCCAAGAAACATTGTGCACTTGTTTGCAAAACTAAGAAAAAAAAATATTTTGGTCCAGTTGGATGAACCAAGAAAGAACAATTTGATCATCCTTAAGACAACTTATTTCAAGACCACCTATGATTCCTTGATATACTTTTCACTTTAGATGATGAGCAATGATGTCTATATGGCACCTTTTAAGTCGACCAACCCCATGAACGATGAGTCTCTACTATGTTTATGTCTATGTCTCTACATATGTTAGGATATTGTTTTTTTATCTTATGGGATCCATCTAAATGTATGGGCAACTGATTAGGGTGTATGGATGCCCGAACTTTTGCGTGACGCTTCTTTCATCCTCGGCTTTTGAATTAAAAAATGGTGCCATTGTTCACCCCTGTATAGGTTATCTTGAGACAAGTTGATTATCAATCATGATTGTTTAAGTGCAAACAATATCTTTTCTTAAGTTTCAAGATGTTTGCTTACTGCTTCAAGGATTTTTTTTTAAGAAACACTATTATGAAAGTATTAAAAGCATGCGGTAGTAATTTAAAAATCAAGAATCCCACATGGGTGTGGGGTCGTAAGTGGGGATTGACTAAAGTTGTCGATCATAGACAGGTGGATCCAATTAGTTGGGTATCTATCCATCCCCACTGCATTAAATGTCTAGGAGACTTTTCTCTTGGAAGGTGAATCCACCAACGGTTGTGATCTCACGTACATATAGAGAAAAAAGCATTGGAACAAGATTCTTTGGCCCCTATATGGAGGTTATAGGGTGGAAATAGCTTTAGGTCTTTTAGGTTTTTGTCCCGTTTCTACTAGCGAGAGAGAAGTAGGTCTTTTTCTAGGGCTATAGATTCAAGCCATTGTCAATGGTGAGGGCATCTTGTTCCCTAGATTTTTCTTACTTAGGGACTCTATTTTTCATTAGGCTTATATACATGACAAGAATCCCATCATGGCTTTTGAGTCAGTGGGTTGGGAACCTCTTACTTGGTACCAAAGCATGGTTATTTTAAATCGTACATCTAGAAAAGAATTTGAGAATGTGATTGAAAAATGTTACTTTGTGAGTACATTGGTGGTATATATTGAAAAGAAAGAGAGAGAGAGAGACAGAGAGAGAGTCTTTCCATAAATGCATGAAGATATCCATCAAACCTACCGTATGTCCATGATTTTCAAAATTATGCTTGAGGGTGCATGTAGATCTCTACACTATTCAGTCTACAAAAGTGTGATGCATTGCTAGACAAGATGTTTTCTCCTCCCTCCTGGGGGATCAGCTGGTCAAGATCTAGTGGAATCTTCCTCATTGATGTGGGACAGCTAGGAGGCCTTGCATGAAACTTGAAGAGACTCAAATGGCTTGAAGTACTCATGGTTATTGAAGTCTAGTTTTTTATTAAAATAGAGAGCCTAGATGAAACCATAAAACTTAATGGTGTGCAAGTATCTCTGGATCAATGCGTATTTGATCATGTATCCAAGGTTATTTACCTAGGTAGGACTAGACCCATGGGTGTATCCCCAATCTTTAGGAGGCCAAAATACGTATTTTTTTTCCTTCCTCTAACCCACCCATAGTCCACATGATTCTAGTTTGGGATTGTTGCTACCCTTGTACATAGAGGATCTTCACGGATTGTATCGACTCGTGTACATGCTAAGTATAGAATGAAGCTAATTAAAAATATATAATGAAGCTAATCAAGATTATGAAGAAGCTTAATCTTTTTTAATTTATGGTATAAGTATAAAAATGAAACCTAAACTTATTTTTCTTTTACTAATCTACAAAGTTTATGATTAATTACCTCGATTAGTTCACTTAAAGTTTTGCTCTCTTAGTGAATTTGAGAAAACTCTCTCTAAGCTAGAGAGAAGATGATCGAATCTCCGAGTTTGAGAGAAATTGTGAGAGTTATAGGGTTTTTTATAGATTCTCAGCAAGCAGGGGTTGTCCATAAGCACACTCCCACCTCCCCAAGAGGTGGGAGGGTTATAGGGATTTTTATAGATTCTCAGCAAGTATGCTTATGTGATAAAATTTTTGCTAGGCCATGTGATTTAATATCTTCTAGCTAGTGTTATAATATCTTCTAGGTTTTTCAATTATTTAAATATTTGAACTAATCGTATAACCTTCTAGATGTGATTCTGAGGTTGGTTTCTACTCGAATTGGATTCAAAAAATTTATATGCTTAAGATTCCAAAAATACCAAATTTGACTACTTTTATGTTAAGGGTTGACCAATTTTTATTCCCAACATTCTCAATTTAAGATCATGACACATTTTCTTCATCCTAGAAAGGTGGAAACCTTACAATCACAGCAACTTAAAAATTTGAGATGTCCTCATCACAAATGAAGTTACAAAAATGTTTACAAAAGGAGATTTCTTCCTCCCATGTAGCATCTTTGTTGCGGTATCTTTGCATTTGACAAAATGCTCTCTGATCACTCTATTTCTAAGGGTTCTTTCTCTGGTTTTGAGAATACAATTTGATTGAAGTTTCAGCACTCCTTGATTTTTCATTACGATATGTTCATCATCCAAAGCATGGTTGAGGTTTGAAATATAAGACTTTTCTATGAAAAGAAGAGTTATAAGCAAATTCCACTATAGGAAGAAATTGTATCAACTTACGAGGCTCTCTCAGTTGCAATAGGCTTTGAGAATGTTTTTGATTGCTTGATTTACTCGTTTAGTCTTGCCATGAGCCTGAGGAAAATAAGCCAAACTTTAACATAGTTGGGTTCCTAAAGCTTCTATAAGGCCTTCCCAAACTTGGAAGTGAACTTCAAATCTCTATCACTGGCTATTCTTTTGGGCAGCCCCTGAAGCCTGAAGATTTCTTTGACAAAGAGACAACTTAAATATAATTCTATAAAAGTTATTTTTCATTGGCATCAAGTGAGATACCTTTGTGAGTATGTCTACAACTACTATACTGGAGTCATAGCCTCCTTGAATGGTGGGAAGGCTTGTTACAAAGTCCATGTTGATGAATTCTCATTTCATTTGAGGGATATCTAGTGGATAATTTTTTCTAGGCATCATCACATCCTCAGCCTTAATCCTTTGAGAGGTGGGCATCGTTTCATGTAGCAATGTTATAATTTCTTCCATGGGAGTTTCCTTCTGCTGCAAGAGGTTTGGCCCTGAGAAGGGAATTCTTAATTAAGGCTGTCCTCATAGCTTCAAGGTGCATACTCAATGATTTGTTAAGGCCTTGACAAAATTGGCAATCTATTGCTTCATTGTCATTTGGGATGCATAGCATCGTAAAGATGTGCACTTTGTGTAATACTCCTTGAGTGTAAGTCCTAATTAGCATAGGGCATAAAATTCATTCATCTTAATGGCTTGATGTTTAGGGGGGAGAGCGCTCTTTGACTTACTGCTTCATCTGGACTACTGGTGGGGTTGTCTCTACAATGCTATTTCCAGCAAAGTTTAGCATCTTTATTGAGATGAAATATGCCTAGCATAGCTTGATTTTCTTGGGCAGTCCTCACTGCTAGAAAGTAATCATCCACAAAGGAGGTACCAGCTAAGATAAATTCAAAAAATGGAGCATTAGTGAGAATATGCTTGCGACGAAGTGGTGAGTCAATGGGTGTGTCTGACTTGGAGCCTTGAGATGCAACCGAAGAGGAGGGGCAATCTAGGTGGAGGCCATGCCCCTTCCTTTCCATTTTCTCTCCCTCTCTTGCAATGACCCTAGGCAAGCTGCTTGAGGGTGATCTATTAAACTCCTCTCTCTCTCTCTCTCTCTCTCTCTCTCTCTCTCTCTCTCTCTCTCTCTCTCTCTCTCTCTCTCTCTCTCTCTCTCTCTCTCTCTCTCTCTCTCTCTCTCTCTCTCTCTCTCTCTCTCTCTCTCTCTAACTCGCACACATCAAGGTTCTCTCTTGCCGAGACTCTCTCTCTCTCTCTCTCTCTCTCTCTCTCTCTCTCTCTCTCTCTCTCTCTCTCTCTCTCTCTCTCTCTCTCTCTCTCTCTCTCTCTCTCTCTCTCTCTCTCTCGCACGCGTCAGGGGCTACAAAGCTTGTTTGCGTCTACGAAGTTAACGTGCAATTGAAGGCATTTCAGGATCAGAAACCGTGAAAGGTTGAGAGAATTCAATGTCAAAAGTATTTTCGCAGGGTGGGGAGGTGCAGGTCAAAGGAGGGAGGAAAGGGTGAGGAGAGGAAGGGGCAGACGGGGGGGCTGAGGTGCAGCAATGATGGCCAGGGACGATGGTGAGGGCCTCAGTGGGACTTAGGGGAGGAGAGAATCTTGAAAACAAAGTAATGGGTTTTATTTAACGTGATCCAGTACGAATAGGCTTTCACTTTCCCTTTTAAACTAATGTGAAACTCTCTCTCTCTCTCTCTCTCTCTCTCTCTCTCTCTCTCTCTCTCTCTCTCTCTCTCTCTCTCTCCTCTCTCTCTCTCTCTCTCTCTCTCTCTCTCTCTCTCTCTCTCTCTCTCTCTCTCACACACACACACACACACACACACACACACACCTGTTATTGAGGGAAATGTCTTGAGATTATTATTCCTCTCCTTGCAGTGATAACCTCTCATTCACCATCATTTGCAGCCTGGCACCACACACTCGGCCCTTGTCCCCTTCCTCCTTGTTTGCACACTTGCCTTGGCATTTGCCTTGGTCCATGCTTTGCCCTCCACATTGCACCCTTGCTACGTGCTTTGCCCTCTACGCTTTGTAGCTTGCTATGCACTACTACTTGAGTGCCCTCCTATAGCTCACACCCTTCTCATGCCCCTTCCACCCCCCCCACATAGACAATGTCTGGCAACACAGAGAGGCATTGAGGCTATCACAATTGTGTGTGATAGAGGGAAAGGCTGAAAGAGACAAAGAGAGAGAGAGAGAGAGAGAGAACATGATTTGTAGAGTGGCAAGTCAACTGCGTACGCCATCTTGCACCTCTCACCCTTGTCATGCTCTCCACACACACGCACATGTACACACATATAGACACACACAGTCTAGCAACACAAACAAAGCTTTGAGGCTAGCATGGTTGTATGTGCCAGAGGGAAAGAGACAAGAGAGACACGACACTCCATACATGAGATCGTTTTCCAACATCCTTGCCAAGAGACCTTTCCCTTCACTTGATTGCCGTTGTATCCGTCTTCATTTTGCTTTTCCTTGCACATTACCTCATCATCGCCACCTCGCCATCATGTGTCCCTTTTCATTCCCTTCCCAAGCAAGCCTTTTCCTTTTCATTTCATTTCTATGGGGTATCTCCTTAGATGCCCTCTATTAAACCCTTTTGTGCAACCTTCTCTCTCTCTCTCTCTCTCTCTCTCTCTCACACACACACACACACACACACACACACATGCGCGCGCGCACACACACACATGCAAGCACGTTGAAAAAACCAAAATTTAATGTATTTTTAATTGGTTGAGATTACCAAATCTTACCTAGATTCTCAGCTTTCTTTGAGAAAAATCCGATAAAATTTCACAAGTTTTATCGACAAATGTTTGAGAGTTTTAAGCATGCCCTTATTTTCTTCCAGCAGGACTTATGCTACCTTATGGCCTTGCATCTACACATTCTATTCTCTCTCTCTCTCTCTCTCTCTCTCTCTCTCTCTCTCTCTCTCTCTCTCTCTCTCTCTCTCTCTCTCTCTCTCTCTCTCTCTCTCTCTCTCTCTCTCTCTCTCTCTCTCTCTCTCTCTCTCTATCTATCTATCTATCTATCTTTCCACTCTCACTATGTCCCTCCCACGTTATTTCTCTCTCTCTCTCTCTCTCTCTCCCTAGATTTGCCCAAATCCGAAACACAATGATAGGTGTGTGTGTGTGTGTGTGTGTGTGTGTGTGTGAGAGAGAGAGAGAGAGAGAGAGAGAGAGAGTCTAAAAGGAATGCCCATTTTTCTTTCAACATTAAGAAAAATGATCTTTTGAAATTAATGAAAAAAAGAGGACTTTGAGATACCAGTAGCACCAGTACTTTGTCCCCTCCCACTCTATATTTCTCTCACCAATACCCCTTCCAACCACTAATCCCCCCCGCCCTCTCTTCATCGAATTTTCCCATTAACAATATCACTAGTCGGGAGGTGATAGACAAACACACACATATACCTGCGTGTGTGCGTGTGTGTGTGTGCATATATTCTAAAAGAAGTTTCATGACCCAACATAAAGACACATGTGCTCATCTCATAGCTAAAGACTATCTTAGCTCAAACTTTGGATAAAAGTTCCATTGTACTATGTCAAATGCTTTTGCAAAGTCCAATTGTAGAAGCACAATGTTTTTTGTGATTTAATTGCCTCTACTATACTCATTCTCTCCCCCCCCTCTCTTTGTCCATGGAGAGAGAGAGAGAGAGAGAGAGAGAGAGAGAGAGAGAGGAATGGAAGGAGGGAGAGAGGGAGGGAGACATCATCGGAGTGGGATCTTTCTAGAGAAAGGGATGGAGAGAGAAGCAATGAGGAAAGGTGTGGGAGAGGGATGAAGCTAGGCAAGCTGATGGCCAGAGGAGAGAAGAAGAAGAAGAAGAGAATTGTAATGTTGTAGGTAACTATCCCAAGAGACCTCAAAGATCTACTATTCAAGAAGGAAATGGCGTAACCAATCTACCACACTTTGGGGGGGGGAGAGAGAGAGAGAGAGAGAGAGAGAGAGAGAGAGAAGAAGAAGAAGAAGAAGAAGAAGAAGAAGAAGAGTACTTTAACATCGTAGGAAACTATCCCGAGAGACCTTAAAGATCTATCCAATGAGGAGAGTTGAACTCAAGACCTGTTATTCAAGAGGGAAATGGCATAACCAATCTACCACACTTGGGTGATAAAAAGGTTATACCATTTTCCTCCTTTTATTAGCACACACCAACACACCTGAGAAGAAGAGTATTTTAACGTTGTAGGAAACTATCCCAAGAGACCTAAAGACCTATCCGCGAGAGAGAGAGAGAGAGAGAGAGAGAGAGAGAGAGAGAGAGAGAGAGAGAGAGAGAGAGAGAGAGAGAGAGAGAGAGAGAGAGGATTATGCAAGGGAGGAAGGGGAAAAGAGAGAATGGATGAGAGAGAGAGGAAAGAAATAAGTTAAGAAGACATGTGAAGGTCAAGGGAGGGAGAGAGCAAGAGAGGTATGTAACGAGCAAAGGAAATGACAGTGATATCAAGGGTTGGTACACACACACACACACACAGAGGACATTAGTGAGAAAGAGATGTGTAGGTATGAAGAGGGAGAGAGAGCAGGAGAGTGGAGGATAGAGGATAGGGAGGATGAGAGGAGATAGGTGAAGATGGTGGAGGAGGAGAGTGGGTGACTTTGGTGGCCAAGGAGGGCGGCAATAGTGGTGCACCAATGGCTTCCCCGCTCCCAAACGCTCCATATCCTTACTCAAAGAAGACATACTTAGTTCTTATCAATGAAGTAACTTGCCAATGAAACACCCACATGTTTCGAACCACACAAGCTATTTCTCACACAATTTTAAGATTGTTTTATAAATGAATTGTTGTCTGAGTTACCATCCTCTAGACTAAAAGACCACAGAATGAACATTTTTCTTAGAAATGAACCATTGTGTCATGTACTTTATCCTCGGGGCGTCCACTAAGAAATATGTAAGATAGCACATGCAAAAAAAATAAGGGATTTATAATTAGGTACATTTACAGAAAAATGTACTTACATAAAAGGTTTTTTAATTGAGAAAGTGAATATTTTCATACATAAGGGCTAGTTTTTTTTACAAAAATGCATACATAAGGAGTACATATAATACTTGAAAATATACAAATAAGAGATTATTTAAATACCTCTTGTTTGAACGTGCTATATGTAATTTTTACATAGTAGACTTCCCGGGACTTTATCATGTAAATCTACTCACATACAAAGAGGTATATACCTTGTTAGATAGGGGACTTATTAGAACTAGTGGTTCACCATATGGAGCGTCTATTATTTTTTCAAGAAGAAGAATTGAGCCTTCTATATTTGTTTATACTTAAGAGCTTTGATAAGACTACAATAAAAAACAAATTTCCTATCCCTCAAATATACGACTCCTTAAAGTGAAAGGAGATTTTATTTTTAGTAAGCTTGATCTCAAATCCCAATACCACCAAATCAAATTGTACATGAAGACATCTACAAAACTCCACTTAGAACTCAAACACGGCACTATGAATAATTTCTCATAAACACATTAAGTGGGCCTCTATCCTTCAAATTTTTTAGGTACTAAACTTATTATTTAGTACCAACCTATAAAAGAAAATGTCATGGATGATGCTTTAAATGAAAGACTCTATCTTAATAATCTATCTACCATTGAAAGTACACCCATGCCTTGTTGGGGTTTCAAGTGAACTAAGCCAAACACCCACTATTCCATCACTAACATAATTCACTTATTGGTTTAATAGAACAATAACGAGTGGATGAGGTTTCTTCTCATCCTATGCTCCACCAAGCCCAACCCTTGCACTCTCCTTCCTTGCACGTGCACACACACACACACACACACACACACACATGTGACACATGGTATCAAATCTGTGAAAAGTCTATACCTATTTCTTGGCATGCGTACACCTCCCTTAGTCTCAGGCAAAGGTTGAGGTCAAGGAAGATCAAAGTTCTACTATTGCAGAATTTGAAGCTCGCTTGGTTCATTATATAGGAGCTTGGAGTGTATTGAATATGTACGTTAGAAAGGAAAGAAAGGTTCTATGAGAAATCATAGGCACACATAGGTGCATGTAGAGGACCAAAATCAAAATCAGATCTACAACGCTGAAAGCCAACATTTAAATATCATCGAGCACAGAGAGGAAAAGCCAGAGTTGAATTTTGGGTAAGGCAAGAGAGGGAGAGCTCACTCATTACCTATGCAAAAGAAAGGGGCACATAGCTTCAACATCCTAGCTTGTGAGCAACCACTTATGACACACACTCAGCCCACAATAGCGTATTCAATCAACATGAGGGAGTGGGATCTCTAGCTCAAACAAGCCCACAAGAGAGGGGACAATAGAGGGGTTGGGAGCATGCCTTTTTTGCACATCACATCATCAAGTGAAGGATCCCATTAGATCAAACCCCATTCAGCCCATGCTCTAGCACCAGCAACCCAATCGACATACCTAGGGGGTGGGCATATGGCATAACAACCCATGCTGCCATAAAATTAGCACAACTAGCCATCTCCATGCGATCGCCATATATATGGCACATAGCTCTCGCCAACCTCTTGGCCCTTTACATGCCTATGATGGCTCTTCAAACATTTGACAAGAAAAATTAGCACCCTCAACTTCAAGTTCCCTATAGCCTCCTCATTGACGACCACCCACAACAACCACCTTTTATTAACATCATCCTCCCTACTCACCTACATGCATGCTCTCCGATAGCGTGTGAGAGTGAGATAGGGAGTGGGTGATAAAAACTTTTTAAGGCCTGATCTTGCAGTGGGAGTGCATCTACCCTCTTAGTGTTTTACTCATGAGATAGCGATTATATGTGAGTTTGTGCAGTGATTTCCTGCATACAAGTGTTTTTATGCTCTACATACATTTTAGAGCAATTTATGCTGCCATATACACTTATCTAGCAGTGATGTATATGCCTATGGTTCTAGTATTGATCTTTGTACTCTACTTTACAATTCATTTACAAGCACATTGTGCACATGTGGCTAGATAGAGATTTTGCAAAGGCGATTCTTGATCCTTGTGGGAGTTTATTCATAATTTTGGCAAAGGTTATGTGCTGTGAGCTCTCTTAAGAGAGTTATCCTTGCTAGGATTCATATACTGCTTGTATCAAATTTTGGCGCCTGTTTGTGCATAATTTTTTATTCATGTAGTTGCAAACATATCCTGTTGGAGCCATTTTTTGGATTGTTTCTGAGACTCAAGCCAGAAGACCCCTTCTAAGACTATGGCTAGTGTTTTGTGTCTGCGTAGCTTTTTGAAGGGTTCTACGTGAGGTTTATTGAGCTGTGATATTCTCAAATGTTGAGATACCTTTGGTGATAAGTTTCTAGTGTTCCTTATTTCAATATCCTCACCATAGACTATGTATAGAGGGGTATAGGTGATTTGACACCATGTTGCCAGCTACTTGTCAGTGAGATTTGTAGTTTATGCCCAGTTTATGTTCTTTTGCTTTATATATTGCTGATTTTTTGTTGAGACTTTGTTCTTTGTGCAAAGGAGACTCTATCAAAAGTTTTACAAAAAAATTCCAATAAATATGGAGTTTGGTTCTCTTGTATTTTCTCTTGCAAGCTATGGCTAGTTCTTTTGAGAAAGATAAATATTACATCAAAAAATTTGATGGCACAAACTTCACAATTTGGAAAAATTGCATGTTAGATATGTTGATCAATGAGGGTTTTGCAGCACCATTGAAAGAGCGCAAAGAGAATGCATGCGTTGATGATTGGTGGAAGGAGCTTGATGCTTGTGCTAGAGATACTATTTGCTTGCACGTTGAGTAATCCATATTCTTCACTATTATGGACAAGATGAATGCAAAGGATTTATAGGAGTCTTTATGCTCAGCATGGGATGGTAAAAGTGCTTTTAAGTGTTTCTTAGACAGAAATTTATGCGTTTAAACATGAAAGAGGGTAGCAATGTCAACTCACATTTTAATGAGTTTGATAACTTGTTTACACATCGTACTTCATAAGTACTCAATTTTGATGATGAGATGAAATCCGTCTTCTTGCTACGCTTTTTGTCATCATCATGGGATATGTTTTACATAGTCATTAAGTAACTCTCCCCCTAGAGGGAAACTTGCATTCAATGATGTTACTAGTGCTTTGCTCACCAAAGAGATAAGACATCAATCTCTTGATTCTAGTGGGTAGAGAGATGTGTATATGGATAGTGGTGGTTATCAAAGTCAAAGAGGTCGTAGTTGTAGTCATGCTCATTCTAAAGACCATCAAAATGGTCATAGTAAGAGCCATGGATGTGACATGCTTAATGTGGAATGCTACCATTGCCACAAGAAGGGCCATTTAAAGAAAGATTCTGTATTTTGATACATGAGTAAGGGAAATCCATTCTGAAGTGTAATCCTCCAAAGAGCAGTGTGAAGATTTTGAACCTCAATGTATCTAAGTCTCCACTCATTGAGTTTGTTCCTAACATGCCGCAACCATTGAATGTGTTGATTTTCACTGCTTATTTGAGTCTAGATTCATTATTGACTTTAGATAACTTCAGATTCATTAACTTAGATGCCAGTTTTCATGTTACTCCACATAGTTTAGTCAAGCTTAGTGATTCCTATCAACTTGAGATTTGTGGCATTGGAGATGTGAAACTATGTATACATAACGGAATTAGGTTCATGCTTCTAGGTGTGGGTCTACTCTTGAAGAGGAAAGACAAAGTTTTGCTACTTTTCAAAAATTCCTTGCGTTTGTTGAGAACCAGTCGGGCAAGAAGCTTAAGGCTTTTCACACTAACAATGGAGGGGAATATTTGTCCACAAAGTTCAAGGATTTTTGTAGAAAACAAGGCATTGGGCGGTAGTACACTGTGCCCTACACACTTGCTCAGAATGTTGTAGCATAGCGTATGAATAAAACCATATAGGAGAGAGTCACAACAATGCTATCTATGGAAGACTTACCCACAAAGTTTTGGGGAGTGGTTGTTCTTACATCAATTTACGTTATCAAGAGAGTGCCTATAGTACGCCATTGAATTATACAATTCCAATGGAGATATGGACTGGTAGGGAAGAAGCCAAACTATGATAGACTTCCTGTATTTGGGTGCTAGGCTTTCTCACATGTGCCTAAAGATCTATGTAGAAAGCTAGACCTCAAATCACACAAATGCATCTTCATTGGTTATGGCATCGATGGAGAAATGGGATATGAAGCTCGCATGTTATCTTGAATGAATCAAACATGGAAAAAGATCCCGAGCCTAAGTGTAAGGTTAGATTGGTTGCTAAGGGATTCAAGCAATAAAAAAGGTGTGGACTTTTATGAGTTTTTTTCTCCAGTAGTCAAGATGACTACTTTATATCTTATGCTTGGACTAGTTGCCACTGAGGACATGGAACTTGTTTGAATGGATGCGAAGACGGATTTTCTTCACGGGGATCTGGAGGAGGATGTTTACATGAAGCAACCAAAGGGTTTTGAAGTTAAATCTACCAAGCATAGCAAGGTAGAACTCATGTGTAGACTACGAAAGGCATTATATAGCCTTAAGAAAGGTTCAAGGTAGTGTTACTAAAAATTTGACAAGTACATGCAATCCCAAGGTTATGTGAAGAGCCAAGAAGACCATTGCTTGTATACTCAAAATTTGAACGATGGTTCACTAATCATCTTGATACTTTATGTGGGTGATATGTGCATTGCCAAGAACTCTAGGGACGATATTGCCATCCTATAGAGATTACTTAGCACACAATTTTCTATGAAGGATTTGGGAGATGCAAATCACTTTCTTGGTATGTGCATCAAGAGAGACAGAAAGCATAGAATACTAGAGCTATCTCAACAAAAGACATATATCCAGAATGTCCTGCAACATTTTAATATGCGGCCGGGGGGGGGAGAGACTTCATTAAGCACCCAATGCAGGCATATGAAAAACTTATCACAGATGATGCTCCAAAATTTGATGTTGAGAAAACGAAAATGGCAAAGATTCCATACTCTTTAGCAATGGGTACTCTTCTATACACCATGGTAGCCACGAGACCAGACATTTCCTTTGCAATGGGAGTGGTTAGTAGATTTATGGCAGAACCTAGCAAAAAGCACTGGGAAGTAGTGAAGCACATTTTGAGATGCCATAAGGGTACAATGAGCGAGTGCTTATGCTTTGGGAATAGCGATGCATCCATAGTGGGTTACACAGATGTAGATTGTGCGGGCTCTATGGATAGTCAAAAATTCACATCTGGCTATGTACTCTTGTTTTTTGGATTGATCATTTCATGGAGGTCATGTCTCTAGGATTGCACTTCATCTTCCACCACCACAGGGTCAAATTATGTTGCAATTTTGGTTATCTCCTCTAGTGGGAGATCTTGACATTCATCAGACTCTAGTGTTGCATTGTGAGTGCTATAATGTTAGATAAGAACCTCATGTCTCACTCTAAGTTGAAACACATAGAGGTGAAGTATCCTGTGATACGAGATATATTGGCTAGCAAACGCATCAGGCTTGTCAAAGTCCATATAATAAGGAGTGGATGAGGCTTCTTCTTATCTTACGCTCCATCAAGCCCAGTGCACTCTCTTCCTTACACACATGCACACGCACAATCACATGTGGTAACATCCCTCAATGACCATACCAACCTGATAAATATGCACACTATGAAGATTTTAAGACTACATGGCTGCACATCACTACGCATGATATACACATTCATTTTGGGAGTACACCATTCAAGATCGATTTCTGTATTTTAAGCAAAAACTTTGTGTTACTCAACCATTTCGTCTCATGGTGTAATGAAAATGGCCTATGAACTTTGAGAATAGAAAATTAAGAGAATTAGAGTGAGCATTTTTATGAGACTACTTTGAGAACATAGAGGGTGAACTTAATTAGCGGTACCAACATAACCATTATACGTAATTAACTTGGCATGAACAATACTTCTGCAAGAAAGATGATCAGAGATCTTGACAACAGTTGAGGACCGGATTTATGTGGAGCCACCGGTGTCCCCTCCAATATGCTTTTGTATTATAGATTCTCCCATAAAGAGAGACTTGGTACAATACAATCTTTGTGTTCCTTGTGACCTTGGTGATGCTATAAAGATGGAAAGCTTCATGCATCACGAGCATAACATAAAATTTTTAAAAGCATTCACCATCCCCGGCCTCAGTCCCAAGGCCTCAAACACCTTCGAAGGTGGAGAGAGCTAGCGGGGAATAAGGGTAGGGAAGAGCAAGAAGAATCATTCATAGGAGAAAGAAATAGTTCCTCACTTATCATCACTCTTCTTGCTTAGTATAGCATAATAGCATAGTATAATGAAGATGGCAAGCTTAAGCATTGAAGCATGGCTCTTGGTTGGATTTGCATTCCATAGCCAAGAGTGTTGGTGTAGGCTGTCAACTTCTCAACAAGCATAGCATAAAAATTTTAAAAGCATTCACCATCCCGGCCTCAAACACCTTCGAAGGTGGAGAGAGCTAGCGGGGAATAAGGGCACGAAAGAGGAAGAAGAATCATTCATAGAAGAAAGAAATAGGTCCTCACTTATCATCACTCTTCTAGCATAATAGCATAGTAATGAAGATGGAGAAGATGGAAAGCTTAAGCATTGAAGCATGGCTCTTGGTTGGATTTGCATTCCATAGCCAAGAGTGTTGGTGTAGGCTCTCAACTTCTCAACAAGCTTGGAGAAGGAGATGGAGTTCTTGCACTTTCACCAAGTGAGAATGTGTGAAAAATGAGTGTGTGAGAGGGTGTATACCCCCAAGCACACCCCTTGCTTACCTTGGTCAACCCCTCCTTGTAGCTCAAGCTTGAAGCTCATTGGACCCCTCTAAACCTAGCCAATCACATGCACAATGCATTTCAAGCAACATGGGTAGTCTTTGGACAAGTGTCCTCCTTACCCCTTTGAGAGAGAGAGAGCTTGAAGATATCTAGATATTTGTTGAATTGAATGAAAAGCTTATTGGACTCCTCTTTAGCCCAGCCAATAGGATTTAAGCATAGGGAGAGCATGACATGTGTCCATATGTCCCTTGAGAAAGGGTGTGCCCTTTGGGTGAGTGGGAGGTTAAGTCAAAGCTTCCTCTAACTTTGGGGCTTTCCCCCTCCTTTGTAGTGTCTCTTTTTGACTCAAGCCCCTCAAGCACCTTACCCCCCATGCATGGGAAGCTTCTCCAGCACCTCACTCATTAAGCATGACAAGCATCTTAGTCAGCAAGCTCGACAAGCACCTTACTCATCAAGCATGACAAGCACCTCAAGCACCTTAGTTAGCAAGCACGACAACTTACAAGCACCTGAAGCACCTTAGTCAGCAAGCACGACAAGCACCCCAAGCTTGTGTCGGGTTCCCACCTCAAGCACAGCCCTAGCCTACCTAAGGTCTAAGGACTTTTACACTAACCTTTGGAGGTCTTTAATGAAGCTAACCCTAAGGTCTTTAAGCTCCATTAAATGCGAGTTTCTCTTTGGTAGACTATCTCCTTTTGGACCCCTATTGAGATGTAACCATTTCTCCTCTTGGTCCCCTACTGAGATAAATCTAGAAGCACTTATTACACGTTGCTCTTTGGTAGAAAATCTCCTTTTGGACCCCTATTGACATGCAACCATCTCTCCTTTTGGTCCCCTGCTGAGATAGGTCTAGAAGCACATGTCTCTATTCTAACTCTTGTTCCCGTTTATTCTCCCACATTAAATGATCCATTTAATATGAGAAAAGCATTTGGGTTAGCTAGATATTAGATTTTATGACATTACCTCTCTCTTGAAATCATAGTCATCCTTGACTATGAGGTAGAGAAGATAAAGCCTAGTGATTAGTCAATGTTTCTTAGCGGGTAGAGGATCCCCTTTTTCCCTACGACATCATTCTAGAATGGTGCTTGGGAGACTTAGATGCCGCAAGCATGTCTGCTCTTGAGTCCATATCATATTTCCAAAGTAGAGTGACAAAGTCTACTTGGTGTTTGAGAGACGTTGTCATCACAAACATGATTCTAAACATGCATACTATTTAAATTTGTGCAGAATAAAAAGAGAACTAGTCTTATAAGACAAAAACATTGTTCATTTAAAATGCATTTTCATTGGCTTACTCTAGTGTAGCATTGTAAGCATTGACAAGATTCATATTATCCTTAAGCTAGGTTCCTTGCATCCATCTAGCATCTTTCAAAGGATAACTCTTAAACTTAACAAGATATCATTGGATAATCTTATTATTTCTTAATACCTTGTCTTCATGTCATAGGATGCTAGGATGGACTCAGATTGAAGTACCTCTTCTTGATCTTCGGTTTTTGGAGGATCTGCTACTATTGCTTCTTTTGGTGGCGCTCCTTTGTAAGGCTTAAGTAGGCTCTCATGGAAAACATTGTGCATGAGCCAATGGTTGGGCAACTTTAATTAATAAGACATCTCATTTATTGACTTAAGAATTTTAAAAAAAGGACCATAGTATATTTTTGATAGTTTAGCATAATACTCTTGGTGGTCCGTAGGATTCTTGCCCGTAGTATGCTTAGATGAGCCTTGAGAAACTTTAGCAAGACCCAATCATTTTCCTTAAAGGCTAAGGCTCTTTTGTGCTTATTAGCAGCATCCCTTTTTGTCTTTGTTGTGAGATGGATATAACCTTTTTAATCTTTGGAAAAGATTCTTGTAAGTCTCGGCTATATTCATAAGTAGAGAGGATCTTCCCATGTACTTTAAGTAGTAAGGGACTTTTGGATTTTTCCTCTTTATCCTCAAAAGGTACTTTCCCCATAGAAGTATATACAATGTCGTTGTACGCATACTCTATGAGAGGTAGGTACTTCTCTCATTGAGAACGTTGATCTACTTCTATGACATAGGTAGGCTTTTAGTAGATCAAGAATCATTAGATTAGTTATTTCACTTTGGTCATCCCCTTTGTGGATGATAGGCCAAAAGATAAATTTAATCTAATTCCTAGATTCTCAAAGAGACCCTTCCAAAAATTACTAGTCATTCTAGGATCTTTGTTTGACACTATGGATGTTGGCAAGCCATGATACTTGAAAATTTGAGATTTGAAGAGGGTTGCCGTTTGATGTGCCTTAGTAGTCTTTTTGACGGGCATAGACTGTGTTTTCTTGCTAAGCCTATCGACTAAAATTATCCAAGTTCCTTCCCTCGGTCAAATGTTGACTTTTGGCATACCATGCATTTTGAAACATACTCTTCATGGTATGTTTACTTTTCATGGTAGGCCAACATAAATACATTTTTACTCCTCAAAGAGTAGATTATGAAATCCTTCTTTGCCCCGCATAATGAGAAGCATGGGTTTCATACTGACTTTCTCATTGTATGGGTGAGTAACACATAGCCTATTGCCGTTTGTAAGATAATCATCCTCCAATGCGAATGGTTCTTTTTTCTTCCCTAATGCAAAGGTTGTAATTGCGTGCTTAAAGACTTAGTCAGTAGCATACTCATCTATCATAAAAGATAGATCATTGTGACTTGCTATAGACACCACATTTACCCTTGGCCGTTGTGAAAGTGCATGGACCACTTGATTGTGCTTGCCAGCAATGTGAGCAATATGAAATTTAAATCGAAAGAAAATGTGCCGACCTCATTTGTTTGTCGGAGAGCTTGGTTTGTGTCATGAAGTTCTTGATGCTTTGTGAAACATTCGTAGGATAAATAGAACCCCCAAGAGATATTGTATCCACGTGTCTAGGGCATATAGAACGGCTAGTAGCTCTTTTTCATATTTGCCCAATACTCACTTATCAGAGTTGATTCTTTGACTCTCATATGCTATGGCATGCCCTTGTTGGATCAAAACAGCTCCAAGGCAATGACCTCAAATGGCTTTGAGAGATCTAGTAGTATGAGCACATGTTGAGAGATAAGCTTCTTCTTAAGCTTCTCAAAAGCTTATTGCTATTTTGCAGTACACAAATACTTAGTTGTTTTTCATTAATCATGTACTTGGCCTCCTATTAGCGATAATTTTTATATGAAGTGTCTATAGTATGCACACATACCTATAAAGCTTCATAGCTCCTGTAGATTCCTTGGATTAAGCCATCCTTTTATCACCTCTAACTTTGTTGGATCCATACAAGTGCCATCTTTAGAGATAATGTGACCTAAATTTTGAATCTCTTGTAGGAAAAATTCACTTTTATTTTAATAAATAAAAAGCTTATTTTCTCTCACAACTTGAAAGATTACTTGGAGGTGTCGCTTGTACTCCTCAAGGGAATTTGAGTGGCATGAAGATTTTTGTCCATCATGAGTTTGAATGCGGCTGGAGCATTTTCAGGCCAAAACTTCTAACTTATCAAATAGACCTTCTACCCGGGGCGGCACGGGAAATCTTCTTTTATAGTGATCCTATTTAGTGCTCTATAGTCGACACACATGTGATATGTGCCATCTTTCTTTAGCAATAAAAGTACTGGTGAACAGAATGGAGAGGAGCTAGCCCTCACCATCCCTTTTTCCACCAATTCATGCACTTGCCTCATGATCTCCTCTTGTTGAGATTGTAAAACTCAATAAGGAGGTTTATTAGGCGGTGAGCTTCCTAGTAGAAGCTCTATTGCATGGTCATCATCCCCTCGTTTTGGAAATAGCTCACTAGGGATGTCATCAATGAAAACATCTTGGAATCCCTTTAGGAAATTAGACAACTCTAGTTCCTCTTGATTCCCTTAATTTCTACTTGTGGAAACATTAGAATCATTTATAGATTCTCTAACAAAAATCATATACGCAAAAATAGAGCTTTTCATTGACTTATCAAAAGCAAGCATATTTACCAGGGATATGGTGTTCCCCGACTCATTAGCATCTATGTACATGCTCTTTTCCCTGTAGGTGAAGTAAATTCTCCTTTCAGGGAACTTCATGTTGGCAGCCATGCGGTTGAACCATGCTGCCCCAATGATAACATCCTCATGTTTGAGAGGGGAGATGAAGAAATCCTCTTTGTCCACATAGCTTTGGACATGAAGCCTCAAATTCCAATTAAGGGAGTAACCAAGACATCTTGTCCCTTGATAGCTCCATCAACTTTCAATGCATCTCCCATCTCGTGGGCCTCAATTCCCAATTAAGGGAATAACTAAGACATCTTGTCCCTTGATAGCTCCATCAGCTTGTATGCCTAGCTTGGTGGCCAACTCCGTGGATAAGAAGTTGTGAGTTAAACCATTTTCAAACAAAATAAAGGCATCATGCTCTTGCATCTTTCCCCAAGCATGTTACCATATACATGTGGTAGTGATGTGTGTGAACACATTAGGACCGCCGGGGCATTTTTTCCCTCTTTAGGAGGTTTATTCCCCCCGTGCATTGTATATACGCCCATCACTCTAGGGCTATCTATCTTTCCATTGCACACTAAGTAACACTCTCTCTATTGTGTGCCTTGAGCTTCCTTCGTCTTCTCCAAGCTGTGTGCGTTTCTCTGCAACCCTAATTCCAACAATTGGTATCAGAGCAGGTTGCGTCCTCTCGGGCTTAGTCGCCAGCTGCTCTAGCACACGCCTGCTCACTTTCTCCGATTATAGTGAGGTTTAGCGAGCGTTCGCTGGTCAACAAATATTTCGGGATAGCTCAAAGAGCTGAGTGTGCTCAGATTTTTTATTAGGGCTCATTTCGGCCTCCGTTTCCACTACAGGCAGGTCTGCACAGGCAATTTCGTCATTTTGTGCAAAATTTCTATCAGTGCCGATTTTTTCATAACAGGTGCCTTACAGTCTTCTATGGTTTGTGCTATATAGCACGTGTTGTTCCCGCTCCGCTTCTCCTATTTTCGGGCAGTTTTCACATCAAGTGCATCATTTACCATGGCTGACAACAACACAGATGTCTTCAAGATGTTTGTTGCTGAGGACAGGTTGGATGGGGACAATTACCCTATGTGGGCTTATATGATGCAACACATTCTTGTGTCAAAGGGCGTCTAGGATATTGTGCAGGGCATTGACGTACGTCCTGATTCTGAGGATGCAGGCGATGTTGAGGATGTTGCGGGTCTTGCTGCAAGGATTGCTGCTATTAGAGTTGGTTTGCCTAGGCAGAACAATCTCGTTGGGATGTAAAAGATGCACAAGCTCATGCATTGATTGCCTTGTCTGTGAAGCGCACCATTGTTCCTCAAATTAGTTCAGCAAAATCTGCAAAACAGGCTTGGGATATATTGGCTGGTCTTTATGCAAGTCACAATGAGGCTAAAATTGCTTTGATGCATAAAGAGCTGGAGTCCAAGATTATGCATGAGGAAGATGATATGGAAACTTTCCTTGCTGGTGTCAAGGATATCAATGAGAAACTTATTTCTGCAGGTGAAGTCATTTCAGACAGTTCCCTTGTGCAGACTGTTCTTGATGCCTTACCATATTCCTACCAGACTTTTGCTAGTACTTGGAGACTGATGACCCAAGGAAATCCTGAAGTTGTCAAGTTTGATGCATTATGCACATTGCTATTGCAAGAGTCACTTTCCAGAAAAAACAGGACTAGGCAGCGTGCAGTTGAACACGCTTTTATTGCTTCTCAAAGAAAGGGTGGTAACAACAATGCAGCCACTTCTTATGGTTCTGCTGCGAGTGGCAAAACTTTTGTTCCTAATGCTTTTGCTGGCAGCAATTCATTTGGAAATTCTGGTGATAAGGGCAAAAAGAAGATGTGTTGCCATTATTGTAAAGCTAATGATCACTTGATCAAGCAGTGTCCTAAGTTGAAGGCAAAAGAGGCTAAGAAGAAAGAGGGTGGTTCCACTGCAAATGCTGGTTCCACTACAAATGCAGCCATTATTGAGTCTTCTGTAAAAGGAGACTGTAATGTTGATGTTGATGCAGAATGGTCTTTTAGTGCAGAGCGTACTTACAATCCTGTTGTCCATGATGCATGCTTGTCAGTTGCTGCAGATTCACATGTGTGGTGTTTTGACAGTGGTGCTACAAAGCACATTACCTCACATCGTGAATTGTTCACCTCTCTTGAGTCTGTCCCTCATGGGAATTCAGTCACTTGTGCCAACAATGCCTCTTATCCGGTTCAAGGAGTTGGAAAGATTGTGCTTACTGCTGCAAATGGAAGTTCCTTCACACTTGTTGATGCACTTTATGTACCTAGGATCAAGAAGAATCTCTTGTCTATATCCACACTTGCTAGACTTGGACTTGTAGTCAAATTTGTGGATGATAGATGTACAGTTCATGATCTCAGTTTTGGTGATGAAATTGTTGCATCTGGCCTTTTGTGCCGTGGGCTGTGTATAAGCTCACTTTGTATGACAAGTGTGGACAAAATTTTGCAAATGTTGTTGCAGATTCAAGGGCTATTTAAGATGCAAAAATTTGGCATGCACGTTTTGGTCATCTGAATTTTGCCAGTTTGTTGCGTTTGCAGAAATTTGATATGGTTGCTTCTTCGCCGCCTCTTGAAGCACCTGTCAAACATGTTTGTGAAGGCTGTATTTTGGGTAAGATGCAGTGTTCTAAGTATCCAAAGGTTGGTTTAGTTCGGGCCACATGCAGGTTGCAGCTTGTGCATAGTGATGTTTGTGGGCCCATACAAACTCCGTCCTTGGGCAATTACCTTTACTTCATGACTTTCATTGATGATTACTCCAGGCATGCATGGGTATTTCCACTTAAAGCGAAGTCCGAAGTTTTTATGTGCTTCAAACAATTTCTGGCTATGGCTGAAAATGTCTTGAAATGTACTATGGGCACCCTCTGTTCCGATTGAGGGGGAGAGTATATGTCTCATGAATTCAATGCATTTCTGGCTAGTCATGGGATAAAACACCAATGTACAGTGCCTTATACACCTCAACAAAATGGTGTTGCTGAGAGGAAAAACAGGTCACTTACGAAAATGACATGATGTATGGTCAAAACTCAAGCTTTGCCGCATTCTTTTTGGCTTGAGACCATCATGTGTGCCACTTATGTACTAAACAGGTGTCCTACATAAGCTTTACAGTCTATTACTCCATATGAAGCATGGCATGATAGAAAGCCTTCATTTGAGCACATGCGTGTTTTGGCTGTTTGGCATATGCTCTGGTGCCACAAACATAGCGCAGAAAATTGGATGATAAGACTGTCAAATGTATTTTTGTTGGTTATAGTGCTGAAAGCAAAGGTTACAGGTTGTATCATCCACAAACAAAACGGATTCTGGTTTCACGGGATATAGTGTTTGTGGAAGATTCTATTCAGCCCTTGCTGTCATGTACTAGAGACAGTAATGTAAGCTCACGGGACATTTATGTCACTTTGCTGCCTCTTTTCAATGGTGGAAATATGAATGTAAGTTCCAATGAGGCAAATGTACAGCCTATGTGGGTTTCTGAAAATGTTACAGATCAGACTATTACTAATGCAAATGTACATGATGTACTTGACGAGGAAAGGGCTGAAAATGAGCAGGCTAGAGGTATGGCTGGTGCACACTTTGCGTGACAGTAAATTGGATGCACCTTTGTCTAGTTGTACTCGTTCAGGCTCTCGCCATGCATCTTATGCATCAGATTGTTATGCTTTGGCTGTGTCTAGCTTACATGATGTTGATGAGCCTCTGTCTTTTGATGAAGCACAGAATTCAAAAAATTGGATGGCTGCCATGCAATTAGAATATGATGCACTTATAGAAAATGACACATGGACTTTATGTGATTTGCCTCCTGGCAAAAAGGCCATTGGTATGAAGTGGGTTTACAAGTTGAAACGCAAGCCGGGTGGTGAGATTGATCGCCATAAGACTCGACTTGTTGCAAAGGGTTATGCACAGCAAAAAGGCATAGATTATGGAGAGACTTTTGCTCCCACTTGTCATATGACTACTGTGTGTTTTCTATGTGAATTGGCAGCCCATTTTGGTTGGGATGTACATCAATCAGACATTGTTACTGCTTTCTTGAATGGTGACATATTTGAGGAAGTTTATGTAACACAGCCTCGCGGGTTTGTCATAAAAGGACAAGAGGACAAAGTGTGCAGATATAAGAATGTTTTGTATGGTTGAAACAACCTCCTCGTGCTTGGTATGAGAAAGCTGACACTCATTTGGTCAAACGAGGCTTTCGTAACAGTCCAACAGAAAGCACATTGTATGTAAAGCGTGAGGGTGATGTACTTCTCATTGTGGTTCTTTATGTTGATGATTTGCTTATCACTGGCCCAAATGAGAGACATATTGCTGAATTTAAGGCTGATTTGAATGCTACTTTCAAGATGAAAGATGTGGGGCTGTTGCATCATTACTTGGGTATACAGTTTAAGCAATGTGATGGTGGTATTGCCTTGTGTCAGAAAAGTTACATAGAGACATTGCTATGTAAGTTTGGACTTGAGGATTGCAAACCTATTGCCACTCCCATGGAAACAGGTTTGAAGTTGAGTCTACATGATGCTAGCGATCCTGCTGATGTCACTCTTTATCAACTACTGTTGGCTGCCTCATTTATGTATGCAACACAAGGCCGAATATTCAGTTTGCAGTCTCACAAGTCAGCAGATTATGCATAGCCCAAGGTCTAAGCATTGGCAGGCTTTCAAGAGGATTTTTCGCTACCTTAGTGGCACTTTACATCTTGGCTTGTTTTTTCCCAAGGGGGGATCATTGCCGCCAGACTTACATGCTTCTTCGGACTCAGATTGGGCTGGTTGTTTTGACACTCGAGTGTCCACAAGTGGTTTTTGTTTCATGCTTGGTAGTTCATGTATATCATGGTTGAGCAAGAAGCAACCTACTGTGGCCACTTCGACTTGTGAGGCTGAGTACAGGGCAGTCTTCACAGCTACGGTTGAGTGTGTATGGCTCAGATGCCTTATGGCTGATTTGGGTGTTGGACAGGACACTGCCAACTATCTACAGTGACAATCAGAGCGCATTGGCAGTTGCGAGGAACCCAATTTTTCATGCTCGCACAAAGCACATTGAGGTGAATTACCACTATGTCAGGGCGATGCTCTCAGCAGGAGAGATCAGCTCGGCTTATGTGCCAACACAGGACAACCTTGCAGATCTTTTCACAAAGGCATTGTCTCGTGAGAAGCTCGAAGCTTTCCGCAAAGCTTTGGGCTTATTTGTGGAGTGATCATGAACTTAGGGCATGGCACTTCCCTTTACTCATGTGCCAGCTCTCGTTCATCTCATCGCTCCAGGGAGGATTTGTTATCGTATACATGTGGTAGTAATTTGTGTGAACACACTAGGACCGCCGGGGCATTTTTTCCCTCTTTAGGAGGTTTTTTCCCCCGTGAATTGTATATACGCCCATCACTCTAGGGCTATCTATCTTTCCATTGCACACTAAGTAGCACACTTTCTATTGTGTGCCTTGAGCTTCCTTCATCTTCTCCAAGCTGTGTGTGTTTCTTTGCAACCCTAATTCCAACAAAGCATAGGAAACGAGAAATTCTTGGCAATGAGCATCCTCTTTTGGAGCTTCAACCATAGAGGCTCTAGGAGGCTCATTGCACACATTTCTTTGGGGGCAAGCATGATAGGCTTGTCCTTGCTCCCCGCACTTGAAGCACTGGTTATCTTTGCGATAACGCTCTAGCTCCTCGGGAGAAAGTCGATTCTTGCCTTTGTAGACTCCTTTCTCCTTAGCTTTATTGTTGTTGGTAGAGTTTCCTTGGGAAGAATTTTGAGCATTGTTCTTCCCCTTTGCTTCATTTTGATCTTTGTTTTCCATGGGCTTGGCCTTCCTTTTAGCCCCTTGTTGGAAATTGATGCGCAAGCAACTATAGTGGGTGGATTACTTCCGTGATAGAACCAAGCCGTTGGGAGTTCATACTCGGCCATTTGTTCAGGTAATTCTACACATAATTGTCGCTTTTGCTTGGTGAAGTCTATTTTTTGAAAAACAGTCTTGATATGTAAATCCAAAAACTTGTCCATTTATTTGTGGATAGACTCGTTGGAGAGCAGCTTCAAACTTCGCCATTCGATAAGCACTTTGTCACACTTTGTCCTTTGCATCACTTTCAAGGAATTGCTTCATGATGGAAACGCATAGAATTTTCCATGTTTTTGGGGCTTTGCCGTTGCCACGAAGACTAGCCCACCATTGACGAGCAGATCTCTGGAAGTGCATAACTACATGGCATAGCTTGGACTCCGTGAATCCCTCGTCTCCAAAGGCTGCATCAAATTGCTGCATGAAGGCCAATATCTTGTCGGTAGCACCAAAGGTGCCATCATAGGTGAGAAAAGAAATACTCTTTCCTCCCTCTTTGAACTTCTTGAGCTTTTGAGACCTTCGCCATGCAGGGTAAGATTTGCAATGTCCTCCCCTCTTGTATTTTCTAGGAGAATAATAATTGCTTTCGTCGGAAGAGGAGGAAGGTGAAGAAGAGGGTAACCTCTTTCTTACCGTTTCCTTCCTTTGTTTCCTCTCTTCCCTTTCAAAGTGACGAGGAGGAGGAGTTGGTGATCGTCTAGACTACCGTCTTCGTGTGGAGCCACATCTTCAGAGGAACTTATGGATTAATTACTTTCTCATTCTTTGGATTCCTCCTCTCGTATGCAAGAGAGTCTTCTTTTGGGGTTCTCATCAAGAGGCCTCCTAAGCTCTCTCTCCTTTTGGTGAGGAAGGGAAATTTCATAAGCACAAAGTTGTTGATTAACTTCGGCTTACAAAGCAGGGTTGCCCATAGCTTGCTGCAACCTAGTAACAAGATACTTGACAAACATGGGGGCATCATCTTTAGCACCTTCATGTGCAAAATCAAAGTTATCAATGTTCATTCTACTCTCTTGGTTATTGTCAGCCATGCTAATTAAATTTATGTATAATATTACTTTGTGCTTTGAAACCCTCAAAAACCTTAGTCGCTACTCTTCTTTACCTTTGAAAATCAGTTCTCAAGTAGCCACACCCGTGGTTTAGACACGGTTGATTGCAAAGACTACTGGAGAGGGTTTAACATTGCTCGATTGATTATAGTTCCTGTTGAGCTTGCTAGTAGCTCAATAATGGTTAAGCCAAAGTCAAGCCCTAAGAGACTCCATTATTAAAACAATAGTTCCCAACAGTGTACCTCGAACTAATTCCTTCTCAACCAAGATAATAAATCGTTGTCCCACTTATCCTATTGCAATAAACATGCCCAACCTTTCATGGAAAACTTAAGGACCTCTCTTCTTAAGCAAGAAAACAGAAGCCAATAGCTCTGATACCAATGTAATGGAAATGGCCTATGGACTTCGAGAATAGCGAAATTAAGAGAATTAGAGTGAGCATTTTTATGAGACTACTTTGAGAACATAGAGGGTGAACTTAATTAGCGGTACCAACATAACCATTATACTTAATTAACTTGGCATGAACAATACTTTTGCAAGAGAGAGAATCAGAGATCTTGACAATAGTTGAGGACCGGATTCATGTGGAGCCGGCACACCTTCGAAGGTGGAGAGAGCTAGCGGGGAATAAGGGCACGAAAGAGGAAGAAGAATCATTCATAGAAGAAAGAAATAGGTCCTCACTTATCATCACTCTTCTTGCTTAGCATAGCATAATAGCATAGTAATGAAGATGGAGAAGATGTCAAGCTTAAGCATTGAAGCATGGCTCTTGGTTGGATTTGCATTCCATAGCCAAGAGTGTTGGTGTAGGCTCTCAACTTCTCAACAAGCTTGGAGAAGGAGATGGAGTTCTTGCACCTTCATCAAGTGAGAATGTGTGAAAAATGAGTGTGTGAGAGGGTGTATACCCCCAAGCACACCCCTTGCTTGCCTTGGTCGACCCCTCCTTGTAGCTCAAGCTTGAAGCTCATTGGACCCCTCTAAACCTAGCCAATCACATGCACAATGCATTTCAAGCAACATGGGTAGTCTTTGGACAAGTGTCCTCCTTACCCTTTTGAGAGAGAGAGCTTGAAAATATCTAGATATTTGTTGAATTGAACTAAGGACCCCTATTTAGCCCCCCTTTAGCCAAGCCAATAGGATTTAAGCATAGGGAGAGCATGATTGTGTCCATGTGCCCCTTGAGAAAGGGGGTGCCCTTTGGGTGAGTGGGAGGTTAAGTCAAAGATTCCTCTAAGTTTGGGGCTTTTCCCCTCCTTTGTAGGGTCTCTTTTTAACTCAAGCCCCTTACCCTCCCATGCATGGGAAGCTTCTCAAGCACCTTACTCATTAAGCATGACAAGCACCTCAAGAACCTTAGTCAGCAAGCACGACAAGCACCTTACTCATGAAGCATGACAAGCACCTCAAGCACCTTAGTCAGCAAGCACGACAAGCACCTCAAGCTTGGGCCGGGTTCCCACCCCAAGCACAGTCCTAACTTACCTAAGGTCTAAGGACTTTTAACACTAACCTTTGGAGGTCTTTTATGAAGCTAACCCTAAGGTCTTTAAGCTCCATTAGTTGGACGTTGCTCTTTGACAGACTATCTCCTTTTGGACCCCTATCGAGATGTAACCATTTCTCCTCTTGGTCCCCTGCTGAGATAAGTCTAGAAGCACTTATTCCACATTGCTCTTTGGTAGACAATCTCCTTTTGGACCCCTATTGACATGCAACCATCTCTCTTTTTGGTCCCCTGCTGACATAGGTCTAGAAGCACATGTCTCTATTCTAACTCTTGTTCCCGTTTATTCTCCCACATTAAATGATCAGTTTAATATGAGAAAATCATTTGGGTTAGCTAGATATTAGATTTTATGACACATGGTCATCAAAGAATTACGTACCGTATGCTGCTCATCGAGGTTTTGCTCCTACGTACCAAAAATTGTGTTTTGATTTTTCATTATTGGTTTTCCTCTTATTGCACATAGGCATGATATCGCACAATAATTACTGGTTTTCCTCTTACCGCACAATGATTGACCAATTTGGTATACAAACATATTTTATTCCATGTAACATTTATTATATGTCAAATGTCATTCTTGTATTTGAAATCTATTTTTCTACATCATGGTTTACGCAAATTTATGATTTTTGATCAAGATCCAAAGATTTGTGGTGCTTTCTAGACCACTCTTTTTGAAAATCTAGACACTCCCCTTGATTTCACATCATCTTTTCATCTTAACTCTAATGGATAGACTGAAGTGACTAAAGACACAATTATTGATTTGTTGAAAGCATATGTGCACTCATAACATATAAGGTGGGAAGATTACTTACACATTTTTCAATTTGCATGTAGCAACAAATAAAGTGGTATGATTACTTACACATTTTTCAATTTGCATATAACAACACCACTCAATCTGCAAATAGGAAACTCCTTTTGAAGTTGTTTATGGACATCCAATCCTTAAACTAGATTCTCGATTGTTTAATTCTGTTTTATGATAATGTTCATATTGCCATAAAACACCCACAAGAACAATACACTAAGCATGCAAACAAACACTGCAGGAATCATGTTTTCAAAGAAGGAGATTAAGTTACATTGAGAATTGAAAAGTGTAGGATTCAAAGTGTTGATACTAATGCCTTCGTTAAACTTGCTCCTTGCTTTTACTATAGACCGTTTTGTATCTCACATGTCATCAAAAATACTTCATCAATGATATTTCATTCAAATTGTATTTGCCTTCACAATGGTACATACACAATGCCTTTCACATTAGTCTATTAAGACCATTCAAAGGACCCCTACCATCTCATCCTGTTTATGATGAACCACCATTACTAAGAAGAAGCACTTGTCTCTGACACTATAGTGGATCAAGAAACCACCACTTCTCACACTGGCAAAGTTTATAATAGACATCTCTTACCATTTAAAGGTAATCCTAGAGTAGATGCCCGCTAAATCTTTGAGAAATTCTTTCAAGGTTTTCCTGGCCTTCTCTCCACCGTGAATTCATCATTTATGAACAACTGAGAACAATTGGTATCTCTGGCGAGAGAGATGTTGTGATTTTGTCTGCCCTCTCAAGAGATTGACTTGGGACCTGGAAAATCATCGTGTGATTTAGCATCATCATTTAAATGATAGAATAACTGGACTTGTTTGTGTATACTTGGGTTCTATTCTTGTGGTTAGTGGTTTAATTAATATGTGGATGAATGGATTGTAGATTGGAGCTAGAGCTGCCATGGGGGTGCTTTAGAGTTCAAGGATTGAGGTGGGACTGTGTGTTAAGAGCCTCGTCCCGCCCAATGCTTGCAAGGGTTGGAGCAAAAAGCATTCTCATGTGCCATAAAACATTTCTTGCAATCACACAGCATTATGATTCAATCTATATGTAGGGTATGTGGTTGGTGTCAATTTGTTAGGGGTTGCATGGGTTGAGGTTGCCCTTATTTTGGAGGGAATCTATGGTTGGAAACACATGTGAGTAAGAATCTCGACCGTTGATCTAAATGTATAGTTGGTGTGAACTAGTTTGTGAACTAGCTGTGAGCTTTGTTGGCACTGCCGTAGGCAGTCACCAATGCAATGATTCAATTTTTACTACAAAAAGTGTGGCCCTGTATTTCGGGCCAGTAATAGTAATCTCCCTTTTAAGAGTTTCTCTCTCTCTCTCTCTCTCTCTCACGTCTTGTTGCTCCTAGAGCTTGCCAATTGTGAGTTCGCACGGGATATGGCAGCGGAGCATTTTCATCAGGCGCAGCTGCAAGACTCCTTGGCTATAAAATCTTACATCGCTGTGGCCATTATCGAGAATCGAGCGGAGGAGATACGCGAGAGAGAGAGAGAGAGAGAGAGAGAGAGAGAGAGAGAGAGAGAGAGAGAGAGAGAGAGAGAGATGCTTCTCTCAACCGATAGTGCCACTCGTCCGCAGGACGCCTTGTTAATTGTGAACTTGCTGCAAACTACGATACCATAACCATAAAGAATGAATTGGTTTGAATATCCAACCTCTTCTATCCTGAGTCACGATATGTTCAACAACGTAGGTGTCCAATATTGTGCCGAGCATAGAGCCTCCGGAACATTTGCGGGGCTTTAACGAAGTAGTAAAGTGCTCTTCCTCCTCCTCACCTTCCGGCTGTCTGCCAAGTGGTTGCAAACTAGAACAGCAACTTCCTATGGTGTCTGATGCTTCTTGGTGAGGAGCCTGGGCCCTGAGGCAAATGTGGTGTGCAGCTTGTTGGTAGTCGGACGAGCTAGAGTGGAGAATGACCCTGGCTTCATCCCACTTGCTGCAAGCCTTCCCGTGTGTGCACCCCCAACTGCATGTGCGTTTATTACGCTTTGCTTCTGTGTGACAGTATCCGCTCTTTTGTGGTTGATTTGGGAAAATAAAGCTCCTTTTACAGGGCCGAGTGCGTTTAAGCAATGCCCAACGGAGATATTTTGACAGAAGACGCGGTATGACTTGCAGGGCATCTTGGCAGGAGGTGAATTCAATTTGAGGGTAGCAATTTTTCAATACCATTCCGGCTTGTTGTGACTCCTGATCATCAACCTTCCTGCCTTGTTCTCAGCTGGCAGGCGTCCTCGTGCTCTCAGCATTTCCTTTCACGGTTGTGAAAGCCATTGCAAACAGTCCTCTAGGAAACCAGCTTCAAGAGAGGATGCAAGAATACAAGGCTAGATCAAAAGAAGTGGCAGGGGAAATCCAATCAGCAAAAAGAAAGGCCAGAGAAGAGAGGTAACCTCACTTTCCATTCTCAGATCACTCTAAAGGTAACCTTCACACAGAGTGAGATTATTTGCAGAATTTCTTAATTCATTCGCATAATTGGAAAGAAAGACTAGGAGTAGGGAGTACGGAGTGATGTGGATTTGCCAGCTGCGAGCTGCCTCTGCGATTCTTTGATGGGATTGCAAAGACTCTTTGGCGCATCTCCAAGTCATTCTCTAATTTGGCGACTGTTAGATATAGTAATTTGTAGGTGCAACAATAAAGAAATGTCAATAGGTTTGTCCAATATACCAATAATTTATCTATAATCTTTGGTGAAATTCTTTTCAAACAATCAATTGGTATCCTATGGGCACCAATTGTGTTGTTTTTCTTGCCAATTTCTATCTATCTGGGTATGAGTTTGATTTTATGGAGTGTCTTGTCTTGGCTGACGCTTGCCCAATATTTTTGTGTAAGTCATGCAATGTCAAACGCTTTATAGATGATCTTTTTGTTCCCGACATTCCTTCGTTTCAAGATTTTATGTGCTTGAATTCATGCATAGTTTGAAACATACGAGAAGCATACGCATACACATACACATACGGGGTTGAAAGTATGTTTCAAAGGGACTGCTTGAAACATACAATTTTGTAGGTAAGTATGCTATTAATAAAACCGTTAAAAGTTCAAACAATGTTGAACTTTCAAGCTACAAGTTAACATTAAACTTTCAGTACTAGCTTTTATTGCTCATAAAGCTCCATTGCCTGAAGAGAGTACTGGGAAGGGGGCAGCATGTCCATGGTGAAACCATGCGTCTGAAACCATGATGTCATCTGTGCATACCAGCATGAAGTGTCCCATTGAAGAGCTAACTGTCTGGAAGACTCAAGGGCCAGTCTAGCATATCTGTCTCTAGTAGTATCCCACAAGCTGTGCACAAAGGAGACTGATCTGGTAAGCGCCTCAATCTCCATAGGAGGGGCAGCTAGCTCTGCTCGAATGATAGCGTGGGGTACGGAGGCCTTAGCTTTGATCAGTTGAGAGATCATAGATACCAGGGGCCTCTCCATACGTCTCCAACCATCTTGGTAGAAGGTCCCCATGTCTGCACCCCATACAACATAGCTGAGGCTACTAAGGTATCAAAGAGCCATAACTTTGTCCAAGGTTCGTGGAACTGAACCTGCGAACCCATCCTCTCCAAGCCTCCCAAGGCCGCAAAAGCTCTAGTCAGTCTAGTCTTTGCTGCTCTCCCCAAAGAAAACCTTGGCCCAGTGAAGACAACGCCAAGGTAAGTGTATGCATTTGTATACTCTACAATCTCTTGACCATGTGTGAAAGTCAATGCTGATCTCCTGATCCACTGTGGTGTGGTGTTAAACACCATAACCTTGGTTTTACCAAGGTTTACAGACAATCCACTATCCTCTGCAAATTTGTGTAATGCATGCAACTGTCGCTGCATACCTTCTGGTGAGTCAGAGATCAACACAATACATTAGCATATAACAACAATGGGATCCACGCCCCTGCCAGCTGGGCACCTCTATCACCCTCTTTGTCAATGTAATCAGACACCTCATCCACATACATACCAAATAGAGTAGGAGACAATGGGCAACCCTGTTTCACCCCAATGGTGGAGTGAACTAAATCATATCCCCTCCGGAGTGCGTACATGTCCCATCACTGATCTGTATAGAGCCATAATCCCCCAAATCAACACTATGGGCACCCCCATCTCCTGCAGTCTGCGTATGAATCGAGCTCTCGGTACCATGTCAAATGCTTTGCGGAAATCCACAAAGCTACAATAAATTCGTCTCCCATGTGACCTGCCTTCCTCAATGATGGCTCTGAGTGTCAGAATATGATCAAGAGTGGAGAACCCCTCCTGGAACCGGCTTGGCCCTTTGCTCGTACATCCTCACCCTCTGCCCAATTACTCAACTGCTGCTCAAGAATGGATGCATACAACCGTGCCAATGTGTGCCCAACCATAATAGTGAAGTAATTCCCAGGCTCTGTAGGATCACCTGCTTTGAAGATAGGCACAATAGTAGACAATCTCCAAGTCTCAGGTAACCCCTCACACATGGCACGATTGAACAACACTGCAAGAACCTCTACCAACATATCTCTAGCATGTGTAAAGTGCTCTTCTACTAGACCATCATGATCATATGCCCTGCTGGTCCTCATCCTGTCAATGGCTCTCTTTACCATCTCAGTGGTAAAGAAGGTGCTGGTAGGTGGGCATGGCTCTGTAGGATCTGGAAGGGGGTCCTGTCCAGGAAACGTATATAACGATGAGGCATATTGGCCCCACACATTAGGAGAAGTAATGATTGGGGGAGGGGAGTGCTCATGAAAGAATCGCCATGCCTCTCCCGAGTCTCTACTCAAGAACAACTGATACAAGCCTCGCTCCATCTGGGCCAAGTAAGCTCGTTTCTTCCGTCACACAAGGCGTCGGGAAGCAATCCGAGATTGTCTGTAAGTGATGACTGCTAAAAGAAGATCCCTCTGAAGCTGGGCTCTCATCTCTCTGCACTCCTCATCATACCAACTATTCTGGGGCATGCTCCCAGAATATCGCCTCCGACCCGGCTGAGTGTGTGGGTATGCCTTTGATGCTGCACCTCGCAGTGTCTCAGTCAGTAAAGTGGTGCACTCCTCCATTGAGAGGCCAGGACCAGTTGTGCATAGACGGCTATAGATCTCCTCTGTATAAACTGAGTCTGTATAAACTGAGTCGGTCTCTGGTGTAAATGTATTACGGCTATGTGACCTATCTCCTGATGTCTGGGTTGTACTATACTGAAATGAAACAGAAAATGTCAAAAGTGCATGATCAACGCCCACTGGTCTGGCTCCCACTATGAAATCCTGAATACAAGGAATAAAGCTCGACTGTGCCATAACATAGTCCACTAGAGAGAGAGAGAGAGAGAGAGAGAGAGAGAGAGAGAGAGAGAGGACTAGGAGAATGGATCTCCCAACTACATGGATCGCCTACAGACACGCGTCGGACGAACCACCCGACCATAGCCACCATCCGGCAGCTCCCCATGCTAGGGCCAGTGTTCGAGGACGTAGGCGTGCACCTGTAAGACCGAGTGTCCCATACCACCCAGCCTCACCTCCTCGAGGTGACCTCGCGCACTCCTAGCCTCGCGGGCTAACCACTGGCACTCTGCCAGTGGGGGTCGATAACTGCAAATGAGGCCTTGGCCTCCCTTTTATAATAATGGCCGGCCACACTGGCCGTGTTCACACTACGTCCGCCCGGACACTGGACGCCCATCTTGACGGCATCTGGGCTAGATTCCCTCTCCCATGAGCGGGACATAACATACTTCCCCCCTTAAGAACCATTGATGTCCTCATCAATGAAGCGGGGATACTGATCCTTCAAAGCTCTAACAGGTTCCAAGTAGCAAACCTTTCAAATTGACCCTTCCATTTAATTAAGTACTCATCATAAGCCTTTTGACGCGAATGACGGGTACGATGATCCAAAACTGCCTCTGGTTCTCAAGGAATATACTCAGCTTGCATATCTTGCCATACATTTTCCTCGATAGGCACAACAACGTCGGCTTCGCCCAATTTCACTTTAAGGCGGCTGACATGAAACATTGGATGTACACTAACATCCGAAGGAAGAGCCAGTTTGTAGGCAACTTGGCTAATTTTCTTTGTGATCAAGAACGGACCACAATATCTAGCTGAAAGCTTATAATGCTTTCCTGTTTGCATAGTCTTGGAATCCTTGGGTATCTTCAGATAGACCCATTGTCCCACATCTAGAGTCCTTGGAGACCTCTTTTGAGTAGCATAAGTAGTAACTCGGTCACCAGCTGTCCTTATACTATCCTTAGCCAATTCGAGCATTTTTTGCGTGTCATACAGGAAATCACGAGCTTGACGTTCCTTGACTTTCTCTAAGCCAATAGCAATTGGGGATTTAGGCTCAAATCCATACATCAGCATGAACGGGTTAAATCCAGTAGCAGAATGCTTGCTACTATTATAGGCAAACTCTAACTGTGGAAGATACGTTTCCCAATCAGACTGCCTGTGAGAGACATAAGCTCTCAACACGTCCTCTAATGTCTGATTCATCCTCTCAGTTTGTTCGTCGGACTCAGGATGGTCAGAAGGCGATATACTCAACTTCGTCTGAAGATGAGCAAACACATCTCGCTAAAATCGGCCAGTGAACTTAGTATCTTGATCACTGACGATATCCTCTGGTAGACCATATAGCTTATAAAGCTGATCGACAAATAAAACCGCCAACTCATGGCCTTTTACTGTCGACTTGTTGGTATAAACTTTGCCATTTTTGTGAGTCTATCGACCACAACCCCAATAGCGTCATTGCCCCGACTAGTATTTGGCAAACCAACGATGAAGTCCATGAAAATACTTTGCCACTTGGCATCTGGGATTTCCAATGGGTGTAGCAGGCCAGCTTTTCTAAGGCGTTTTGCCTTATTGACTTGATACTGAGCGCATCTCTTCACATAGCTCTCTATGTAAGAGCGCATTCTTGGCCAATAGAAATATCGCTTGACCAAAGCAAAAGTTCTTTGGATGCCTGGGTGCCCAGCGCTAGGAACATCGTGGTATTCACACAAAATCCTTTGTCGAATCTCGGCACGCAGACTTTACCATTTCTGAACAATAGTCCACCTCTAATGGAATATTGTCGCTGTCTCGTCTCTCCAACACGACTCACTTGGGTCTCCGGACCACCCAAGCTCGTATACGAGTCATGCCCTGCTTCGACCTCGTTCCATATCTTGTCAAAATGGCCATCGGAATGACATAGCCCTCGGAGAGAGAGATAGAAATCCGTCGAGATTTCAGCCATAGACAAGGCATTGATCTCAGGAATCCTGCTGAGCGCATCGGCAACTCGATTGCTGGATCCTTTTCTATAACGATCTCAAAGTCAAACTCTTGCATAAGCTCAACCCATCTAGCCTTCCGGCCTCTGAGATCACCCTGATCACAAATATAGCGCAAGGAATGATGATCTGTCCATGCAACAAACGTAGAGCCATATAAGTAGTGCCGCCATTTCCTCAAGGCGTGGACATACAGCAATAAAGCTCCTTCTCGTACGTTGGATAACGCGTTTCAGCGTCGGAAAGCTTCTTACTTTCAAACGCGACAGGACGTCCATCCTGGTATAACGCCGCACCAATAGCATAGTCATTAGCATCCGTTTCAACCACAAACGGTTTGCTAGGATCCACAATGTGTAAAATTGGCGCAGTGGTCACCAAGTGCTTTAGTGTCCGAAAGCTCTTGTCCAGACGCCCATTCCAGACAACAGGGGGATTACCTTTACGATGAGGACCCGAAGTCTTCGGCCCTTTCACCCCCCCTTTTAAAAGTTGCGTAAGCGGAGCAGCAACTTTAGAGTAATCCTTGATAAACTTGCGAAAGAATCCAGTAAAGCCTAAAAAGGACTTTACTTGGCGTACATTCTTCAAAATGGGCCAATTTTCGCACTTTATCCAATTTTTTAGGGTCGACGTGAATTCCATCGCGAGTAATGATGTGACCCAAGTACAGAAGCTCTTTCTTAAAGAATTCACACTTAGAAGCCTTAGCGTAAAGCTTCTTAATTCTCAGTACTTCGAGAACAGTTCGTATATGCACTAGGTGCTCAGATAAACTTCGGCTGTAGATCAAGATATCATTGAGAAATACAACAACGAAGTTGCCTAAAAATGGTCTCAGCAGATCATTCATCATTTGCTGAAACGTAGCTGGAGCATTGGTCAAACCAAAAGGCAAGACAAGAACTCGTAATGACCGTAACGCGTATGGAAGCCTGTCTTAGGAATATCTTCCAGTTTGATCCGTATCTGATGATAGCCTAATCTCAGGTCTATCTTCGTAAAATACAACGCTCCATGGAGCTGACCTATCAGATCGTCCATGCGCGGGAGCGGATACTTGTTCTTGACAGTGAGCTTATTCAACCCCTCGTAATCCACGCAAAAGCGCATAGTGTTATCCTTCTTTCGAGAAAGTAACACTGGCGCTCCCTACGGGGACTTACTTGGTCAAACGAAACCCCTGTCGAGATAATCTTTCAGCTGCCGTTGAATCTCGTCCTCTTCGGTTTTACTAAACCGATAGGGTTACTTTGAGAAGGGCTGACTACCAGCCACCAACTCAATGCCACGATCGACTCCTTTTGAAGGCGGCAAGCCAGGAGGTAGATCATCAAGAAAAACATCCTTGAAATCAGTCATGATTTTGTGGATAAGGTTGGATTCGTCGGAATCCCCAAGTTGAACAGAACATGAAACATTTTTACGAAATTCAATGACAGAAGTGCCAAGCACTAATGAATCAAGCCAAGCAGATGGTACACATTGATAAAAGTCAACATCAGAAGACTTTATTGCTTTATACATTTCCACAGCAGTAACAACTGGTATTACAAAACCATTATTTACAGACTTCTGATTACAAAGCGACACAAATACATGAGGCATGTTCTGCTTAACAAAAACAAGAGAGTGATGTACATAGTCTATATACAATGAGTCTTGTTTATCATAAAACCATGGAATTCCTAAAATAACATCTGCTCTGTCCAAGCGCATGATGTGGAAATCCAGGTTCTCTTTGTAATCAGCCAGGTCGAGCGACAAATCTGGAACCATCCGATTCCATACATCCGTATCCACGCCACCAGCCATCTTCACGCGATACTCATGGTCACTGTTCCGCGTTCGCAGGCTCAGTTTCTACACCAATTTTGCATCCACAAAATTGTGTGAGCTTCCATTATCAAGGAGGTACGGTCACGTCGTGACCATTGATCTTCTCGGGAAAACGGAGAAGATCGTGCTTACCAAACACTTTGGTGCTAAAAGTACAATTAGTGCATGAATTGTGCGCTAAATGATGGATTTCAACTTGAATGACATCAGAGTTACCTGAGATCTCGTGAATCTGAACCGAAGGACGACCTTGCGGTTTTTGTGTCTTCTTCTTCTTGGGGCAATCCTTGATTTGGTGACCTGTCTGGCCACATCCGAAGCAAGCCCCCTTCTTCACTGCATCAGCAACTGAAGCATTTTTGGCTTTCTTCTTCTCCTGAGAAGATCTCGGCGGTGATTTGGACTTATGTTGGAATCGGGGTCGCTTTCTTGAAGCACCCTCACCGGATTGATGGTCTGCAGTTCTTTTCTTCTCATAATTTGCTCCATCTATTAAATGGAACGTCCTGGCTTTTGCCACTGCATCCTCGACGTCAGTCGGGGCTTTGTCCTTGATTAAGGCCCAACGGTAATCCTCATGCAATCCCAGCAGGTACATGTGCACAGCGTGCGTAGAATCCACCTTGCAGAAGGTGAGCGCCTCCTTGAAAGCTGTCATATACTTATCAAAAGACAGAGTTTTCATCAAAAGACTCTGCGGTTTGGCATAAGCTCTCAAAGGGTCCATTTCGGCGAAATCCCTCTTGAATTTCACACAAAAATCAGCCCACGTTGTAGGCTTCTCTGTCATGTCGCGCCACCAGGTAAGCGCCTTACTGCGCAGATAGAGAGGATTCGTCCGAATCCTCCGTTCATCATGCTCCCCATGGAGATCAAAGTATGTGGTCCACTGGTGCAGCCAGTTATTTACGGCCAGTTCCGTACACTCCTCCTTCTCCCTTGAGAAATTTGTAGTTTTGTACTGAATCGTGGCAGTCAGACCACCTTGTGAGCGCCCAAAAGAAGCAATCTGCATCCGCAATTGCTGGAGATGGGTTTCGCCCTCGGAAATACGCGCAGTCGTCGATTGAGCCATATTTTTGAGAGTAGAGAGTCAGGAATTGAGCCCTTGCACGACCACTTCGAGAGAGGCCAAGCGAAGGTTCGTCTGAACGTTCGCGTTTTCCAGAGCGGTAACACGTTGGTCGAAACTCTGGAAAGTACTTGTAATCCATGTGTAGAGAGCATGCGTGAATGGAATTTGAACATTACCTGGCACGTCGTCACGTTGCACATCCGAGCTGGAGGAATCCATGGCGGAGTGCGTGAAAAACTGGAAGTGTCACGCGAAACCGGGCCTTTTCTGCACTTTTCGGTCGCGGAAAGTTGAAGTTCGAAGAGCTCCACGCGTCGGCGTGAGCGTCTGAAGGCAAGTAGGTGATGGCGGAAGCGCGGGAGCATGAGCAGGTGAGGGAGAGCAGGCTTGAGAGAGGAGCAGGAGAGCCAAAATTGAGTTCTCTGTAAACTTCTGCAAGTTCCTGTAAGTGAGTTTTAATAAACTCAGCTTTCATACCTTCTTTAAAAGAATTCAAAGTGTCCATGCCCCCCTTTTTTCTTTTAAATAACTCAAGTGACCTTGGACATTTAAATAGAAGGCCACTTAGGAGAGTGAAATAAACCAGGCAGCGTGGAAATTTAGTGGAAGGCTTAAAAACTGGCAGCGTAAAAAAAAATTGAGCGAGGCCTGCAAATTACGCCAACACGTGGGTCCTGTAATCCGACGCGTGGAGAGAGAACCTTGCAGGCAGTGCATGTAGTGAGAGAAGATCTTGGAGCTCGTGGTGGAGGCTTGTGTCCAGCACGCAAAACAAGCTCCAACTAGGAACCAGCTCTACAAAAAAAAATCCACGCTGGCCTCTCAGCGCTTCTCCGAAACACTTCTCTACAGGCTGCCACAGAGAGAGGTAACTCTCTCTCTCTCTCTCTCTCTCTCTCTCTTTTCCTCTCTTTCTTCTTTCTCTCTATGCTTTGCACAGAGAAGGAGATTACAGAGAGGTTTTTTATTTATTTAAAAAAGAACATACTCTATGCTGAATTTAATCCAAAATCAGCAAATTAATAAGTAATATATTGATTTTCATCGAAAACCAGTAAAATCAATGAGTAACCCTCCAATTTTCAATAGTTTCACCAGTGAACATAGTATTGATTTACACTTGCAAACATACTCATGAGAAGAAAATAATCAATTAGACAATCATATCATCAAAAATTGCATGAAATAAAGACTATCCGACATAAACCAGTTTGTAGGTGTGCACACAGTCCATCCCGTAGCCAAGCCGGCTCTGATACCATGAAACGAACTAGGAGAATGGATCTCCCGACTAAACGGACCGCCTACAGACACGCGTCGGACGAACCACCCGACCATAGCCACCATCCGACAGCTCCTCCGTGTTGCGGCCAGCGTCCGAGGACGTAGGCGTGCACCTGCAAGACCGAGCGTCCCACCATCGGGCCTCACCTCCTCGAGGTGACCTCGCCCACTCCTAGCCTCGCGGGCTAACCACTGGCACTCTGCCAGTGGGGGTCGATAACTGCAAATGAGGCCTTGGCCTCCCTTTTATAATAATGGCCGGCCACACTGGCCGTGTTCACACTACGTCCGCGCGGACATTGGGCGCCCATCCCGACGCCATCTGGGCTAGATCCCCTCTCCCGTGAGCGGGACATAACACACACAGAGAGAGAGAAAGAAAGAAAGATTTTATTTACGTCTTCAAAAGGCCAAAGAGAACTGGCCTATGAGACAAATCAATGTACAAAGTATATATCCGCTGGATATCTTGTGTGCGTGCAAAGTAACAAAAATGTGGGGTGTGACCGGGTAATAATCGAACATCCGGTATATACAATGGGGTGTGTGACCGGGTAATAACAAAGCATCCTGTGTACAAAATGTAGTGTGACCGGGTAATAACAAAACATCCGGTATACATGATAGAATATACAACTGTGATAGGAGGGTGTAGGGTGTATGTGGCTGAGTCAGCTCCAGCTAGTGGTGAGGGTAGGGTGTAGTATCTGATACCTCCGCGAGCCTGATGTGATGAGTCTAGCTATGTGAGCTAGGTCAAGCGTCTGCTCTGAATGTGGGCTGCATGTCGTGCCCTGATGGCCTGAACCTCTCTCCTATGTCTCTGGGATGCTCGAGAGCGATATCCTGGTAACCGTGGTCTCCGTCTAGCTCTCGCCTCCTCAGCTCGTGCTAGAGTCATCCCCTGGTATGTGGGTGGCTGTGGCTGCGTCTGTGTAGGTGCTAGAGCCTAGAAGTAATCCGTGAGCTGTCTGTCTGTCCTCAGCTCTACCCTCCCCCATCTCAAGGGCTCGCTCTCTATGCTGGTGCATCTCTATCAAGAATCTCCCCAGCAGCCTCTGATCCAATGATGTCATCATTGACTATAGTGAAACTCTCGGTCTATCAAACAGGATGGGGTATCGTGATCTGATCTCAGCATAGTGGGGACATTTGCACAGGAAGTGGCTCTCACACTCTACCTCCTGTCTGCACAATCTGCATAGCCTGGCCTCTCGTGGGATGCGGGCTGCTCTGCCACTCTCTATCTCTAGCTGATGTGATGATACTCTGAGCTGTCCAATGGCCACCCTCGTGCCATGCGGTAGATATATGTCCATGTATCTAGGCCGCTGTATGAACCCATCCTCAGTGAGCGTGAGGAAGTGGTCTCTGTAGTATGCCATCTTGGTGGCCAGTGACCGCGAAGGTGTAATCCAGGTCTGCTGTGTGTATCTCTGTATGAGCTCATACCTGATGACTGTGTTCCTCTCAGTGTGTGAGAGGACCTGGCGTGGTGCATCTGGATCATACTGTGAAGGAGGCAATCTGTCCATAGAGTAACCATAAGTCTGAAGCCACCTAGTCACACTGGCATACCATGACCTCTGATCTCCTGAGTCTGCTAGCTCTCGAGACGCCTCTAGAGCAAGCGGAGGTAGTCTGTCTGCTCTCATGTCTCTCAATCTGTGAAGATATCCCACAGTTTGGAATAGTGCCTCCACTACCATAGGTGAAGCACCAAACTCTGCTCTCACAATATCATGGGGAACTGATGGCTTACTCCGAATCATCCGGGCAAGCATCAGTATCTGTGGCCTCTCAAGTCTGCTCCACATCTGCTCTGAAAGACCTGGGGTCCATACTGGGGCAACATATAGTAGGGCTGGAGTGACTAAGGTGTCAAATAACCAGCTCTTCGTGCGAGGCTCCTGAAAATGTGTCTGATGGCAGCCCCTCTCAAGCATAGCTAGCACTGCGTATGCTTGGGTGGTGCGGTCTCTAGCAGCCTGTGCCATGGAGAAGCGGCCCGTCCTAGCAGTGAACGTGATGCCCAAGTACACATATGACTCTACCACCTCAATCTGGCTATCTGCAAAGGGGAAGACTGATCTCCTCCGAACAATCCCTGAAGTGTGGAATATCAGAACCTTGGTCTTGCCAGGTTCACTGTCACCCCTCTGTCTGTACAAAAGGAGCCGAGAGCGTGTATGTGGAGCTGTAGATCCTCCTGTGACTCTGCAAGTAGGACAATGTCATCTGCATATAACATAATATGTACCTAAGTGCCTGAGAGGTCGGCACCTGCTCCTCCACTCTGTCTTATGTAATCTGCTATCTCATCTATATATAAGCCGAAGAGGGTAAGGGAGAGCGGGCAACCCTGCTTCACCCCAATGGTGCTAGTGATGCTATCTGAAAGTCCGCCAGGGCATCTGACTCTGCCTGATACTCTCTCATACAAAGCATATATGGCCCATATCATGTCTGGCGGTATACCTAGATCGTGAGTGTATGATACATGTCCCACCACACTGTCTCCTCAAAGGCTCTCCTCTTACGTCTAGTAAGAGTGCCCATCTGTCTGTGCATCTGTCCCTCTGAGATCTGTCCAGTGACATGCTATGCTTTGAGGCTCCGGTATAGCTGTCTGCACTCGTCGTCATACCATCTGTTTTGGGGCATCGTCCCAGGGCGTGGTGCATCACTAGAGTGTGTGGTAAAGGGGAAACTCTAGTGTGCCGCAGAGTGGAGAATGGTAGTCAGCTCACTGGTGAGTGTTGAGAGTGGGGCGTCTGGGTCTAGCTGTCGAGTCCCTGCATACACATGGTATCTGTATATCTTTGATAGCTCCTCACTGATGTGTATAGTGGTATGCTGTGTGGAGGGAGGAGGAGGTAATGTGGGTGAACTAGTCCTGATAGATAGACTGAGGTATGTATGGTCTGCCCCAATGGGTCGTGGTGGGATGGTGAAAGAGCTAATAATATCCATGGCCCCTATGGAGCCTAAAATGTAATCCACTATGCTCTGCCCTCTCCTGCCACCATGCCGCATCTTGCCCCCTTTCTGGAAGCACGTATACCCTCCCGATGTCGGCCAACGGGACATCCCGTTGTAAATCAAGAGGTGGTGTGCTGAGCCCAATGCCAATAAGTGTGACCCATATCTGGTGGAGTCACTCCCTCTATCCTCTGAGGTCCGCCCTAGTCCCACGTCCTCTGCTGCTATGGTGTGTAGTAAGGTGGGATTATCGAAGTCATATATCTCACACTGTCGGCTCTGTGTGCGGGCATTGAAATCCCCTACAAGTAGGATCTCTCCCAATGCCGCGTAGTGAAGGATATCCTCTGATAGAACTGAGAAAGGTGACTATGTCTGCGGCCCCTCCTCCTCCTCAGCTACACTCTCCTCCTCCTCATCCTCCTCTAGAGTCTCCCCCTCCAATGTAGGCTCATGCTGTGTCTCTGCATGCTCTGCAAAATGTGATCTGCGCGGAGGGAAATAGCATAGTGCAACATGGATGGCTCTATCCGGAGCTAACTGTATACGTACCCACATGAAGCGGGCCTCTGTGTCCCTGCTCATCACTGTGACTCTGTCCTGTAGCTCTCTCCGTACTAGGAGGGCGATCCCCGTGATGCTGGCTGCCTCCCTGTGGACCGCCTAAATGAAGACTTCCAATGATACACGCGAACATGTGGGAGACCTCTCTCCTGGCGCTCATGTGTCTCTGTGAGCATGATGATATCCCTCCCCTCCATCACCTCCTCTAGACGTCCTGGCTGAGTCCATAAACAACCATCACAATTCCATACCCCAATGGTGATCTCAGAAGGTGCCGCTTCCTTGATGGTCTCCATAGTCTCATAGGCCGCGAATCCCTATGCGATGGGTTTGCCATCCACAAAGATCCGACCATCCCGATAGAATGCCTTCTTACCCTCCCTCCTTGCTTGCATGATTTTTGGCATGCAAAGCTTTCAATGCTCCACTTGGGTTTTGGTGAGGTCCTCATCAATGTATATTGGCTCTCCCGCCAATCCTCTCAATGCGATCCTCTTTTTTAAGAAGGCAATCTTGTCCATGAGGTCCTTGAATTGTAGCATGAGGACCCTCTTTTGCGGGTCTTTCCCTACTCTCCATGCTTTAGTGAAGGGGGTTGTTGTGTATCCCAACTTGGCACCCATCGCTCTCCGGTGATGCCCCACCCTCCTCCTTGATGCCGTTCACCCGCACATTAAGCATGCGGGCCTCTCGCATTTTCTTCTCTTCGAGGGTGGCGTGCATCCATAGTGTCTCTTCATTCTTCTTCTCCTCCTTCACTTCCTTTTTGATTTTGTTACGGACTACATCCACCCATCCCTCCTTGGTGGCTTCCATCTTGACCTCCATTGCTTTGGTGAGCTCCTTGGTGATTTCTTCTTTGATGGCCACCTTGTCGGCTTCTTGTATTTCTCCTTCTTCCTTGAGCTGTCTTGATGCGGCCACTTCTTCCTTCAAGGAGATGATCTCCTCCTTGAGTTTCGCATTCTCTAACTCGAGGCTTTTGATGGTCTTGTCCATTGCTTCCATTTTCTTCAATAGCTTGTTCTCGATGTGAGTGAGTGTGGAGTCCGTCTTAGTCTTGTTCTCCTTCACAAGGGCATGGAGCCCCGCCTCGATTTTCTTGAGTCGGTCCTCCATGGAAGTCATGGCGACCTCCAATAGTGAAGGAAGAAGAGAGGGGGGGAAGGTGAGGGGGGAGGGTCACTCCAACCCCTCCATGTTGGGTTGGCTAACGGCGTGGGGTTGGATGGGCTGGATGGGGAGGCTGGACAATCGGGATGGTGCAGAGCTGCTGGACTGCTGACGGATGAGGGTGCTGCTGCCTGCCGTGATGGAGCAGACTTCAATATGCAGCTGCAGGTGCGATGGTAGTGTGCACAGTTGGCGCAGCTGTGGGTAAAATGGCAGGGGAGGCAGGTCTACAGCAGCCTGCGATGGCAGAGAGAGAGAGAGAGAGAGAGAGAGAGAGAGAGAGAGAGAGAGAGAGAGAGAGAGAGAGAGAGAGTGAGTGAGTGAAACGAAACGAAACGAAATGTTATATTAACGAATGAGTGTGGGCCGAGCTTTGCAACGATGACTGCTCCTTTGGCTGTCCCATATCTAGTGAAAAAAAATATGTAATCTGTTTTGGGACTGTCTCTCTCTATCTCTCTCCAGTAAAGTGTCTCTATATCTGTGTAACTCAAGTAGATATAGCCCAAGACATCTCTGATCCTCATAACTCATGACCCTAGAGAAAGGACCGAAACCCTCTCTGAATAAGCAGTGGAAACGGCCCTGTATCTCATAGTACACTGTGCAATGACATATAATGTAGCTCTGTCTCTGGCTCTAACCGGCATAAGCGGCATATCCTGCTATCTGCTGGTATCCCTCTAAATCTACTAGTCTCAATCTCCAGCTGATGTGAGGATGTGCGTATCTGACCAATGGCACACCGCTAACCATGAGGCATATGTGTGTCCATGTAGCTGGGTCGAATCACAAACCCATCTCCTGTGAGGTGGAGAAGATGCTCTCTATAGAAAGCCATCTTCGTGCCCAACTCTTGTGGCGGCTCTATCCATGTCCTCCTAGTTTCCAGCTGGATTAGGTCCTGACGAATGAGTCTAGTAATCTCCACCCGTGTAAGAGACATCGAGGGTGCCTGAAGAGAGTACTTGAAAGGGGGCAGCCTGTCCATGGTGAAACCATGCGTCTGAAACCATGATGTCATCTGTGCATACCAGCATGAAGTGTCCCTCTGAAGAGCTAACTGTCTGGAAGACTCAAGGGCCAGTCTAGCATATCTGTCTCTAGTAGTATCCCACAAGCTGTGCACAAAGGAGACTGATCTGGTAAGCGCCTCGATCTCCAGCTGGTGCTCGAATGATAGCGTGGGGTACGGAGGCCTTGGCTTTGATCAGTCGAAAGATCATAGATACCAAGGGCCTCTCCATACGTCTCCAACCATCTTGGCCTACAGAAGGTCCCCATGTCTGCACCCCATACAACATAGCTGAGGCTACTAAGGTATCAAAGAGCCATAACTTTGTCCGAGGTTCGTGGAACTGAACCTGCGAACACATCCTCTCCAAGCCTCCCAAGGCCGCAAAAGCTGTAGTCAGTCTAGCCTTTGCTGCTCTCCCCAAAGAAAACCTAGGCCCAGTGAAGACAACCCCAAGGTAAGTTTATGCATCTGCATACTCTACAATCTCTTGACCATATGTGAAAGTTGGTGCTGATCTCCTGATCCACTGTGGTGTGGTGTTAAACACCATAACCTTGGTTTTACCAAGGTTTACAGACAATCCACTATCGTCTGCAAATTTGTGTAATGCATCCAACTGTCGCTGCATACCCTCTGGTGAGTCAGAGTTCCACACACACACACACACACACACACAGAGAGAGAGAGAGAGAGAGAGAGAGAGAGAGAGAGAGAGAGAGAGAGAGAGAGAGAGAGAGAGAGAGAGAGAGAGAGAGAGATGAAATGTTATATTAACGTCTTCGAAAGGCCAAAATGACCTATGAGACCAAAAAGACCTATGAGACCAAAAAGTTACAATTGGTGAATCTGATATCACGTCTGAGTACGGAAAGTACAAAGAACTAACACTAAAAACATTAAGGAAATGAATCTGAAGCTGACTTGGAATTGAAATGAGATTGAGGCCGGGGGGGGGGGGGGGGGGGGGAGAGAGAGAGAATGAGAGAATTTTAACGTCGTAGGAATCCCAAGAGACCTTAAAGATCTATCCCAAGAGAGAGAGATTCTGTGACCAGCCAAACAAACACATTGATCAGTAGCATCTCTGACCTAGACCCTAATTCTAAAACCCATCACATGCATGCTCCAAAATTGAAGCTATTGTCCTTGAATGGGGGTTCAAGCAAAAGAGAGAACTCTGAAAAGTAGATTATTCAGTTACTTGGAAGGAGTGATTTAGACTCATCAAATCAAAAGGTTGATGACACAACTTTTCAGAATTTTTTTATTCCTAGGTTATGATGGGACGAGAGATACATGTGCCTAGGTGGCTTAGCGAATAGAGGTTATGCTTGCTGTAGGGGAGGTTTGGCAGCATTGATCTTGAGATGGAGAGCCGTGCATCGCTATCCAAGCCCCTTGTCTATTTCCTGGGCCTGAGGATTTCTCACCTGTTTGCAGGTCAATCTTCGAGTTGAGAGAAGGCAGAGACGTTGCCATCTCTAATCTACGACCATTTTTTTATTATTTCCATGAGTATACTAATATGCTGATCAGACACTTGCCATGCCTGTCCAAGTGCAACCATGTGAACACCTTCTATGGATAAATAATATGCGTAAGAGACATCTGGGATCAACCACCATGCAAACACATTTAGTCATAATTTAATTTAATTATCAGAAGTTGTTTGAAGTGCAAACAGTTTGGAGGAGACTTAAGGTATCGATTCATTTGCTTGAACTAATTGTAAGTTCTAGTTGCAAGCTAGAGTGTAGTGTAACAATCTTGGACTATGCATATGAATCTATTTTCATGACGTCCTGCAGTGTCTGGTATGGTAAAGACAGGCCAAAGTGGTTGGGACCCATTCCCTTTCAGTACCCAGATCACTTGACCGGTGAGGCACCAGGAGATTATGGGTTTGACATTTTGGGGCTTGGAAGCAACACCGATAACTTCAACAAATATTTCAAGTTAGTATGAAAGCCTCAAGTCATTGTTGTGCTTTATTGCATTATACATACGAAGAATAGCAATCCTAGATGTAATAGTGGAGAAGATCATTGGTATTTTCATGTCTTCAGAGAGCATGAAACTTGGCTAGCAGGCTGCATCTGTCTCATGAACTATGAAATAAGTTCCTGCCTAGGTCATTCATGTAAATGACTGACAGGTTCGTGCAAGTGCCAAGAATAAAGCGTGCAAGGTGAATTTTTTGACATATCGGTCTAGAGAAGGCAGTTCTTCAAAGAAACCAGTTCTTACCCTTGTAAACCTACTTAAAATGTCGGCTTTTATGAGTAAACATGATGAACATATTGCTGCCAAATTTGTTTAACGTAGCTCCAAAACCTTCTGCAAGTAGCGCTTTATATCTGCTCTTTGCGCTATAGCTTTTAATCACTTAGTCAAGCTCACATAATCTGATAGGTTCGCCATACATTGCAATATTCTTATTTTTGAGGTAGGCTTTGCCTCGTCTCTTTTTTCCTGAGATACTTTCTAACATTAATTTTGAAGATCTTGGACAATTTTCCACTTCAAGATTTTGTTCACCTTTTTTTAATCTGCCCCACATACCACTTCTTATGCCTTCAACAAAACTTGTAGCATTTTATTATCTTTGGATTTAAATTTTAATTTCCCATCATGAGCAAAGATTATGGGCATTTATTTATGTTTGAACTTAACTAATGACGTCATCTAAGCACTTGAAGATGGGAATCCACAGAAGCAATTTTTTTTCACAACTACATTGGTTCATTGCTATATTGACTGCTACATTTGCACAAGCCTTACCTTTCTGTAGGTCAGAAGAAGACATGTCATATCTAATTTCATTTGTTCGTTAGTGTTCTGTATAATATCTGAGGAAATTGTGTGGAGTTTGTTGCTATCAAATTTGCTAAATCTATGCTTGTTTTTGCCTTTTTAACTGGATTGAGTGTATGCTTTAGTATCCATATTGATAGCATCGCCTTTGAAGTGATGGATTGCCACCTTTAGGCACGTGGCTCTAAGTTATCTCACTACCAGTTTTCCCAGATCGTGTATGCCTGTGTGCACTACCAGTTTTTTCCGATTGTATATGCCTGTGTGCACTACCACTGCAAGAGCCATCATGCGATGTTTGTCATGACTTGCTTGTCCCTGCCATTTGGCAAAGCGACCGTTCAATGCTACAAGGTGGTTAACATTTTTTCAGTTTCGAAATTCTGCATGCTCGATGGGCAATGCTAGCTGCACTCGGTGTTGTCATTCCTGAAATACTCGACCGGTTTTGCAACATTGATTTTGCTGAGCCTGTTTGGTGGCGTGTTGGTTTTTCAAAGCTCCAGGCAAGCAACTAAGCCTCCAGGTTTTCTGTTTTCCTTTGTTAGAGTTGCACATCATTATCAGCTCAAGAGCATTGCATGTCACTCATATACTTGTTAAATTTAAGATTGTCACAGCTGTTTTTAAGCAAGAGCTGACTATCTTCACTCGGCAGGGCTATAATACTGTCTTTTTCTGGATTGCTGGCAGGGAGATACTTTGGATTATCTCGGCATACCAGGCTTGCACATTGCTGGAGGACAAGGCATTTTGGTGATTGCTGTGTGCCAATTCCTTCTCATGGTTCTCTCTCTCTCTCTCTCTCTCTCTCTCTCTCTCTCTCTCTCTCTCTCTCTCCGCGCCTGATGGCGTAAACTTCTCCTACACTTGGGTTTGCATGCTGGCAGGTTCATGCTGCAGGCTGAGCAAGACATGTGCGTTGGAACAGCAGCCTTAACAACAACAAAGCAGCTCTCACCACCAGGTTCAGACCAGCGACTGTGCAGCACGCCCTCACGGCAGAAGCAAAGGAAGGGGGACTCGTGTAGATTTAGGCCTTGCAGGAATAGAAAAGAGGGGCCGTTAGGATGGAGGTCATGAGCGCTTCACCAGTTTGCAAGTCCCGTATGAAGGCAACCTTCATGCTTACAAACAAGTGGATAACACAAGTGGAAAGGGAGATGAAGGAGTGGAAAGCAGAGATAGAAGGATGGTGGAAGGAGAAGGCAAGCCTTCTTCAAATGTTCCTCAACGAAGGCACGCAATGGAAGAAGGAGAAAGAGGACCTGCACGTAGAGACACAAGCACTTAAGGCGGGTTCACAAGCACTCAAAGAAGAGGTCTCAGCCCTCAAGCGAGAGCTTCTTGATAGAGCAAGCAACGGACTAGAGGAAGGTGAATTCCAACCCTCGGTGATCGAGGAAATCAAGGTTATCAAGGAACATGTACGGATGATCAAAGAGGAAGAGAAACAGAATGGGGCAAAGACTTCTTCGTGGGTGGATGTTATCACGAAGACAGAAGAAGGCGGATGAGGCCGAGAAATGGATAGAAGTTGCTAAGAAAGGGAAAGGGAAAGAAACCACATCTATCCCCACTCCTACAATCATCAACATGACTTAGAAGAAGAGCAGCGAAGGAAGACTAGAGCTCTGCACATACGAATAACCGGTCTAAAAGATCGAGATGATGTGGAAGGGGAAGTCAAAGAACTTCTCCGCCTGATGGGTAGTGAGGCTACTCATACAAAGGCATGGAGGGTAGGGAAGAAGACACAAGGAAATGGGGAGACTTCAAAGGAAAGAGCTCTAATCATGCGCTTCCCATCCATGGAGGCAAAGAAGGACTTCTTGAAGAAGCGTCCTACACTAAAGAAAACGGGCATATTTCTTAGAGACGACCTCACACTCACACAGCTTGCTCATATGAAAGAAGTTATGCTCGAGATAATGACAGCTCGAGAGAAGGGGAAAGTGGTCTTCTACAGGGACGGACGAGTGGTTATTCTGGAGAAGCGTCCCGCATGACGGTGCGAGACCTGTGGGACCACACTCAGAGTGGCTACATGGAATTGTAATGGATCTTTGTGCCGTGATGTAGGGGCCTTTGAGGATAATTTCACAGGGAAAGATATCATTTTCTACTGTGAGATGCATTAGGTCCTGGGGCAGTCCATGCCCCATGTGAGCGGATACAGATGGGAGACAACTTGCAGACAGGAGACTCTATCAAAGCACAGAGGACGAGGTTCAGGAGGAGTGGCAGTCTTATTCAGGGAGGAGCTACAGTCTCTGATACATATAGCTCGGAGGGATGAGCATGCTAGGTACATGTGGGTGAGACTGAAGGCAAAGACGGGCAGATATCTATACATCACTATTTGCTATTTCCATCCTAGCACGTTAGTATATGCATCATCTAGAGGACAATCTCCCTTCTCTATTTTGGATGATGATATGTGGGAGTTTTCCAGAGATGGCGACATTATTATCTTGGGAAATTTCAATGCTAGGACTACCCATCACCAGACAGTATTTTATGATACCTCAGAGGAGTTGATGCGAGAGCTTGATATTATAGAAATGGGCCTGTCTAGATTATCACAGGATGAGGAGCACACTGAGTATGGCAGATACTTGATCGATATGGGGATTGCACATGGATTGGCCATTTTGAATGGCCTACAGAGATTCCTTGCAGCAGGTGGTTTTACATGCTTTCCATATCGGCATGGCGCTAGTACAGTGGATTATGTTATGGCTCCGCCAGGACTCATTCCTTCCTTTCAAGATTTCATGGTGGGAACTAGGCTAGTTGGGGTAGCAGTAGATCATGCTATCTTGTCTTTCACTCTATCGTTCCAGTTCAACACAGCTCCATTGGGAGAGGCCTTTACACGTACTCGATATACCTTCACTAGGGAGACGGATCCCATGTACATTGATGAGATATATAGGAAGCTATGCACTCAAGAGCCAGGACGACCACTAGATGAGCTCACCCAGATTCTGACAGAGACGCACCACGATGCAGCCTTAGAGGCATATCCCCACAGCCAGCCTACACGCATACGATCTGGGAGCATGCCTTAGAACAGTTGGTATGATGAGGAGTGTAGAGAGACGAGGATCAGATTACAGAGATAGGTGCTCATGGGTACTACTACACATAGACAATCACGGATTATCTTTCGCTGCCTAGTGCGACGAAAGAAGAGGGCTTACCTATCTCAACTAGAGCGTGATCTGTATCAGCTGTTTATGAGTCAGGAATCTAGTGAGGCATGGAAGCTTTTCAATGAGCACTCTCCACCGCCAGCCATCACTTCCACAGAGACATGGGGGGAATATGCTACATCTCTCTATACAGCGTCGGGGCAGCCACCTTTGCCTGACCCTCCAGAGGCATGCCCAGAAACATGTACTTTCTTTACTTCTGAGAGGGTAAGGAAAGCCATTGACAAGATGAAGACAGGAAGAGCACAGGATCATGATGGTCTGGTAGCAGAGCACTTTATCCATGCCTGAGATATGCTTGCAGAGCCTCTTGCTAAAATGTTTAATAGAGCCATGTACGAGGGTTTCCTTGAGACTTGGAGTATGTCCACTATTGTGCCTATCTTCAAGTCGGGACATCCTATGCTTCCCGGGAATTACCGAACCATCATGGTTGGTCACACTTTGGCTAGGCTATATGCATCAATTCTTGAGCATGAGTTGAGTGGATGGGCAGAGGGAGAGGGCATACGGGCGGCAGGATAGGCAGGGTTGAGGAGAGGTTTCTCCACTCTTGACCAGGTTTTGACACTTAGAGCCATTATTGAGGAGGGTAGACACCATCGTAGGAGGATATATTGTAGCTTTGTGGATTTCCGCAAAGCCTTTGATACAATGTCATGAGCCAGACTCATACGTAGATTGCAAGACATGGGGGTGCCCACAAAGCTAATTTGGGGGATCTTAGCTTTATACAGGACTGTGGTAGGACAGGTACGCACTACTCAGGGCATGTCCGACATGGTTCACTCCACCATTGGGGTGAAGCAGGGTTGTCTCCTATCTCCGACTCTCTTTGGGGTATATGTAGATGAGTTTTTAGAATATGTACGGGCAGAGGGTGATAGAGGTGCTCAGCTTGCAGGGACATGGATTCCGTTACTATTATATGTTGATGATATTGTGCTGATCTCAGATTCTCCAGAGGGGGTGCAGCGTCATTTGGATGCATTGCATTTGCACGGGACAGTGGATTGTATGTGAACCTTGGTAAGACCAAGGTAATGGTGTTTAACACCACGACACCGTGGGTAAGGAGGTCCGCCCCCACTTTTACATATGGTCAAGAGACTGTGGAGTATGCAGATACATACACTTATCTTGGGGCGGTTTTCAGTGGTCCAGTATTTTCCCCGAGGCGTGCAGTAGATACGCGATTGACCAGAGCCTATGCAGCATTGGGGAGACTTGAGAGGATATGTTTGGCAGGTTCAGTTCCAGAAACCTCGGACAAAGCTTTGGCTCTTTGATACTTTGGTTAGTTCGTCCATGCTGTACGAAGTGGAGATATGGAGCCCCTCAGTTGATCATCATAGCAAAGCTAGCAGTACTGATGGATGGAGATGTATGGAGAAGCCCTTGGTGTCTATGATTTCTCGGATGATTAGGGCCAAGGCCTCAATACCACATGACATTAGTAGGGCGGAGCTCGCTGCTCCTCCATTGGTAGTGGAGGCACTCACTCGATCATTTTCATTTATGCATAGCACTTGGGCTCTCCCTATAGACAGATATTGTAGGGAGATAGATCATGTTGGTATATAGAGATGGCATCTTGGTTTTAGTTACATGGCTTTAGTATTGATCGGCTACCCCCATTTCAGTACTCTCTGGATGCACCACCCATCTTCCTCACTAGGGCAGAGATTACCAGGCTCATCAGACAGGACTTGATTCAACTGGATACGAAGAGGACATGGATACAACCTACACATGAGCTAGGTATGAAGATGACTTTCTATAGAGAGCATCTTCTCCAACTCACAGAGGATGGTTTTGTGATCAGACCAGGATACATGGACACTCATCTATCTCACGGGATACGATGTGCTATTGGTCAGATACCCACATCCTTACATCAGCTAGAGATCGAGACAGTCAGATTTAGAGGAGTACGCGCTGAGTCCAGGATTTGTCAGGTGTGCCAGATAGAACCAGAGATAGAGCTACATTACATATGTCATGGCCCAGTATACTATGAGATACGAGGCCGCTTTCACTCTCTATTCAGAGAGGGTTTTGGGCCACTTTCTAGAGTCATGAGATACTAGGATTCAGAGATGCCTCGGATTATACTTACTTGAGATTCGCAAACACAGAGAGGACCTCTTGAAGAGGGGCACAATGAGAGATCCAGCAACAACGGAAGATTACAGATTTCTTTCATTCATAGACAGAGGAGTGCGAGCAGTCCCAACAACATAACAACACCAGAGGCACCAAAGACATACTACTTGATCGGGCGATAGAGTTGGGGCGGTCCCGTCGCCCACGGATGAGGAGGCCCTCTCGACATCGACGCAGACTGCGACAGAGGATCCATACCATACTGGCGCGACATAGGAGCCGTCCTGACAGAGTGCCTACCTTGGAGGACATTGAATCTATATAGCCTTTTGGATACTGATGTATATGTATATGATGCCTCGACTGTCAGAGAGCTCCATTGTATCAACTCACCCTTTGTATTCCCCTTGTATGAGCTTTCACCCCACCCCTACCCATTATTTTCTTTTCTCTTTGTACTTTTTGTACCCAGACCTGGTATTAGATTCATCACATGTAACCTTTTGGTCTCATAGGTCATTTTGGCCTTTTGAAGACGTTAATATTACATTTCATTTCATTTCTCTCTCTCTCTCTCTCTCTCTCTCTCTCTCTCTCTCTCTCTCTCTCTCTCTCTCTCTCTCTCTCTCTCTCGCCCGCGCGCGCGTGCAAAAAAAGGAGGGCTGGATCCTTTCGTGTGACATAACCAAGTTATAGGCCCATAGACTTACGTCAGGCTGTAGGCTTCATTCAAAACTTGAAGTGGTAGTGAAAACCCCCCTGAAATATAACGCTACAACAAAACATAGGGGAAAAACCATGACTGATACAGAGTTACCAAAGATCGGTGATACATCAAAGGTTGGGGTTAGAGGCAAGGAAAATTGTAGTAGAGAGTTGAAGCAAAAACAGGCCACCCAAACTTCGACGAGGAGGCTGAAAACTCCACGAAAGAATCTCCAACATGAGATTCCAGATCGCCAAGGCCCATGGCGTACCCGAGCAGAATAAGCATCACTATCGCACCACACTGCACCAAAACTTTGGGGGAGAGAGAACCTCAAGCCATCCTTGGCAGTATTGTCACGAGGCTATGGAAACCACTAATCTTAGTTGTTGGTTTCTTTCCCTTGATTTTTTATTTGATTTTTGGGACCCTCTTTTTGAAGTCACAAATGGTCGGACATTGTGTGGCGAGTGTGAAACGGCCGACGGCCGAGAGTTTCACCCGCAACAATCAAAGGTAGGTCGACACGAGTTGATTGGGCCAATCGGCACTGAAATCCGAGCAATAAAAGTATGTCTAGGCTCAATTCAAAGTCATTTAGGCCCCACACGACATTTAGAAGTTGGTGGGTACAAGGAAATTAACACAAGGAAACATGACATTAAAAAATCATGAAACTTCTTGAGCATCTTGTTAGGAGGTTTCTAAGAGTGCTATTTGAGCTCACAATGCTAAAAATAAAAATTTTACTTTTTTAAAAAGAGCCTTTTTTGCGTAGAATTGTAATTTACTATTTAACTTGGGCGAGTAGTAAATGTTGTCAGTCTTTATGTAAGCAACATAGAAGTGTGATAGGCTCATTACATACATATGAGGATTTTTCAAAGACGTTTAAGTTTATTTAAAATCAAATTGGTCTACCATTGAGTCAATTTAGTAAAATTATACGTATTTTACCAAATTAGTCTACAAAGATGGCCATGCAAAGACAACTTCAACCCTTGATTTATATTCTTGATATTTTTTATTATCTTGTACTATATGTTGGGCGTATTTCCTTGAGACGGTTTTTGGTTTAGACATCTCAATAGTTGTTGAATGATTTTTTTAGAAAAGCCTCTTAAAGCCACAAAAGTGGCTATTTTTTTACAAGACTAGTGTTAATTCAAAAGAGGTAAAGTGGACACTTGGCGGCTCCGGGTGGATTTGCCAGATTCATCAGCAAGAGGAGGCGCCCAAATTTGAGAAGGGGGCTGATTTTGTCATTGTGACTATAGTGTGTGTGTGTGTGTGAGTATTTGGTGCAGGTGATCACAACTTTAATGGAAAGCTTGCCTTCTCCCTTATTTCATGTAGCGCGATGATTTGCTCTCGTGCATCTCTCTTTTCCCCTTTGCACATATGGTAATGCCCCACTAGTTGGGCTTTTGAGATGACCATGTACAGTTTTGGGGGTTTTATGCACGTTGGCCAAGGAAAGAGCCTTCTGTATAGGAATCAGATTAGCTAATTGCTAATCCCCCACAGGTACGCACAATTTCATCACGAAGGATTGCGAAATCGGAGAGTTTTTTTGCGTGAAAACTCGTCCAATTCAAAGGGAAACTGTTCCACTGCGTGTGAAAGCACCTGAGACGTGCGTAGACGTGTTCACACCGCCCAAAACGATCCAAAACAGAAAATTACAGCATGCTTTGTTTTTCTACAGGTTTAGGGTTTCACACGTAAACTACAGGACATCGCCAGGGAGCCTCAGGAAAGCCTTGGGATGCTTTAAAAGGGCTTTGGGCACCTGATAGTGGCAAAACAGGGACTTATATCACACTGAAATTGACTTGCAGCTCATTGGAAAGCTTCCAAATTGCAAGGGAAAGTGTCCTTGACGTGTACTTTACATTGTGTTGTTATGTTGGCGAAATTGGGTCAAAAACTTGCAATTACAGCCATGGACAGGTTTGGTCAGCTTGGTGAGAGTTCATTGAAAGCGTTCAGATGGTCTATTTGCAATAAGAATAAAGAAATATCGAAAGGGGCGCCAGTCGTTGTGTGCTTGGAAGCACTCCACCTAGACCGGGCTGATCTCTAACAGGTGTCTCGATGCACTAAAATCACATACCCAGGCGCTCTAATCCAATTAGGAATATATTCAGCGGTGACACATCACAATGCAACAAGAATGCTTACTTATGTATGTTACAAGACATAGAAACATAAAGTCGCTAATGAACACTGCCCCCACAGATAACCATCCAGGTTCGCGGGCCATGAGTTGTTCATCAACTCCCTCTCATCACTCCTCTCGCAAATAACCTAAAAAGGTCCGGGCCATGAGATATAGAGGTCGTTTACAACCAAACGCTCCCTAGATCGAAGCTTGCGTTGTTTGGAGATGCTAAGAGTAACCACTACTCAAACTACTTAATACTCCCCTCGTACATAATCATCCAAGTCCGGGCCATGAGTAACAACAACAATACTCCCCCCGTATATAACCGCAAGGGTTTAGGCCTTGAGTAAAAACAACACTTTTAAAACGTTCAATACCGCCTCCGCAAATAACCACAAGGGTCCGGGCCATGAGTATGTGCAAGCATTCTCAAACATCAATTCTCTTCAGTACTCCTCCCGGGAGTAAATCACCAATCAATGAAACCAGTATTACAATTCAAATCGACACCGAGACAAATACCATCCATATCAAACAAATTCCAAACATGATCACCAAACAAGTTCTTAGACAAAATTCAGAAAACTGCTAAATCAAACTGAAAATGCATTCTCGGCGTCATCCGAACTCGAAAAAACGAACGACTTTCCATTCTGAGACCTGCATCAAAAATTTGGGCTAGGTTTCTTTTCAGATTTGTAGTCGATCGCAACATGATCCATAAGCTCTTGAATCGTCGTACGTGGCTTGGTCAGACAATGTTCTTGTAGCGGTGATAATAGCCCCAAGATATAGCAATCACATTGGGCCCCCAAGGTTATCAGCTCGAGAAGAGACACCTGGGTCATGGTGAGAGAGGTCCAAAAGTTTCAAGTTGTAATCTGCCAGGGTTTCCATGGCAAGCATTTCAAGATAACCCACTCTGCCTGAAGCTGCACTCCGAAGGAAGATGTCTGAAGGCATGTAACTTCGGGCAAAGATTTTCTTGAAAGCTTGCAAAGTTCTAGGAGTGTGCGACTTGGTAGCTATAGTCATCCACCACTTCATGACATTGCTTTTGAGAAAAAACGGCGGCAATAAAAAAATATCTTTGATCCTTCTCTTGCAAGTGGTCTTTATGGATTATGCCCTGTAAGACAGAGCAATGAAGTCGGAAGCGCGCTCGATGTATGATGGACTAAGGGTGGGAGTGACTAATAAGTCCGGTTTCAGGGCACGAGGATTCTGGGGTTCGGGACACGAAGATTCTTTACTAAAATTTCGTGTAAACTTGGAAGCACTATCTTGCTCCGTCTCCTCTTTGGTAGGATCGGATTGCTTTCAGAAAAGCACACGCCTGAAGCTCTGATACCACTGTAACTGTCACAAACGGGAGAGCATAACAATATAAAATACATTCGGATAAATAGAAATTATCACTTATTACTGAAGCCAAAGGATATAGAGAGAAATAGATAGAGAGAGAGATAGAGAGTGAGAAGATCGACACAGTACTGGGGACCAGAAGATGGGCTGGTCCCCTGAAACCGGCCTGTTCAATCCAAAAAGGGCGGTAGACTTTACTTTAAACCTTGATTTAGTTTTCACCCATTATTAGTCGTCTATTTTACCTGTACTTTCAAGACACATCAAAGGGGAGAGGGATACAGGCTGCTAGATTGCACCTGTATGAGTAGACGGACACCAGATTGGCCCCTAACTTAGGCGCCCCTTTCGGTATTTCTTTATTGTTCAAAAGAGGGAATAAACGCTGTGGTTCCTACAAGCTGCCCCGCACAAACTCGGCTGAATTTCCACTGTTCCAGCCCGATTTCGGCAGCATAACTGTACTAGAACCCTTCACGGTCAGTATTCCCACGCATTGACTGACTTTCCCGACGCATACGGGCACTTTGCAAAACCTGGCGAGAATCTGCAGCACGCTGAATTCTCTGTTTTCAGCCCTGAAAATGCGCCAGATCGCCTGTACAGCGGTCCCCTTGCGTCCCCGAACCTCCTGGGGGTATTAGGGTCCGTTTAGGGCCAAAACCCTAAACCTGCAAAAATACACAGCAGGCTGTAATTCACTGTTTCGGGCTCCGTTTCGCGTGCCGGTCGCATCCCTAGCAAGTCCTCGAGCTCCCGCACCTGTAGGGCTACTTGCCCTTTGAATCGGACGAGATTTCTGGCGTGAAACCTCTCCGAATTCACCTGTACCTGCGGGGGGATTAGCCGCTAGCTAATCCAGTACCTGTGCAAGAGGCTCTTGCCTCGGCAATCGCGCATGAACCCACACAATTGTACATTGGTCAAATGAAGAGCCCACTAGAGGGGCATAACATACTGCCAAAGGGGAGAGAGAGGGCAGTGCGTAGCGTGCAGGGCATCACTCCTGGCACCGCACTGTGCATAAGAGGGAAAGCAAGCACTCCATAGCTCTTAACCTGTGACAGAGACTTGCAAAATGAGCCTCCCAGCTATAAATCACGTTTTTGCCTTCTCTATAAGTAGTAAACTGGCCTCAGAGTGCCAAGTGTCACTCATTTGTGCATTTTCCCGCTTTAGACCCTCGGGTCTAAAAATATCTCACCTGCAGCCTCTGTTGACTTGGCCACAGAGTAACAAAATGATCCCCATGTCAAACTGCACGTAATGACGCGAAGACATTTTCAGGTCCCAAAATAGCAGTTCCCTAAATTTTAGGAGATGCTGCCATTGTATCTTTCTAGGTCATCCGACCCTCTTTGTACACTGCGGCCACATCCAGAACTGAAATGTAGCCTCTGTAGCAAAGGATTCCACTTTGGCTAGTCAATGACCCCACTTGGCTAACCATAGTCCTTGTCCAACCTTAGTGCTCTCTTGCCCTCAGGCCTGGACTCCCTCTGGACAGTTCCACACTAGCTATGCAATGCAGGGCAGTTAGATTTCCCGAGGGGTGTTTCCAAAAAGTGAAAGTAAATAGATAATAAGAAAGAAATCAACAAAAAGGATAGATAGTAGTCACACGCTGGTGACATACCCCCCTCTTGAAATCTCAAACGTCCTCGTTTGCATCTATGTCGTCCATGCTTACTGTCAACACTGATGTATTCAACACATGTCGACACATATACGACACATACATGCTCATTGTCAACCCTGGTGTATTCAACACCTCGTCGACTCATGTATTGCTTGCGTGTGAACCCTGTCCCAATGACATAGTGGTAGCTTCGCACTCTGCCATTGCTTTGAGTCACTAACTTTCCAATGACAAAATGGTAGCTGCACATTTTGCCACTGTCTTATAGTACACGTTGGATCCCGTAACACTTTCGAGCATACCCAAACCGACAGTTTAAGAATGCAGTTACACATGTACTCCTGAATAGAAGCAATCATTGTATCCTTGACAAACTGACAAGAAATACTCACTTCTATAGCACTAACCAAACTTTTGGACATTCCATAAGAGCAATTGCCAAACTGACAATCTGTACAGCTCTAACATTCATGTAACAGGTATTTGATTTGAGCTCACTTTAAATACCATGTACATCATTTGTTTCAGAAGCCATTGTCACACTGACAATCCATGTAGCTTTGAAACTCAAGGGGTCAAGGTAGGTTGCAAATCGAAGGCTTCCAGGTAAAGTGATAACACAGTTGGTGACTCTGCAAGTTCACCTTCTTCCATCCACTTAGCATCCATTGGTGGATAGTTTTTAAACTTTACCAAGTAACGCCTAGCAACCTTGCCTTTCACTTTCCTTTCTTTGTGTGCCAAAATCTGTTCAGGGAGCAAGATCTCGTCAAGTTCCTCGACTTCCGGCTGATCTTCAGCTGGCATATCTTCTGGCACATCACCCACATAGGGTCTGAGAAGACTCACATGAAACGCATTGTGAATCTTCCAACTGTCAGGCAATTTCAGCCTATATGCAACATCACTGATTATGTCGCATACTTGAAAAGGCCCATAGTAACGCATGCTGAGCTTTGGAAACAGTCTTTCCTTGCCCTTCATCTTCTTTAACCTTGCCTTTTCAAAACGTAAAAGCACCCAATCACCAAGTGAATATACCACTTCACGACGGTGACGATCAGCTGCTTTCTTTTGCTTTGCCTGAGTCCTTTCTAAGGCCACTTTGACCTTCTTGTACATTTCATCCATGTCCTGAACATACTTATCTGCTTCAAATATCTTGTCCTTTGTATGCAGTATGGGAGGAACTTTCTTGCCACCTTCAACTATCTCAAAGGGTGCCTTGCCAGTTGATGAATGCACTGTATTATTGTATGCATACTCCACCAATGGCAAATACTGCTCCCACCTTCCTTTATGCTCTGACACATAGCACTTCAGCAGATCTAGGACAGTAGAATTTGCCTCTTCTGACTGCCCATCTGTTTGAGGATGAAATGACGAAGAGAATTTGAGCGTGGTGCCCATATTCTCAAACAAGCCTCTCCAGAACAAACTAGTCATGCGTGGATCACGGTCGCTAATAATCGACTGTGGCATGCCATGATACTTGAAAATATTGCTCATAAACAAGCGTGCCATCTGATCTGGCTTTATCTTCTTCCTGACAGGAATAAAATGAGCCTGTTTGCTGAATCTGCAAATAATGGTCCAAATACCATCATTTCCTGTCTGCGTTCTTGGAAGATCAAAGATAAAATCCATAGCAATACTTTCCCATGGTTTATCTGGAATAGGTAGTGGTTGCAATAACCCTGGTGCCTTTTGCCTGTCAAACTTGACCTTTTGGCATATTAGGCATTCTCGCACAAAGGCATCCACATCCCTTCTCAATGTAGGCCAATAGAAGAATGTCTCAACCGCTTTCACTGTAGCATCGATACCACGATGCCCTGCATACGGTGGGACATGACTCTCTTCCATAACTTTGCGTCGCAATGGCTTTGTGACACACAATCTGCCATGCATCATCATGAACCCGTCTTTAAGAAGATAGTGTTCATGACGTTGTCCATCCATTAGTTGCTCGAAGACCCTTGCAAAATCTTCATCATTTGCATACTGTTCTCTCATATCATCAAGTTCATGATGATAAGGAATCGACACAGCTGAAATTTGTGGCTTTCTTGACAAGGCATCAGCCACAACGTTCTTCTTGCCTTCCACATGCACAATCTGAAAATGGAACATGGACAAGATATTTGCCCATCGCATATGCTTTTCAGATAACTTTGTCTGTGTCAAGAAGTATCGCAAGGTCTGATGGTCCGTTTGGACAACGAAATCTGCACCTAGCAGGTAGTGTTTCCAACTTAAGAGCGCATGAATCACAGCCAGTAACTCTTTCTCATAGACCTGCATGGTCATCTCTGGCCCTTGCAAAATTCTGCTCTCATAGGCTACTACCCTGCCATCTTGCATTAGCACAGCACCAATGCTACTACCGCAGGCATCACACTGGACCACAAATGACTTCCTAAGATCTGGCAACACAATGACTGGATCCGAAGTCATCTTTTCCTTTAAGAGATTAAAAGCTAAAATCTCTTTTTGTGTCCATCTAAAGGTGACTGCCTTCTTTTGAAGAGCATGTAAAGGTGAAGCAATCTCAGCGAAATTTCGGATAAACCTTCTGTAATAGGAGCATAGTCCCAAAAAGCTTCGGACATCATGCACCGTCTTCAAATTTGGCCATGACTTGATCGCTTCGACTTTTGCAGGATCCATTCTGACACCGTCCTTTGAGACAATGTGTCCCAGAAAGTGAATCTCTTCCAGAAAAAACTCACTTTTCTTTGCATTGATGAGCAACCTATGACTGCGTAGCTCTTTGAACACAATGGCCAAGTGATGCCTATGCTCCTCTTCATTCTTTGAATAGACTATCATGTCATCAAAGAACGTACCAACAAACTGCTGGTGTGGACGGAAAATTCTGTCCATCATCCTATTAAACGTAGCAGGAGCATTTGTGAGACCAAAGGGCATCACTAAAAATTCGTAAAGGCCAAACGTCGTTCTAAAAGCAGTCTTGTGCACATCCTCTGATCTAATGCGGATCTGATGATACCCACTCTTTAGATCTATCCTGCTAAACATAGCTGCTCCTTCTAATTTGTCCATAATATCATCAATTCTAGGTATAGGAAACCGATTCTTGATGGTATTCTTGTTCAGTGCACGGTAGTCGATGCACATACGCCATGAGCCATCCTTTTTCTGCACCAACAACACTGGAGAACAGAATGGAGATGAACTGGGCTGAATCAGCCCCTTTTCTAACAGCTCCTGTACTTGGCCCATTATCTCTTTCTGCTGAGCCGCACTAACCCTGTACGGAGGCTTATTTGGTGGGCTACAGCCTGGCACCAAATCTATCGCATGGTCCTCGGGTCTCTCTGGCGGTAATTGAGACGGTAATGAATCGGAAAAACAGTCACTATACTGTTGTAAAAACATTGACCTTTCTTTATCTAGCACAGATAAATTTGATTCATCACAATCTGACACTTCACGTGCAAAAACCAAGTACGCAGAAAGATGCTTTTTCATTACAGAAGTAATAGCAGAAGCTGATACAGTAGGAATAGACTCCCCTTTAAGCTTTACATCCAGAATGTGAGTCTTTCCCCTGCTCTGTACAGTGATCTTTTTGTTGTAGGCATCCATGATTCCCTGTACACGAAACAACCAAGGAATACCTAACAACACATCACATCCGTCCAGTGGCATGATGTAAAATTCTTCAGCATCTACATAGGACTGGATATGTAGACGCAACTTTCCAATGATGGGTGTCACAGCCTCTGTATGGCCAGGACATGCCAAACCTGCCTCTGCTGTATACCCCATCTCTTCCGGTCTGATTCCCAACTTTGAAGCCAATTCTGGGGAAATGAAGTTGGCTTTGGCACCCGGATCAAAGAAGATAAGCACTGTTTGATCCCTAACCTTTCCCCATGCTCTGCAAAGCTCACTTGCATCTGAATTTGGCTTGTCGCCCACCATATCTGGCACTAGACCAGCCATGGGCTTCTTTCCTTTCTTGTCTTCCTTGTCTTCAGAATCAGCTGGCCTTTTCTTTGTAGGACAATTGTAAGCAATGTGGCCAGGCTGCTCACATATAAAGCATTTGTTCTCTGTCCTCAGGACCTTCTTTTGCTCTTCTGACTTGCGAGGAAAACGTCTTTTCCATTTCTTTGCTGGTCCTTTTTCTGATTCAGCCGTAGCTTTGTCTTTCCCTGTGTTGGCCGACTCCTGAGTCCCTTTAGGAGCCTCATTGGGAACGTGCTTCTTGGCTGAATTTTTCTTGCCTGATCCTGCCTTGACGCCAGTGTTAAATTCACAATCTTCTCCCTTGAGCAAACCATTGCCAGTGTTTGCTACCTCGATGAGCTGCGTCAAAGTAGTGACTTTGGTCTTTGTGCAGTATTTTCTCAATCCTTTGGGTAGGCCACAACAGTATTTTTCTATCTGTTCTGTCAATGGCACAAACCTATAGGAAGTTACTGGAAGTAGAGCTTTCCAAAACTTCCGATTGTAATCATCCAGATTTCTGCAAGTGGCAGCATTTAGCTGGTGCCATTCTGTCATGACATCTGCTTCGAAATCATCAGATAACCATGCTGCTGCAAAAATCTGCTTGAAGTAAATCCATGTGGACGGAGCTTGCCCTTGAAGCAATAAAGTTGTCCACCATTGTCCCGCATTCCCTGTCAAGAAAGTGGCTGCCTTGCGGACCTTTGAAGCCTCTGTAAAGTTTCCCCCTGCATAGGCCTTGTCAAACTGCTGGAGGAATGAAAGAGCCTTCTTCCTGTCATCAAACCCTGTAAAGGTCGTGAATGACACACCTTTGCCACCTTCTTTGTACGGAGTTGGCCTCTCCAGCGGCGTTAAATTGTCATATGGAAGTGACTGAAACATGGGAACACTATTAAGGTTCATCTGTGTTCCTTGGCCGCTATTAACTTGACCTGGAAATGCCATATTTGGCTGCTGATTTGTAATTCCAGCCATACCAAAATTTGCTTGTGGCATCCCAAATTGTCCCTGAGTGCTTTGAAACCCTGGTTGCATACCCATGACACTGTACATGGGGTTAGGCATCATCGTTTGAGCACCCGCAAACACTGTTCCTGGCGTATAAAACTGATTTCCAGGTGCATGACCAGCCATGCTCTGAAATACCGATCCACCTCCAAAATAGCCAGGGTGTACTGAAGGTGGTGGGAAGACCTGTTGCATAGCCTGTAAGTTGCTTCCCTGCCCATTAGAACCAGCTATAGGCTGCTGAAAGGTGGCGGGCTGAATTGGTACAGCTTGAAAAACTGGCATCTCAGCCACCTGTTCTTGCACCTTAGGCATACGTTGTGGAGACTGCATGTTCTCCGTCAAGTGTACAGGTGTTTCCATTGACTGTGCGGTATGAATCACCTGTGCTCGAGCCTTAACAGGCTTTTGAATATGATCCAGTGACCCAACTTGCTGAGACGGAACCGGAGGTTGCAGAAAGGCTAAAAACCTCGGATTCTGCATTACTTGTGTGAACATAGCCACAGCAGTAACCAACTGGGTCCTGAATATATCATCATCAGTCTGTGGTGGTCTTGAGGACTCACCCACTTCATGTGTCTGTTGACCCTGTGAAGAGGAAACCTCTTCAGTCACATCATCTGGTCTGTCAGCCATAATTACAATTCCCTGTGTCTCGTCTATGATCCCCTGTGTCTTCAAGCCGAAAACTGCCCAAGGCTCACTTCTATGGGAAAAAGTGATTTAATCCCGTCGATGGAACCATGAAACCGGCCTGTTCAATCCAAAAAGGGCGGTAGACTTTACTTTAAACCTTGATTTAGTTTTCACCCATTATTAGTCGTCTATTTTACCTGTACTTTCAAGACACATCAAAGGGGAGAGGGATACAGGCTGCTAGATTGCACCTGTATGAGTAGACGGACACCAGATTGGCCCCTAACTTAGGCGCCCCTTTCGGTATTTCTTTATTGTTCAAAAGAGGGAATAAACGCTGTGGTTCCTACAAGCTGCCCCGCACAAACTCGGCTGAATTTCCACTGTTCCAGCCCGATTTCGGCAGCATAACTGTACTAGAACCCTTCACGGTCAGTATTCCCACGCATTGACTGACTTTCCCGACGCATACGGGCACTTTGCAAAACCTGGCGAGAATCTGCAGCACGCTGAATTCTCTGTTTTCAGCCCTGAAAATGCGCCAGATCGCCTGTACAGCGGTCCCCTTGCGTCCCCGAACCTCCTGGGGGTATTAGGGTCCGTTTAGGGCCAAAACCCTAAACCTGCAAAAATACACAGCAGGCTGTAATTCACTGTTTCGGGCTCCGTTTCGCGTGCCGGTCGCATCCCTAGCAAGTCCTCGAGCTCCCGCACCTGTAGGGCTACTTGCCCTTTGAATCGGACGAGATTTCTGGCGTGAAACCTCTCCGAATTCACCTGTACCTGCGGGGGGATTAGCCGCTAGCTAATCCAGTACCTGTGCAAGAGGCTCTTGCCTCGGCAATCGCGCATGAACCCACACAATTGTACATTGGTCAAATGAAGAGCCCACTAGAGGGGCATAACATACTGCCAAAGGGGAGAGAGAGGGCAGTGCGTAGCGTGCAGGGCATCACTCCTGGCACCGCACTGTGCATAAGAGGGAAAGCAAGCACTCCATAGCTCTTAACCTGTGACAGAGACTTGCAAAATGAGCCTCCCAGCTATAAATCACGTTTTTGCCTTCTCTATAAGTAGTAAACTGGCCTCAGAGTGCCAAGTGTCACTCATTTGTGCATTTTCCCGCTTTAGACCCTCGGGTCTAAAAATATCTCACCTGCAGCCTCTGTTGACTTGGCCACAGAGTAACAAAATGATCCCCATGTCAAACTGCACGTAATGACGCGAAGACATTTTCAGGTCCCAAAATAGCAGTTCCCTAAATTTTAGGAGATGCTGCCATTGTATCTTTCTAGGTCATCCGACCCTCTTTGTACACTGCGGCCACATCCAGAACTGAAATGTAGCCTCTGTAGCAAAGGATTCCACTTTGGCTAGTCAATGACCCCACTTGGCTAACCATAGTCCTTGTCCAACCTTAGTGCTCTCTTGCCCTCAGGCCTGGACTCCCTCTGGACAGTTCCACACTAGCTATGCAATGCAGGGCAGTTAGATTTCCCGAGGGGTGTTTCCAAAAAGTGAAAGTAAATAGATAATAAGAAAGAAATCAACAAAAAGGATAGATAGTAGTCACACGCTGGTGACATCCCCCCCCTTAAAGAGAATCCTTTATTAGGGAGAATCTTTTTACAAGCACAAGAACCGGAGAAAACCCCTCCGTTCTAATTCTGTGACTCGATGGCCGTTCCTTCCCGTAAGGGAAATCCGAGAGACGAGCTCTCAATCCTCGGAGTTGAGACTCCGATGACAATTTCCGAATTCCATTTCCGGAATCCCAAGCGTAGGCCGAAGCCTTCTCGCTTCTCCTTCGCGATGAAGTACCTGCAAACACACGCGCAAACACGCGACAGCAATTCGTATGGCGAATCCACAATAGATACCTGTCGCTCTTGCGCGGGAAAAGCGATTTCCGTGCTTCATAGTCTCGCGATCTCTTGCGTTATCTGGCGGCAGAGTCTTCTCTTGCTGACGTTGGTAACTCCCCTTTCAGTGAGGGCATGTGGTGCTTTTATAGCTCCTTGGCCACGGCAAGAATAGCTGCTCGCGTAGAGATCGCGGCCGTTTTTTTTTTTTTTTTGTGCTGCTCTACCCGAAATAGGGAGAGAGAATTCGCTGGCTGGTTTTGTTGATTTATTTTCTAAGTGGCTGCCCACTTATTAAGTGGGTGGCCGGCATATTTTAAAATTGATCTGAACCTGCCCAAAAACTCAATAAAACCTTATAAGTTTAAAACAATGCTTTTCACAACACTTCCCAGGCGTCCTTGGATGCAATCACATGCACAATTGCAATGCAGACATAGATTTCCTTGCGGGAAAGCGTTTGCTCTTCCCGGAAAACTCGTTCAAATTTTTCGCTTTTTAAGAAAAGCTTCTCAGAACCCATCTTTATTCTTGTGCTTGCGTCTTTACACGTATTCCTCTTTCCAGTTCGGATTTCCTCTCGACTATGGATATCCCCTTTCTGATGCACTTGTCACCCACCTTGTGACGCATCAGGAATACCCATCACCTAGTCCTTTCCTACCGAACTTACGGTACAATCTCCTTCACAATGCTCTATGTCACCCATCCTATGACGCATCAGAGATGTCCGTTCCCGGATGGTCGGATACTTTACTGATGCTCCCTGTCACCCATCCATTGTGACGCATCAGAAGTACCCGTTCCTGGTGGCCTTACAGATATTCCCTTTCACAGTGCTCCTGTCATTATTTTGAATGACGCACTAGGGATACTCTGTACTCGGATGTCTCGAGTGAGAAAAACCCTCTCACTTAAAATTCCAATAATTCATTTAGAATTATTTTCTTGGTGTTCCAAGCGAGAAAACCCTCTCACTTATAAATCCAATAATTCATTTAGAATTACTTTTATGTCAAATAAAGCCAATTTAGCAGCAGTAACGGGACGGGCGCCACGTGCCAACTTTAAGCACTTCAAATAACATTGAACTGAAAGAGAGACACGACACACGAGACATGAAGTGGCAGTGTTCCACCCCAAGAGAGCACTGGCCCCAAACCTTGGCCCTCCTCCCGGTATTTTTTTAAATTGCTTCAACTCAGTACAACTCCCATGGCTCTGCTCTGCATCTCCTGCAGGTAGATTGCTAGAGTGAGAGCCCATGGGTCATATTTAAAGAGACATCAAGTTCTAAAAGCATCTGGCCTCCCAAAATCAGCTAACGTAGATTCTGGAAATCCATAGGATCTGCCACGTCAATGATCAGCGCGAATTGCGGCATTCAATCCAGTGCCACATCATCATGTCAGCAGGGCGGTCGTATGGTTGCCACGTCATCATCTTTTACGCCAGTCCTTTGTGTGTGCTCCTGCTTTATTTTAATATCCTTTGTGTCACTTGGGCCCCTTCGGGCGGGGTCCCATAAGTTGGTGGCTCTTTAATAATTGGTCCCATTCAGTGAGAATTTGTAAGCTGGTGAGAACTTCTGCTGCTGCTGCTGCTTCTCTTAGGGTTTAGGCCCTTCAGCCGGGATTTGCAAATTGGCTCCGTTCTTTAGTGGCTTGACACGTCAATAGTGTGTGACACAAGATGTTCCCACCAACTGCTGACACTGCATGCATACCTGTCATACGAAATATCGAGATAAATCTGTTGTTGGACATCAAGAATACGGTCCATACAAGATTGCAAACCTATCTTGCAACTAGTACTGACAAGCTCACAACAGAGCATAGGAGTGATGGTGCTGCCAAATTTGTAGGGCCACACTACCATCGGTGAAGAGAGAACATGGAGATAGGAGTAGTCCACACTCCAACAAAACCCCCTCAAACTATTTTTATAGTCGGGCACCACATACTCCACCTCTAGACCTCATTCTTTGAAGTTGGATGATCGTACAAGAAGTGGTACTGCCTCTCCCTGTCAAAGCCAACTTCAATACATCCATTTATCTCCAAATGGTGAGATGAGGTGCGTAGTTGACCAATAACACATCTAATGCCATGAGATAGGTGTATGTCCATATACTTGGGGCATAAGATAAACCCATCCTCTATCGTGCGGAGAAGATGGTCTTGATAAAAAGCAGCTTCGTCCCCAACTCATGTGACGGAGACAGCCAAGTCCTCCTAGTACCCAGCTGAATGAATCATGTGTGATAATCTTGCTAATCTCTGAATGTGTGTGGGTGAGGGATGGTGCATCCAGGAAATGAAAAGTGACAGCCTGTCCATACTAAATCCATGTAGCTCAAAACCAAGTTAATATATGTGCAAACCAACATGAAGTATCACCCTCACCTCCGACACCCGCCTGCATCGCGGCTCCAGTTTTGTCAAAAACTGGCTCTCAGCATTGTGAAGCTTTACTCTGCTACCTCCTGTCTTGGCTTGTGGTTGTTGCAGATGCTCCTCCTGGTTCCTTCATATTAAGCCTCTTCTCGCCCACCCTCTTACCTCACGACTTGGTGTCCTTTTTGGCACTTGGCGCGTTTGTGCTTGGCAGGTTTTGGGCAGCACAGCAGCTGCCCCCTCACCGACTTCCTGAAGGTTCCACTGTTTGTCAGCTACGAGGTGCCTATCTTTCAGAGGCCCCTGGAGTTACCGTCACCTTTCTCTACTCTATCTAGTTGCCAGGGCACTTTTACCCTCATTAGGAGGGGTTGTTTTTCCCCTGGTGTTTTTTCAGTTTTACAGGATTTTACAGTTTACAGGTTCTATACCTGCGGACAGCCTTGTAGTTTCAGTATTTTCAGTTCTTCCCAGTTTACAGGTTCTATGCTTACGGGCAGCCTTGTATTCTTGCCTTCGGGCGTTTTGTATTAGTTTGTATGTCCCTTGAGCAGGCCACCCTGGCACTTTGGGGATTAGCATACTCAGTAATACAGTTATGGATTTGGTTTTAAAAAAAAAAAAAAAGTATCACCCTCACTGGCCAGTTGTCGCGATGACTCAAACGTTAGTTGTGCATGTTTGTCATGTGGTAGCCTCCCATGTGCTATGAATGAAAGACACTGACCTAGCTACAATTGGTGGTGCACTCACCTCAGCTCTGATAATCTCACGTGGCACTGAAGCTTTCACCTGGATCGGCCTGGAGATCATGGATACAAGTGGTCTCTCCATGAATCTCCATCCATCACATGTGCGCCTTGATCTACTATGATGATCCAGGCTAGGTCCCTCATATTTGCACTCCATAAAGCGTGGTAGAAGTGACCAAAAGCGTCAAATAGCCATAGCTTACTACGTGGCTCCTGAAACTACGCATGTGAACATATCCTCTCTAGTCCTCCTAATGCTGCATATCCCCTCAGCAATCTCGCCTGTGCAGCACCTCTCGTAGAGAAAGTGAGTCCACTGAATACAACACCAAGATATGCATAAGAGTTGACATACTCCACTATCTCTAGTCCATATGTAAAAATAGGTGCAGATCTCCTAACCCATTGCGTAGTAGTATTGAATACCATCACCTTGGCTTTACCAAGGTTGATGGAGATCCCACTGCTATGTGCATAATCTTTTAACACATCTAGATTTCTTTGCATACCCTTTAAAGAGTTTGAAATAAGCACAATATCATTGGCATAAAGCATTAGAGGTATCCATGCACTTAACAAATGTGCCCCTCTATCCCCTGCAGTCTCAATATAATAAAAAATCTCATCAATTTATAATTCAAACAAAGTTGGAGAAAGTGGGCATCCCTGCTTCACCCCAATAGTAGAGTGAAGAGGGTCTGAAACTTTGCTATCCATACTCTCCCTATAACTATCTATAAAATGCCATGATATCCCCTACAAGCTCATGTGGGACTTGCAAGTCATGTCGTCACTAACTTGGCTCTTGGGATTGCGTCAAAGGCTTTGCCGAAATCCTCAAAGCTACAATGAATCCTCCTCCCATGTGCTCTACCCTCCTCAATGATTGCTCTAAGCGTGAAGATACGATTAAGTGGCAAGTGTAGAGAGAGAGAGAGAGAGAGAGAGAGAGAGAGAGAGAGAGAGAGAGAGAGAGAGAGGCGCGAACCCTAAGCCTGCTGCGAACCCTGTGCCTGCGCGCGAACCCTAACCCTGCTGCGAACCCTAACCCTGCTGCGAACCCTGTGTTTGCACGCGAACCCTAACCCTGCTGCTGCGCGCGAAATTGCTGCATGCGCGTGGCGAAACCTGCTGCTGCTGCGCGAACCCTAACCCTGCTGCCTGTGCGAAGCCGCTGCAACATCTGCCCCCTGTCACGCGCCCTGCTGCTTGCTGCGCGCGAAACCTGTTGCTGCCTGTTGCGTGCCCTAATTCCCGCAAACCCTAATTGCCTCTACAAACCCTAATCCCGTTAACCCTAATTCCCAGAAACCCTACTCCTGTACACCATACCTGCCTCAGCCTCAAACCCTGACTACCACCTGCAAGAGAAAGAGAGAAAGCGAGAGAGAGAGAGAGAGAAAGCGTCCAAGATTCCTTTCGGGTCTTCCTTTTCCTGTTCGTCAGTCTAGCCCATTCTTCATGGCGGCTTTGCCGGTCTCGAGTGCTACGCACGGCGCTCCATCACCACTTGCCTGTCGCGTGGACTGTACTCGCGACCTGTTGACATGCATTGACTTCAAAATACAACACTTGGCACAGCATGCCTTGGTTGGTCGGATGATTGGACAGTCTCCACCTCGCTCTTCCATACGTGATTGGTGTCAGACTGCATTGGGCACTACTCAAGGACGGGTCTCGGAGCTTACGTTGCTTGGCAGAGGCATATTCATGGTACGTCTTTCAGATCCCGCCACTGTCTCAGCTCTCCTGGCTCGGTCTCCGATACTCTCTGATCGCAGGATGATATACTTGATGAGGTGGTATTCCGAGTTTACTACTGAGGAGTTTGACAATCGACACCTTATTCCCAGATTCCCTCTGACGCTCTCCTTCCCGGATATGCCTCTCCATTTTATTGATGAGCATCTCCTTCAAATGATTGCTGCTCATTTTGGCACAGTAGTTCCAGGATCCTGCATTTCTCCTCTGGTCCACCTCGCATTCAGGTCCTGGTGTTTGGGGATACTTCATTACCAGATACAGTTACCGTGGCTGTGCGCGATCGAGACTACTCTTGCCGAATGGTAGTCACTGGTCGCCAAGGGCAGTGCTTACGTTGTCACGAGATGGGACACTTGGCACGAGATTGCCCCGCCATCGGCGACAACAACAGCCAGCTCCTGGCACTCATGCTCAGTCACGTGGTCAACGTCAACAACCGGTTCCTCCTACTACTACTCGAGCACCTCGACAGCCTGCAGGTGCTCCTCGAGCTTCGACCCTCCATGTCCCTCCCTCTGCTTCAGTTCCTACTGAGAATGCATGGCAGACAGTGGGTCGTAACCATTCATTCCGTCCTCGTCAGCAATCTACACTGCATGCAGCCCCCACTGTTACCTCTCCTGCTCCCTCTCAAGTTTCCACCACCCCATTACCCCCTGCTTCTCCTCGCCATTCTTCCTCTTTAGCACAGGATCACTTACCTCTACTACCAGCTCCTCCTTCTCTTGCCGTTCTCCCGCCCGCTCCTCCTCCTCTTCCCGAGATCCCTATTCCCATGCAGATGGATCATTCCCCGCTATTACCTCTCCCTTTTCCTCCTCTCCCTCTCGCCCTTGCTCCCCCCCCTCCACCTTCTGGTCCTCCCCCTCCTTCAGCCGCTCATACTTACGTCCCACGCAGTTTTCTCAACTCCTGTCCTCTTTCCTGGGGCACTCATCGGGCTGAAATGTGTGGTGACTCAGAAGGACCACTGCGGGTACAGCTCTACCTTATGCATCACAAGCCAGGTTGTGTTCCCTCTTTAATAGGCAGTTGCTCTCAGCCCACCCATTCCTTTTTCCTTCCATTCCACGCAGCTCAGGAATGGTCTGAGGATCAGGTTCTACATTTTGTGCATGCCCAACCTATGGATCAGCTTCATTCATGGTTGTCTACTTACGCTCCGGATGTACTGTCTCCACACTTCCCTTCCTGTATTGGTGCTATGGAATGGAGTGATGTTTATGCTTGCTATTCATTGCCTATGGTCATTCATGTATCCTCAGATGTGGTGCTTCCTATGTCTATGCGCATTTGGGGTGTCAAAGTTGCAGCATCAGTAATGCAATGTAAACAAGCTGAGGTCCATAGTTGGTGCAATGAGACGCCATATTTTAGAGAAGGCTTGCGGATTGCTTTCCTACTGCCCGAAGCTCACCCCTTGGATGGCCCAGCTGCCTCCAAGAAGATGCGCAGTTAGTCAGATGCTTTACCAATTCTTTCATGCAGACTATGGATTTACATGTAGTTTCTTGGAATGCTAATGGTTTACAGACTTCTCGGGTAAGAGGTTCCCGCAAGCTTTTACTTCGCAAAGGTTTGCACGCTCATGTAGTAGGCACTGTGGATATATTACTAGTACAGGAGCATAAGATTGCCACTCCCTTTGGTAATCTCATGCCCTCCGGCGCTCACACTTTTTGGGAGCCTGCTCTAGGCATTCATGGACAGAGTTGCGGTGTATGCATTTCAGTGGGGCCACGTTACTTGGCCTCAGTTCAGCAGCATGGCCCCCTTGTCGCTGGCAGAGCAATCTATGTGTCTCTTCGGATTCAGGACTCTATCATTGGTTTTATGTGAGTCTACGCACCCACTACTCCTCGGGAGAGGGCTACTTTTTGGGCCTCTTTGGCTACTGTTCTACCTGCTGTAGACTCTTGGGTTGTAGGAGGCGACTTCAACAATGTCGAAAGCGACTCTGATTGGCGATCCATCACTCCTCCTGTTCTATCATCCATCTCTCCCGATGAGCAGTCAGATTGGGATCGATTTCTTCTAGCTATTCAAGGTGTTGATGCATGGCACATACCCTCTTTTGGTCATCACCCTGCTACACTTCATTACTCGTGGGGGTTTCAGAGACAGCAGGGGAGATTATTAGAGCGACTTGATCGTTTTTACATTGGCCCTTGGGCAGCAGCTCTAGGTGGATTTACTACTATTTGGAGAGGGACCAGCCTCTCAGATCACTTACCCATCTCATTGTTTATCTCCTTCACTAGATCCTCTACACAGAAACGGGGCTGCCGCATCCCTGACAGTGTTCTCACCACTGCAGTTTTGCAGCAACAGATTCGTGACTTATGGTCCACGGGTGCTTCTTATTGTGGTCCCCCTGGAGAGTTCCTTGCTCATTGCATTACTCAGTCTAGTATTTACTGCCGTGATCAGACTGCTATTATTCATCGACAGTTGAGAGTACGTGAGTCTGATCTTCACATTCCTCTTGGTTTCACACAGCGCTTGCTTGAGGGGAGAGGATGGCCTCACTAGAGCTTTCTTCTTGACTTATTGGGATGTATTGCATATACCACTGCTTCGCGGTTGTCAGGACATCTTTGCATCAGATATATGCATCCGGATCTATGCTCAAGTCTCATATCTCTTATTCCGAAAGGGGGTGACACAACTCAGCTCCGCCAGTGGAGACCTATTACCCTACTCCCTTCGGTCTATAAGATATTAGCGTTACTGATCAGCCATCGCTTGCGACCGTTCTTACCAGATATTATTCATACTTCTCAGACAGGCTTTGTCATGGATCGATGCATACTGGATAATATCTTCACTTTTTATGAGGCAGTAGAGTGGGCCAAATCATCTTCTGAACCTCTCGCTTTTTTCATTCTTGACTTTGAGAAAGCATACGATCGTGTTGAGTGGGACTTTCTCGAAGGATCATTAGCCAGGATGGGTTTCCCCTCGCGATGGATCGTAGGCATTTCCGCTCTCTTCAGGACTGTCAGCAGTTCTATTACTATTGGTGGTCGTGTCAGTCGCAGTTTTGAGCTCTCTCGATCTGTCCGACAGGGATGTCCTTTAGCAGCATATCTATATCTGTTTGTTGGAGAGACTATGTCAGATTTTCTTCGTGCTCAGAGTCATGCATTTCGTGGCTTGACCATGCCAGTACCTTCAGCACTGGACCTTATTGATCAGGAGTTCGCAGATGACACTATGCTGATGTTACACTATTTGCTAGCAGCTCTTGATGCCATGCGGGAGGCCTTGACGGTTTTTTGCATTGCCAGTGGTGCACGTATTAACTGGCATAAATCCTATGGGTTACTGGTTGGCAGTGATGACATACCTACTTGGGGGGTAGCTGATGGTTTCACATGGCTGCAGCCGGGTCAGACATGCAGATATCTGGGCTTTCAGGTTGGATTTGATGTTTCCTCACAGCAGCAGTTTGCACCCGTTCTACAGTCTATTCGCAGGAAGCTATGTCATTGGTCTTCACGTCATCTGTCGTTGGCTGGCCGTGCATTGGTCGTCAACCAGGTCATTCTGGCTACAGTATGGTATACGGCCTCTTGTTGGATGCTACATTCAGGAGTGACAGCTCAGCTCCACAGACTAGTGCGGAACTTTTCATGGAGTGGCACAGATGGGACTACTGATACTCGTGCTCGGGTTCGCTGGTCCACGATTATTCGAACTCGGTCAGAGGGCGGCCTTGGCATTATTGATCCAAAATTACAGAGTCGCGCCCTTCTTACCAAGCTTATTGTTCGAGGTCTTTTTCCCGGCCAAGAACCTTGGAAGATGCTTCTTCAGGCCGCTATTTGCACAGCAACTCCATGCCTCGGCACTAGAGATGGTCATACTTGGCGTACAGGGTATCGTTTTCTCTTTACGGATGCCCCCTTGTCCACCAGCACTCTCTCACCCTTCATCCGATCACTCCTTCAGATTTGGGTTTCCATGCGACGAGCTCTCATACGCTCACCTCCCTCATGTCGTGAGGAGATTGAGCGCCAGCCTCTCATTTGGAATGATGCAGTTCTTGATTCTTCGGTTAACCCACCCCGTCAGCTTGGAGAGAGGACTCACATTGATTGGGCTGCTAGGGACACTGGCCCTGCTGCCTCTATGCGGTTGTTTCATGAGACGCGTATGCTGGATGCAGATTTTGTAGCAGAACATTATGACATTGGTCGCGGGGTGACAGACGGACTTCTTGAGATTGACTCCGCCATTCCTTCACAGTGGGACGCAGTCATGCGAGGCACGGTTCAGATGCCTCCACATAGTGGCTGGGAAGGTCTCTTTGCTCAGAGCACTCTCTTATTAGTTCGTTTAGACACCATGCTGTTCACAGTTGATTCAGACTCCTCTCAGGGGATTCATGCTAGATTGACATTTGCTACCACCTCTCTGCACCTTGTCTACACCGGCGCTCGATGGGAGGCCATACGAGTAGTTGGCTCTCGCGGAAAGCGTCGTTGTGTTGACCCCCGTTTCGCATCCGTTGATGCCGCCCTTTGGAGGCTTTGGGTGTGGGAGGGTCGTGCCTTATCTCAGCTTTATTGGGACCCAGGAGAGTGGCATTGGCCTCACTCTAACCCCACCGGTGCACATGTATCATCTTTTGAGTACACTGTCAGAATTGGAAGATTAGCATTGATGAGACAGCACCCAGAGCAGCCCACTCGTATGCGTTTCTGGTTACATTCAGGTCTCTCCCATGCCTATCTACAACAGTTTTGGTCAGCCATTTGGGATTTACATGCGGCTCGTCGTATTTCTTTTTTCATGTGGATGATTGCACATGCAGGACTTCCAGTTGGGACTTGGCTAGCTACTATGGGTCATGATTTGTTATGCACTCGATGTCCTTCGCGACTACATGAGTCACCGGCCCACTGTCTTTGGTCATGCTCCTCTTCTCATAAAGTGTGGCTACCAGTTTGCTTTTTACTTAGCAGAGCAGGTGTTCAGGATGGATTTCTCACTTGGGGCTCTGTCTCATGGTTGATGCTGATGCCCGGACCGCATCTTTTCTATGAGGGCTCAAACACAGATCCAGCTCTTATGCTTACCTCGACTGGTTATCGGCGAGGAACTTTGGCTATGTTACCACAGATCGCATGGCAGGGGGATCCTCAGACACGTGATGAAGTTTTTTCAGTCATCACTAGCATTACACTATGGAATATTTGGAGAGCTCGTTGTCTTCACATTCTCAGTGCGGCTTCACAGCTCCTTCAAGATATCCTTACTGCCATTTGGCTGGACATCATTCACACCCTGATTTGGCAGTGGGATTCTTCCTCAGGTACATCTAGAGCAACCGAGGCTCGACGATTTGCCTTCCTTCGGCGTTGGGCCCGAGCTCCACTCTTTTTCACACTTGCAGGTGGTCAGATTATATGGCATTATGCCCCCCCTCAGTGGTTTCTACTCCACTCATCACACAGACCACCATGAGATTGTACTAGCCGAGTTGTCACTATAGTGGCTCTCACCCTTACATTCAGCTTGTACTCCCCATGTGACAGGCTATTTTGGCATCCGTTGGGGATCATATTGTACTCAGTAATATATAGCCCTGATTTTTCCAAAAAGAGAGAGAGAGAGAGAGAGAGAGAGAGAGAGAGAGAGAGAGAGAGAGAGAGAGAGAGAGAGAGATGAAATGAAAAGGAAATGTTATATTAACGTCTTCAAAAGGCCAAAGTGACCTATGAGACCAGAAAGTTACAATGTGGTGGATCTGATACAAAGTCAGAGTAACAAGATGACAAAATGACAAAATAAAATACTATAGAATCCTAAACTGCTAGGTGTGGACTAAGCAGCTAAACAGCTAGCTGGGATAGCTAGATCACAGGAGATCCAGCATCGGTCGCTGGCGGATCTCATCAATCTCCTCCATGGTCAGTAGTCTGACCGGGCGTCGTGCATGTCGAGCCAAAGTGATCCTTTGATGCAGCCTCTGTCGATGCTGTGTAGTCCTCCGCAGTCGTGGGCGTGTCTGGATCTCCCCAGCTCAGTCGCTCGGTCGATCAGTATGCCTGTGGTGTAAAGCGACGAGCAGAGTGCCTCTGGTGTAAAGCGACGAGCTCTGCTATGGTAGTAACTCCTCCGGGTGTCCAGTGGCAGCTCTAAAGAAGTCTGTGATCTGTCTCTGAGACTGGCTAGCCTCTCCTCTCATCAGGCTCTCTCTTTGTCTGCGCAGCTCGAGCAAAAACAAACCCAGGCATCTCTGATCCTCGTACTGCATGAGTCTAGAGAATGGTCCAAAGCCCTCCCTGAACAAGCAATGGAAGCGGCCTCGTATCTCGTAGTAGACGGGGCAGTGGCATGTGTAGTGCAACTCTGTCTCAGGCTCGATGTCACATAGGGGGCATGTCCTGGCCTATGCTGGTACTCCGTTGTATCTCCCAGTCTCGATCCACAGCTAGTGTGAAGATGTGCGTATCTGGCCAATAGCACATCGTATCCCATGAGACAAGTGGGTGTCCATGTATCTGGGCCTAGTCACAAAACCATCCTTCGTAAGCTGGAGGAGATGCTCTTTGTAGAAAGCCATCTTCATGCCCAGCTCCTATACTGGCTGTATCCATGTTCTCTTGGTGTCTAGCTGAGTCAAGTCCTTGCGAATGAGCCTGGTGATCTCGGACTGTGTAAGAGTCAGAGAGGGCGCATCCAGTGAGTACTGGAAGGGAGGCAATCTGTCTTTACTGAATTCATGCGCCTGAAACCATGATGTCATCTCCCCATACCAGCATGCCGTATCTCCCTGCATGGCTAATTGTCGAGAGGACTCAAGTGCAAGGCGTGCATATCTATCTCTGGGAAGTTCCCACATGCGGTGTATGAACGAGATAGGTCTGGTGAGCGCCTCAACCACCAGTTGGGGGGCAGCTAGCTCTGCTCGTCCAATAGCACATGGTACTGAAGCCTTGGCTCTAATGAGACGCGAGATCATAGAGACCAAAGGCTTCTCCATGTCCCCCCATCCATCACTGCGGCCTATCCTCCCGTGATGATCTAGTGAAGGTCCCCAAATCTCAGCTCCATGATGCAATGCAGAAGCCACCAAAGTGTCAAAGAGCCAGAGCTTCGTCCGAGGCTCCTGAAACTGAACCTGTGAACACATCCTTTCCAATCTACCCAATGTTGCATGGGCTCTGGTCAATCTAGTCTTTGCTGCCCTCCTCAATGAAAATGCTGGCCCACTAAAAACCACTCCAAGGTAAGTGTAAGCATCTGTATACTCCACCTTCTCCTGGCCGTATGTGAAGGCGGGCGCTGACCTCCTGATCCACTGTGGGGTGGTATTAAATACGATGACCTTGGTTTTACCAAGGTTGACGGACAAACCACTTTCCTGGGCAAACCTATGCAAAGCATCCAAGTGACGTTGCATCCCCTCCGGAGAGTCGGAGATCAACACAATATCATCAGCATATAACAATAGTGGAATCCATGTCCCTGCCAGTTGTGCACCTCTATCACCATCTCTCTTTATGTAGTCAAAAACCTCATCTACATACATACCAAATAGAGTAGGAGAGAGCGGGCAGCCCTGCTTCACCCCAATAGTGGAGTAAACCGGTGTGGATAGACCCTCTGGGATGCATACATGCCCCACTACTGACCTGTATAATGCCATGACCCCCCAAATGAGCTCTGTGGGTACTCCCATCTGCTGTAATCTGCGCATCAATCTAGCTCTAGGCACTGTGTCAAATGCTTTGCAGAAATCCACAAAGCTACAATAGATCCGTCTCCCACGCGATCTGCCCTCCTCAATGATGGCTCTGAGTGTCAAGATATGGTCAAGAGTAGAAAAACCCCTCCTAAAACTTGCCTGCCCGGCTGCGCGTATCCCCTCCCTCTTTGCCCATCTACTCAGCTGCTGCTCAAGAATAGATGCGTACAACCGTGCCAATGTGTGTCCAATCATGATAGTGCGATAGTTCCCAGGCTCCATAGGGTCTCCCGACTTGAAGATAGGTACAATAGTAGATAGGCTCCAAGTATCAGGCAAGCCCTCACACATGGCACGGTTAAACATCACTGCTAGAAGCTCTGCTAGTAGATCTCTGGCATGTGTGAAATGCTCAGCCACTAAACCATCATCATCGTATGCTCTCCCAGTCCTCATCCTGTCAATGGCCTTCCTCACCATCTCCGCTGTGAAAAAAGCACATGTGTTTGGGCATGGATCGGGAGGGTCGGGAAGGGGGGGCTGCTCAGGAACTGTGTACAGAGATGATGCGTACTGGCCCCAGTCTTTGTAGAAGTGATGGCGGGGGGGGGAGAGTGCTCTTGAAAGAGCCGCCATGCCTCACGTGAGTCCTGACTCAAGAACATCTGATATAGATCTTGCTCTAGCCGAGCCAAAAATGCCCTCTTCTTCCGCCGCACTAGGCGTCGGAAGTCAATCTGTGACTGTCTGTGAGTGATGTCCCCCAAAAGCACCTCCCTCTGAAGTCTAGTGTCCCGGCATTCCTCATCATACCAACTGTTCTGGGGCATGCTCCCCGAACGGCGTCTCTGCTCAGGCTGGGTATGTGGGTATGCCTCTGCTGCTGCATCATGTAGTGTCTGTGTCAATATAGTAGTAAGCTCCTCCAGAGGTCGCCCTGGCTCCTCTGTGCATAGGCGTCTGTAGATCCCATCTAGGTATACAGGGTCTGTCTCCCGTGTGAAGGTGTAGCGAGTAGGGGCTGCTGTCCGTAGCCTGTGTGCTACACTAAACTGAAAAGAGATGGTCATTGACACAAGAGCATGATCCACTGCCACACCAACAGGTCTGGGTCCAACCGTGAGATCCTGGATACTAAAGATGAGGCTCGGCTGTGCCATGACATAGTCCACTGTGCTGGCTCCATGTCTGTGTGGAAAGCATGTAAAACCCCCTGAGGCGGGAAATCTCTGTAGGCCATTCAAGATGGCCAATCCATGTGCAGTCCCCATGTCTATCAAGTGTCGTCCATACTCAGTGTGTTCTCCATCTTGTGATAGTCTGGATAGGCCTGTCTTTGCAGCATCCAGCTCTCTTAGCATCTCCTCTTAAGTATCATAAAATACTGTCTGATGATGGGCAGTCCTAGCATTGAAATCCCCTAGAATGATGATGTCACCATCTCTAGAGAACTCCCATATGTCATCATCCAAAATAGAGAAAGGGGACTGTCCTCTGGGTGGTGCATACACTGACGTGCTCGGGGGAAAGTAGCAAATAGCAATGTAAAGGTATCTGTCTGTCTCTGCTCTTAGTCTCACCCACATGTACCTAGCTTGCTCATCTCTGCGGGCTATATGTATCAATGGCTGCAACTCCTCCCTGAATAACACTGCCACTCCTCCTGATCCCCGCCCTCTGCGCTCTGATCGTGTCTCCTGTCTATAGGCAGTCTCCCATCTATATCCACTGATGTGAGGCATAGACTGCCCATGGGCCTGATGTGTCTCAGAGTAGAAGACGATGTCTCTTCCCCTGAAACTATCCTCAAAGGCGCCCACATCAAGTAGCATAGATCCATTACAATTCCACGTGGCAACTTTGAGGGTGGTCCCACGGGTCTCGCACCGTCATGTGGAGCGCCGCTCTACAATCACAACCCGGCCATCTCTGTAGAAGGCCGTCTTTCCCTTCTCCCTTGCCGCTTGAATCTCTGGCATTACCTCTCTCATATGCGCAAGTTGTGTGAGAGTGAGGTCATCTCCAAGGAATATGCCCGTTTTCTTTAGTGTAGGACGCTTCTTCAAGAAGTCCTTCTTTGCCTCCATGGATGGAAAACAGATGATTAGAGCTCTCCCTTTTGAAGTCTCCCCATTGCCTTGTGTCCTCTTCCCCACCCTCCATGCCTTTGTATGAGTAACCTCACTACCCATCATGCGGATAAGTTCTTCAACTTCCCCTTCCACATCATCTCGGTCTTTTAGACCGGTTACTCTTACATGCAAAGCTCTAGTTTTCCTTCATTGTTCTTCTTCTAGAGTCATGTTGATGATTGTAGGAGTGGGGACATATGTGGTTTCTTTCCCTTTGCCTTTCTTAGCGACTTCTATCCACTTCTCGGCATCATCCGCCTTCTTTTGCGTCTTCGTGATCACATCCATCCACGAAGACGTCTTTACCATCTTTTGTTTCTCCTCCTCTTTGATCATCCGTACCTGCTCTTTGATGACCTTGATTTCCTCTACTACCCAAGGCTGTAATTCCCCCTCCTCTAGTCCACTGCTCGCTCTATCGGCAAGTTCTCGCTTGAGAGCTGAGACCTCTTCTTTAAGTGCTTTGGAGTCCGCTTTAAGTGCTTGTAGCTCTGCGTGCAGGTCCTCTTTCTCTTTCTTCCACTGCGCGCCTTCGTTGAGAAACATTTGAAGAAGGTTGGCCTTCTCTTTCCACCATCCCTCCATATCTGCTTTCCAGTCTTTCACTCCCTCTCCATTTGTGTAATCCGCTTGTTTGTAAGCACAAAAGTTGCCTTCGGATGGGGCTTACATACCGGCAAAGCAGTCATGACGTCCATCAAAAATACAATTTGCACTTCTGCCAAGTCAACCCACTATGTCCACATCACACAACATCCCTGTCCCGCATGATGCATACATGTGTGTTCCCCATATCAATCATACATTTTTGATTTTCTGCAATTTTTGCAATTTCCTGCAATATTCTGTCAATGCTGAAAATTATTTAATTCTGAAATTCTGAACTTTCCCTGCAGGAAATCTGAAAATGTGAAAATGTGAATTCTGTGTCTGAAAAATTCTGCAGGTCCGCTCTGTAATGCACCTGCGGGCTTGGGGGGTGGGGCGGGTGGGGCGCAGTCCAGCCACGAGTAAGCCCGCGTGGTGGGGGGCGGCGCACTGTCACAACAGGGGGCGAGGAGGGCGCAGTCCAGCTGAGCAGCAGGGTGCAGCCCAGGTGGCGCGCGGGTCAGCAGCAGGCAGGTGGCGCGCGAGAGAGAGGGAACAGCCCACGCAGAAACAACCCGCAGGTAGCAGCAGGCAGGTAGCGCGAGAGAGAGAGAGAGAGAGAGAGAGAGAGAGAGAGAGAGAGAGAGAGAGAGAGAGAGAGATGAAATGTTATATTAACTTCTTTAAAAGGCTAAAATGACCTATGAGACCAAAACGTTACAATGTAGCGTTACAATGTGGTTAATCTGATACAAAGTCAGAGTAACAAAATGAAACGACAAAATGGTAAAATGATAAATATAAGTACTATGGGATCCTAAACTGGTAGGTATGAACTAAGCAGTTAGATAGCTAAATCACAAGTCACAGGAGATCCAGCATCGGTTGCTGGTGCGTCTCATCAATCTCCTCCATGGTCAGCAGTCTGACTGGGCATGCTCAGCTCCTGTGCTGGCTGTATCCATGTCTTCCTGGTGTCTAGCTGAGTTAGGTCCTGGCGGATGAGCTTGGTGGTCTCAGACTGTGTAAGAGTCAGAGAGGGTGCATCCAGTGAGTACTGGAAGGGGGGCAATCTGTCTATACTGAACCCATGTGCGTGGAACCATGATGTCATCTCCCCATACCAACATGCTGTATCTCCCTGCATGGCTAACTGTCGAGAGGGCTCAAGTGCAAGGTGGGCGTATTTGTCTCTGGGAAGTTCCCATATGCGGTGTATGAAGGAAATAGATCTGGTGAGCGCCCCAACTACTAGTGGAGGGGCAGCTAGCTCTGCTCGGATAATGGCACGTGGTAGTGAAGCCTTGGCTCTAATGAGCCGCGAGATCATAGAGACCAGAGGCTTCTCCATGTCCCCCCTTTCATCAGTGCGACCTGATCTCCTGTGATGATCCAATAAAAGCCCCCATATCTCAGCTCCATAGAGCAATGCAGAAGCCACCAAAGTATCAAAGAGCCAGAGCTTCGTCCGAGGCTCCTGAATTTGAACCTGTGAACACATCCTCTCCAATCTCCCCAATGCCGAATGGGCTTTGGTCTCTTGTCTCTGCTGCTCTCCTCAAAGAAAATGCTGGTCCACTAAAAACCACTCCAAGGTAAGTGTAAGCATCTGTATATTCCACCATCTCCTGGCCATATGTGAATGCGGGCGCTGACCTCCTGATCCACTGTGGGGTGGTATTAAATACCATGACCTTGGTTTTACCAAGGTTGACAGTCAAGCCACTTTCATGGGCAAACCTATGCAAAGCATCCGAGAGAGAGAGAGAGAGAGAGAGAGAGAGAGAGAGAGAGAGAGAGAGAGAGAGAGAGAGAGAGAGAGAGAGAGAGATTTTTATAACGTCCATAGGAGGCCGAAATCGGCCTATGAGACAAATCAAAGTACATGGGGTGGGTGTCCTCTGGATATCGTGTGAAGGATGAAAAGGTACAAAGCAAAAATAGCTATCCTGTGTAAGGACTGAGGGAGGAGGGAGGTGGTACAAGGGTGGGGTTCTAAAAACAGGGGAGAGATGCAATCCTATATGCTGGGGTATATACAATCATGAAAGAAATGCTATCATATCTCTAGCTCCATCCAGTCCCGTAATCAGGGTGTAAGACATGATACATGGGTGGGTGAGGTGTGAACAATCCCCGTAGGATGGCGGCTGGATCTGCAAAAGCCCCGATGCGTCTCTCCTCTAGAGATCTGTAGTAGCGCTCCTGGATCTCCTGGATCTCTCTCTGGTGAAGTCGGGGTGCCCTACGCCGATGGGGACATGGACGTCTGCGAGCTCGGACCTCCTCAGCCTGCTGTAGAGTCACTCCTCTCTGAGTAGTCTGGGATGGTGGTACTACTGTGCCCCTCTGGAAGAAATCTGTAAGCTGTGTCTGGCGCTCGTCTCTCACGACTGATGATGTCTGAAGGAGAGAGTCCCGGTGCTGCTGTGCCTCTATGAGGAAGCGGCCGAAAAGTCGCTGGTCTCTGGAATGAAGAATCTGGTGTAAGGTGGGCTGATCTGCAAACAAAGTCGGATATCTGCCTGTGATCCCCTCATATGCTCTACATCTGTACACAAAATGCTCCTCACTCTCAATGTCTGCTCTGCAAAGTCTGCATATCCTCTCTGCCCTGGGGACATGTGCAGCTCTCCCTGCCTCAATCTCTAGCTGGTGTGATGATACTCTGAGCTGTCCAATGGTGACCCGTGCTCTATGTGGCATGTGGACATCCATGTATCTCGGTCTCTGGATGAAACCATCTGCTAGGATGGTCGGGAAGTGGTCTCTGTAGTATTGCCTCTTCGTAGGAAGAGGCTCTCTGGGTGTGATCCATGTCTCTCGGATGTATAGCTGCCAGAGATCCTGTCTGAGAACTCGATTCCTCTCATGGTGTGAGAGGCGTATGTATGGGGAGTCAAGATCATACTGAAAAGGGGGCAAGTCTGTGATGTCCAAGCCATGGGATGTGAACCACTCTGTGACCTGTGAGTACCATGCTCTGGTGTCCCCCTCCTGATGTAGCTGTATCGATGCCTCGAAAGCTCTGCGTGTGAGTCTATCTGGTGGAAGCTCTCGCATGCGCCGGATGAAGCAAACTGTCTGGAAGAGGGCGTCTACTAGCATCGGGGGTGCCGCTAGCTCTGCTCTAATGATGTCGTGTGGTACTGATGGTTTGCTATGGAGCAAACGAGAGAACATAATGATCTGTGGGCGCTCTATCTGTGTCCAGAGAGATGCTGAGAGTCCTGGTGCCCATACTGCGGCAGCGTACATCATGGCAGGTGCAACTAAAGTGTCAAAAAGCCACCCCTTGGTGCGGGGCTCCTGGAAGTTGGCCTGGTGGCATCTGCGCTCTAAGGTGGCCAGTGCCACATATCCTCGTGTAAGCCGGTCTCTGGCTGCCTGGGTCATGGAAAATCTGCTCGTGGTGCCAGTGAAAGTCACCCCCAAATATACACATGAATCAACTACCTCAACGCGTCCACCTGCTACCATGAGCACTGCTCTACTCCGGGCTGTCCTGGAGGTGTGGAAGATCATGACCTTGGTCTTGCCAAGGTTCACTGTGAGCCCTCGATGTGTGCAGAAATCATCCAAGGCGTGTAGGTGGCTCTGTAGTCCCTCCTGTGTCTCAGAAACTAGAATAATATCATTTGCATAGAGCATAATATGGACTAGTGTATGTGTCTCAGAAACTAGAATAATATCATCTGCATAGAGCATAATATGGACTGGTGTACCTGCCAAGTCGGAGCCCGCCCCGCCTGCTTGTAGGATGTAATCTGCTATCTCGTTGATGTAGAGGCCAAATAGGGTCGCAGAGAGGGGGCATTCTTGCTTCACACCAATGGTACTAGCAATGGGGTCCGATACTCCACCTGAGCCGCACTCTACCTATGACCTGTGCATACAAAGAATGAATGGCCCATATCATCTCAGATGGTATCTGTAGCTCCTGGAGATGCTGAAAGAGTCTCTCTCTAGGGATGGTGTCACCAGCGTGTGACTACTATCTATCCTTTTTGTTGATTTCTTTCTTATTATCTATTTACTTTCACTTTTTGGAAACACCCCTCGGGAAATCTAACTGCCCTGCATTGCATAGCTAGTGTGGAACTGTCCAGAGGGAGTCCAGGCCTGAGGGCAAGAGAGCACTAAGGTTGGACAAGGACTATGGTTAGCCAAGTGGGGTCATTGACTAGCCAAAGTGGAATCCTTTGCTACAGAGGCTACATTTCAGTTTTGGATGTGGCCACAGTGTACAAAGAGGGTCGGATGACCTAGAAAGATATAATGGCAGCATCTCCTAAAATTTAGGGAACTGCTATTTTGGGACCTGAAAATGTCTTCGCGTCATTACGTGCAGTTTGACATGGGGATCATTTTGTTACTCTGTGGCCAAGTCAACAGAGGCTGCAGGTGAGATATTTTTAGACCCGAGGGTCTAAAGCGGGAAAATGCACAAATGAGTGACACTTGGCACTTTGAGGCCAGTTTACTACTTATAGAGAAGGCAAAAACGTGATTTATAGCTGGGAGGCTCATTTTGCAAGTCTCTGTCACAGGTTAAGAGCTATGGAGTGCTTGCTTTCCCTCTTATGCACAGTGCGGTGCCAGGAGTGATGCCCTGCACGCTACGCACTGCCCTCTCTCTCCCCTTTGGCAGTATGTTATGCCCCTCTAGTGGGCTCTTCATTTGACCAATGTACAATTGTGTGGGTTCATGCGCGATTGCCGAGGCAAGAGCCTCTTGCACAGGTACTGGATTAGCTAGCGGCTAATCCCCCCGCAGGTACAGGTGAATTCGGAGAGGTTTCACGCCAGAAATCTCGTCCGATTCAAAGGGCAAGTAGCCCTACAGGTGCGGGAGCTCGAGGACTTGCTAGGGATGCGACCGGCACGCGAAACGGAGCCCGAAACAGTGAATTACAGCCTGCTGTGTATTTTTGCAGGTTTAGGGTTTTGGCCCTAAACGGACCCTAATACCCCCAGGAGGTTCGGGGACGCAAGGGGACCGCTGTACAGGTGATCTGGCGCATTTTCAGGGCTGAAAACAGAGAATTCAGCGTGCTGCAGATTCTCGCCAGGTTTTGCAAAGTGCCCGTATGCGTCGGGAAAGTCAGTCAATGCGTGGGAATACTGACCGTGAAGGGTTCTAGTACAGTTATGCTGCCGAAATCAGGCTGGAACAGTGGAAATTCAGCCGAGTTTGTGCGGGGCAGCTTGTAGGGAACCACAGCGTTTATTCCCTCTTTTGAACAATAAAGAAATACCGAAAGGGGCGCCTAAGTTAGGGGCCAATCTGGTGTCTGTCTACTCATACAGGTGCAATCTAGCAGCCTGTATCCCTCTCCCCTTTGTTGTGTCTTGAAAGTACAGGTAAAATAGACGACTAATAATGGGTGAAAGCTAAATCAAGGTTTAAAGTAAAGTCTACCGCCCTTTTTGGATTGAACAGGCCGGTTTCATGGTTCCATCGACGGGATTAAATCACTTTTTTCCATAGAAGTGAGCCTTGGTCAGTTTTGGGCTTGAAGACACAGGGGATCATAGACGAGACACAGGGAATTGTAATTATGGCTGACAGACCAGATGATGTGACTGAAGAGGTTTCCTCTTCACAGGGTCAACAGACACATGAAGTGGGTGAGTCCTCAAGACCACCACAGACTGATGATGATATATTCAGGACCCAGTTGGCTACTGCTGTGGCTATGTTCACACAAGTAATGCAGAACCCAAGGTTTTTAGCCTTTCTGCAACCTCCTGTTCCGTCTCAGCAAGTTGGGTCACTGGATCATATTCAAAAGCCTGTTAAGGCTCGAACACAGGTGATTCATACCGCACAGTCAATGGAAACACCTGTACACTTGACGGAGAACATGCAGTCTCCACAACCTGTGCCTAAGGTGCAAGAACAGGTGGCTGAGATGCCAGTTTTTCAAGCTGTACCAATTCAGCCCGCCACCTTTCAGCAGCCTATAGCTGGTTCTAATGGGCAGGGAAGCAACTTACAGGCTATGCAACAGGTCTTCCCACCACCTTCAGTACACCCTGGCTATTTTGGAGGTGGATCCGTATTCCAAAGCATGGCTGGTCATGCACTTGGAAATCAGTTTTATACGCCAGGAACAGTGTTTGCGGGTGCTCAAACGATGATGCCTAACCCCATGTACAGTGTCATGGGTATGCAACCAGGGTTTCAAAGCACTCAGGGACAATTTGGGATGCCACAAGCAAATTTTGGTATGGCTGGAATTACAAATCAGCAGCCAAATATGGCATTTCCAGGTCAAGTTAATAGCGGCCAAGGAACACAGATGAACCCTATTAGTGTTCCCATGTTTCAGTCACTTCCATATGACAATTTAACGCCGCTGGAGAGGCCAACTCCGTACAAAGAAGGTGGCAAAGGTGTGTCATTCACGACCTTTACAGGGTTTGATGACAGGAAGAAGGCTCTTTCATTCCTCCAGCAGTTTGATAAGGCCTATGCAGGGGGAAACTTTACAGAGGCTTCAAAGGTCCGCAAGGCAGCCACTTTCTTGACAGGGAATGCGGGACAATGGTGGACAACTTTATTGCTTCAAGGGCAAGCTCCGTCCACATGGATTTACTTCAAGCAGATTTTTGCAGCAGCATGGTTATCTGATGATTTCGAAGCAGATGTCATGACAGAATGGCACCAGCTTAATGCTGCCACTTGCAGAAATCTGGATGATTACAATCGGAAGTTTTGGAAAGCTCTACTTCCAGTAACTTCCTATAGGTTTGTGCCATTGACAGAACAGATAGAAAAATACTGTTGTGGCCTACCCAAAGGATTGAGAAAATACTGCACAAAGACCAAAGTCACTACTTTGACGCAGCTCATCGAGGTAGCAAACACTGGCAATGGTTTGCTCAAGGGAGAAGATTGTGAATTTAACACTGGCGTCAAGGCAGGATCAGGCAAGAAAAATTCAGCCAAGAAGCACGTTCCCAATGAGGCTCCTAAAGGGACTCAGGAGTCGGCCAACACAGGGAAAGACAAAGCTACGGCTGAATCAGAAAAAGGACCAGCAAAGAAATGGAAAAGACGTTTTCCTCGCAAGTCAGAAGAGCAAAAGAAGGTCCTGAGGACAGAGAACAAATGCTTTATATGTGAGCAGCCTGGCCACATTGCTTACAACTGTCCTACAAAGAAAAGGCCAGCTGATTCTGAAGACAAGGAAGACAAGAAAGGAAAGAAGCCCATGGCTGGTCTAGTGCCAGATATGGTGGGCGACAAGCCAAATTCAGATGCAAGTGAGCTTTGCAGAGCATGGGGAAAGGTTAGGGATCAAACAGTGCTTATCTTCTTTGATCCAGGTGCCAAAGCCAACTTTATTTCCCCAGAATTGGCTTCAAAGTTGGGAATCAGACCTGAAGAGATGGGGTATACAGCAGAGGCAGGTTTGGCATGTCCTGGCCATACAGAGGCTGTGACACCCATCATCGGAAAGTTGCGTCTACATATCCAGTCCTATGTAGATGCTGAAGAATTTTACATCATGCCACTGGACGGATGTGATGTGTTGTTAGGTATTCCTTGGTTGTTTCGTGTACAGGGAATCCTGGATGCCTACAACAAAAAGATCACTGTACAGAGCAGGGGAAAGACTCACATTCTGGATGTAAAGCTTAAAGGGGAGTCTATTCCTACTGTATCAGCTTCTGCTATTACTTCTGTAATGAAAAAGCATCTTTCTGCGTACTTGGTTTTTGCACGTGAAGTGTCAGATTGTGATGAATCAAATTTATCTGTGCTAGATAAAGAAAGGTCAATGTTTTTACAACAGTACAGTGACTGTTTTTCCGATTCATTACCGTCTCAATTACCACCAGAGAGACCCGAGGACCATGCGATAGATTTGGTGCCAGGCTGTAGCCCACCAAATAAGCCTCCGTACAGGGTTAGTGCGGCTCAGCAGAAAGAGATAATGGGCCAAGTACAGGAGTTGTTAGAAAAGGGGCTGATTCAGCCCAGTTCATCTCCATTCTGTTCTCCAGTGTTGTTGGTGCAGAAAAAGGATGGCTCATGGCGTATGTGCATCGACTACCGTGCACTGAACAAGAATACCATCAAGAATAGGTTCCCTATACCTAGAATTGATGATATTATGGACAAATTAGAACGAGCAGCTATGTTTAGCAGGATAGATCTAAAGAGTGGGTACCATCAGATCCGCATTAGATCAGAGGATGTGCACAAGACTGCTTTTAGAACAACGTTTGGCCTTTACGAATTTTTAGTGATGCCCTTTGGTCTCACAAATGCTCCTGCTACGTTCAATAGGATGATGGACAGAATTTTCCGTCCACACCAGCAGTTTGTTGGTACATTCTTTGATGACATGATAGTCTACTCAAAGAATGAAGAGGAGCATAGGCATCACTTGGCCATTGTGTTCAAAGAGCTACGCAGTCATAGGTTGCTCATCAATGCAAAGAAAAGTGAGTTTTTTCTGGAAGAGATTCACTTTCTGGGACACATTGTCTCAAAGGATGGTGTCAGAATGGATCCTGCAAAAGTCGAAGCGATCAAGTCATGGCCAAATTTGAAGACGGTGCATGATGTCCGAAGCTTCTTGGGACTATGCTCCTATTACAGAAGGTTTATCCGAAATTTCGCTGAGATTGCTTCACCTTTACATGCTCTTCAAAAGAAGGCAGTCACCTTTAGATGGACACAAAAAGAGATTTCAGCTTTTAATCTCTTAAAGGAAAAGATGACTTCGGATCCAGTCATTGTGTTGCCAGATCTTAGGAAGTCATTTGTGGTCCAATGTGATGCCTGCGGGAGTAGCATTGGTGCTGTGCTAATGCAAGATGGCAGGGTAGTAGCCTATGAGAGCAGAATTTTGCAAGGGCCAGAGATGACCATGCAGGTCTATGAGAAAGAGTTACTGGCTGTGATTCATGCGCTCTTAAGTTGGAAACACTACCTGCTAGGTGCAGATTTCGTTGTCCAAACGGACCATCAGACCTTGCGATACTTCTTGACACAGACAAAGTTATCTGAGAAGCATATGCGATGGGCAAATATCTTGTCCATGTTCCATTTTCAGATTGTGCATGTGGAAGGCAAGAAGAACGTTGTGGCTGATGCCTTGTCAAGGAAGCCACAAATTTCAGCTGTGTCGATTCCTTATCATCATGAACTTGATGATATGAGAGAACAGTATGCAAATGATGAAGATTTTGCAAGGGTCTTCGAGCAACTAATGGATGGACAACGTCATGAACACTATCTTCTTAAAGACGGGTTCATGATGATGCATGGCAGATTGTGTGTCACAAAGCCATTGCGACACAAAGTTATGGAAGAGAGTCATGTCCCACCGTATGCAGGGCATCGTGGTATCGATGCTACAGTTAAAGCGGTTGAGACATTCTTCTATTGGCCTACATTGAGAAGGGATGTGGATGCCTTTGTGCGAGAATGCCTAATATGCCAAAAGGTCAAGTTTGACAGGCAAAAGGCACCAGGGTTATTGCACCCACTACCTATTCCAGATAAACCATGGGAAAGTATTGCTATGGATTTTATCTTTGATCTTCCAAGAACGCAGACAGGAAATGATGGTATTTGGACCATTATTTGCAGATTCAGCAAACAGGCTCATTTTATTCCTGTCAGGAAGAAGATAAAGCCAGATCAGATGGCACGCTTGTTTATGAGCAATATTTTCAAGTATCATGGCATGCCACAGTCGATTGTTAGCGACCGTGATCCACGCATGACAAGTTTGTTCTGGAGAGGCTTGTTTGAGAATATGGGCACCACGCTCAAATTCTCTTCGTCATTTCATCCTCAAACAGATGGGCAGTCAGAAGAGGCAAATTCTACTGTCCTAGATCTGCTGAAGTGTTATGTGTCAGAGCATAAAGGAAAGTGGGAGCAGTATTTGCCATTGGTGGAGTATGCATACAATAATACAGTGCATTCATCAACTGGCAAGGCACCTTTCGAGATAGTTGAAGGTGGCAAGAAAGTTCCTCCCATACTGCATACAAAGGACAAGATATTTGAAGCAGATAAGTATGTTCAAGACATGGATGAAATGTACAAGAAGGTCAAAGTGGCCTTAGAAAGGACTCAGGCAAAGCAAAAGAAAGCAGCTGATCGTCACCGTCGTGAAGTGGTATATTCACTTGGTGATTGGGTGCTTCTACGGTTTGAAAAGGCAAGGTTAAAGAAAATGAAGGGCAAGGAAAGACTGTTTCCAAAGCTCAGCATGCGTTACTATGGGCCTTTTCAAGTGTGCGACATAATCAGTGATGTTGCATATAGGCTGAAATTGCCTGACAGTTGGAAGATTCACAATGCGTTTCATGTGAGTCTTCTCAGACCCTATGTGGGTGATGTGCCAGAAGATATGCCAGCTGAAGATCAGCCGGAAGTCGAGGAACTGGACGAGATCTTGGTCCCTGAACAGATTTTGGCACACAAAGAAAGGAAAGTGAAAGGCAAGGTTGCTAGGCGTTACTTGGTAAAGTTCAGAAACTATCCACCAATGGATGCTAAGTGGATGGAAGAAGGTGAACTTGCAGAGTCACCAACTGTGTTATCACTTTACCTGGAAGCCTTCGATTTGCAACCTACCTTGACCCCTTGAGTTTCAAAGCTACATGGATTGTCAGTGTGACAATGGCTTCTGAAACAAATGATGTACATGGTATTTAAAGTGAGCTCAAATGAAATACCTGTTACATGAATGTTAGAGCTGTACAGATTGTCAGTTTGGCAATTGCTCTTATGGAATGTCCAAAAGTTTGGTTAGTGCTATAGAAGTGAGTATTTCTTGTCAGTCTGTCAAGGATACAGTGATTGCTTCTATTAAAGAGTACATGTGTAACTGCATTCTTAAACTGTCGGTTTGGGTATGCTCGAAAGTGTTACGGGATCCAACGTGTACTATAAGACAGTGGCAAAATGTGCAGCTACCATTTTGTCATTGGAAAGTTAGTGACTCAAAGCAATGGCAGAGTGCGAAGCTACCACTATGTCATTGGGACAGGGTTCACACGCAGGCAATACATGAGTCGACGAGGTGTTGAATACACCAGGGTTGACAATGAGCATGTATGTGTCGTATATGTGTCGACATGTGTTGAATACATCAGTGTTGACAGTAAGCATGGACGACATAGATGCAAACGAGGACGTTTGAGATTTCAAGAGGGGGGTATGTCACCAGCGTGTGACTACTATCTATCCTTTTTGTTGATTTCTTTCTTATTATCTATTTACTTTCACTTTTTGGAAACACCCCTCGGGAAATCTAACTGCCCTGCATTGCATAGCTAGTGTGGAACTGTCCAGAGGGAGTCCAGGCCTGAGGGCAAGAGAGCACTAAGGTTGGACAAGGACTATGGTTAGCCAAGTGGGGTCATTGACTAGCCAAAGTGGAATCCTTTGCTACAGAGGCTACATTTCAGTTTTGGATGTGGCCACAGTGTACAAAGAGGGTCGGATGACCTAGAAAGATATAATGGCAGCATCTCCTAAAATTTAGGGAACTGCTATTTTGGGACCTGAAAATGTCTTCGCGTCATTACGTGCAGTTTGACATGGGGATCATTTTGTTACTCTGTGGCCAAGTCAACAGAGGCTGCAGGTGAGATATTTTTAGACCCGAGGGTCTAAAGCGGGAAAATGCACAAATGAGTGACACTTGGCACTTTGAGGCCAGTTTACTACTTATAGAGAAGGCAAAAACGTGATTTATAGCTGGGAGGCTCATTTTGCAAGTCTCTGTCACAGGTTAAGAGCTATGGAGTGCTTGCTTTCCCTCTTATGCACAGTGCGGTGCCAGGAGTGATGCCCTGCACGCTACGCACTGCCCTCTCTCTCCCCTTTGGCAGTATGTTATGCCCCTCTAGTGGGCTCTTCATTTGACCAATGTACAGTTGTGTGGGTTCATGCGCGATTGCCGAGGCAAGAGCCTCTTGCACAGGTACTGGATTAGCTAGCGGCTAATCCCCCCGCAGGTACAGGTGAATTCGGAGAGGTTTCACGCCAGAAATCTCGTCCGATTCAAAGGGCAAGTAGCCCTACAGGTGCGGGAGCTCGAGGACTTGCTAGGGATGCGACCGGCACGCGAAACGGAGCCCGAAACAGTGAATTACAGCCTGCTGTGTATTTTTGCAGGTTTAGGGTTTTGGCCCTAAACGGACCCTAATACCCCCAGGAGGTTCGGGGACGCAAGGGGACCGCTGTACAGGTGATCTGGCGCATTTTCAGGGCTGAAAACAGAGAATTCAGCGTGCTGCAGATTCTCGCCAGGTTTTGCAAAGTGCCCGTATGCGTCGGGAAAGTCAGTCAATGCGTGGGAATACTGACCGTGAAGGGTTCTAGTACAGTTATGCTGCCGAAATCAGGCTGGAACAGTGGAAATTCAGCCGAGTTTGTGCGGGGCAGCTTGTAGGGAACCACAGCGTTTATTCCCTCTTTTGAACAATAAAGAAATACCGAAAGGGGCGCCTAAGTTAGGGGCCAATCTGGTGTCTGTCTACTCATACAGGTGCAATCTAGCAGCCTGTATCCCTCTCCCCTTTGTTGTGTCTTGAAAGTACAGGTAAAATAGACGACTAATAATGGGTGAAAGCTAAATCAAGGTTTAAAGTAAAGTCTACCGCCCTTTTTGGATTGAACAGGCCGGTTTCAGATGGTATCAAAGCCTTGCGGAAATCCACAAAGCAGCAGTAGAGTCGTCTCTTCCGTGCTTTCGCTCCGTCGATCAGGCAGCGAAGCACGAAGATGTGATCGATGGTCGAGAAAGTGCGTCGAAACCCTGCCTGTCCAGGTGCACGTAGCCCTGATGCCTCTGCGTATGTGCTGAGCTCTCCCTCAAGAACTGCCCCATATAGTTTGGCCAATGTGTGGCCAATCATGATAGTCCTGTAGTTCCCTGGGTCCCTGTGAGAGAGAGAGAGAGAGAGAGAGAGGGAGAGAGAGGTAGGAAAAGCTGCATGTACAAGTGACCAAGGGGTGGTGTGGCATAGATGTGACATGTCCTTGATGGATAGATCCCTGGTACACACAACTGATATTGTCACTACCATCTGCTCGTGCACATGAGACCACTGATTCGATCTCCACATGGGCAAAACCCTAGCTTGCTCTGAGAGCAAAATACTGCTGCACGTCCTCCCCGCACCAAGAAGAATAAAGAGATAGAGACTCATCCCTCAAGGCTACCCTCCAAAGGACTGAGGAACTTTGCTCTCCCAGGCCTACACCCTCTGCGGGATGCTCTGCCTCTGCATGGATCAGATCTACGTAGGTGTCGTGAAGCGAATTTGCTAGGGAGATTGCCCAAATACCCATATGCACTCGGTGATGCTTTGCACTGGAAGAATTGCCCAAAACGCAACCTGCAGCTGGTCCCAAAACGCTTGGCTGCTGCCAAGAAAAACGCCAGGCTGCACCAACTCTAGGGCTGCCCTCAGGGGCATCTACTGTCTACAACATACACAAGAGAGCCCCCCCTGACCCCTACTATATAGTCCTGAGCAAAACCTGCCTGACCCACATGTCCAGTCCCATGACAAGGAAAATATAGGGCAAAAGTGGGAAAAAGGGGGAGAAATGAGCAGTACACCCATCTAGGGTCTGGGGACAAATAGGGGAAGGCTGGGATATATTGGGACGTGCAGTCACGAGAGAGAGAGAATGAACCAAATTGAGCGCGTCTCTTCCCCGAGAGGGCACCTCCTTATATTATGCTTAGGTAGTTACATGTGGGCATTCACACCATGACCTATCCGGCTTCTTGGCACACTTGACATGGGTTCACACCAAGGCCGTCCAGCCACACACCACAATGCGACGTGCAGTCACGAGAGAGAAAATGAACCAAACTGAGCGTGTCTCTTCCACGAGAGGGCACCTCCTTATATTATGCTTAGGTACTTACAAATGAGCATTCACATCACGACCTATCCAGCTTCTTGGCACACACAACATGGGTTCACACCAAGGCCGTCCAGGCACACACCACACCTCCCCCCTTAGGGGAAAAAGATGGACATCTTTTTAGAATTCTGGGCTAAGAATGGACTCGACAAGAAAGATCGACTTCGAGGCATCATCCGGGGGGAGTGATCGTACAACGGCTTAGGGGCTAGGGATTGAACTTGGGGGCTAGACTCGACATCATCAAGGCATCGAACTCATACATCTTGCTCATGGAAACATTAGATCGCTATCCCAATGTAATGGACAAGACCAGGGACTGCGCTATAACGACATAAGCGCGATCTTTTTATGAAGTACATCCCATCCAAAAGGGGCTTGGTGTGATGATAACGATTATTCAACCAACACTAGATTGCGAAATGAGCTAGAGGTGAAAAGACTATCACTAAACACATAAAAGGATGAACTGTGGGGTTGAGACTTTGCATCACAACTATGAAAGCGTAAAGACCGGGCACCTCTGCAACAAAGCTGCAACAACTCCCTTCTCTTCGAGCATACTCGAGAGTCGAAACAAGAACATTTGAAAACCATCTGCAAAGCAAGACAACATATATCCCAAGAGCATGGGTCGTGTGGAGCACGTTGAATGCAGGTTGTTGCAAGAAACACTTGGAGAAATCAAGATGTGATAACCAGCTAGTTAGTGCTTTGGAGGGGGAATCAGCAGGGAAAATTAGTCCAGCTTTGATCATTGCCGTTGTGCTGAGATTAGATCTCCTCTCATCCAGAAGCAAATGACCAGGAGAGCCTTCTACTGCCGTGATCTTTGGTCCCATCTGTTGGTCAGCTTGTGTGAGGACAAGAGATCTCGCAATACCTGTGCGCACACAGTTCATGAGGACGTCAGGTTTGGCTGGGGGATCAAGGACATCAAGAGAGTACTCCCCTTCGTCAAGACCTCTTCCTTCGCAGATTGAATGGTTACAATGGAGCTATTGGCTGCCATCACTACTGCTCGAGAAATCTTCCACGGGTGAAGTTGAGACAGGAGCAAGATTCGGTTGTTTTGCAACCACCTGAAGAATTAACCAACAGCAATTGGGCAACGAGGATCAACTGAACAAATGCAGAGAGTGTAACAGTCTACGCAATTTAACAAGAGAGTACTCCCCTTCGTCAAGACCTCTTCCTTCGCAGATTGAATGGTTACAATGGAGCTATTGGCTGCCATCACTACTGCTCGAGAAATCTTCCACAGGTGAAGTTGAGACAGGAGCAAGATTCGGTTGTTTTGCAACCACCTGAAGGATTAACCAACAGCAATTGGGCAACGAGGACCAACTGAACAAATGCAGAGAGTGTAACAGTCTACGCAATTTAACAGTGAGTGCAAGTGTCAAGACCCTTTCCAGGCCAGAATGGTCCACACCTTTTTCCACTTGTAAAGGTGGAAAAATGCTCCGCTCTAATCCTAAGGGCTTTGCTAGGCCCTCATTTGTGTGGTCTAATTTCTTAATCTGAGCTTTGAAGCACAACCAAGGTCCCGTAGGAAATCGTATTAAAGAAATAGAATATTAACAATGGAAGGTGTAAAAGCCTTGGATACAATCACCTATTGCTTAGGCTGGGGCTTATGTCTAGAAGTTTTAATAGGCATAGCTACTCCACCCAGGTTGGCCTTGAAAAACACATGGCCGACTTTCGATTATGACGATAGGCGTACTGACAAAGGATGCCTGGAGGTAGTCTTTAAGGTGTGTGCCTAAGAACCTGTAATCAACCACCTCGCAAACTAAGCAGCAAGTCTTCAGAATAGTCACTAATCATGAATCGTGTAGAGGATGTTTGGCGAGATTCTGACTCCAATGGCTGAACCACGGGAGTCCATAATAAGTTGGTAAAGCGATCGCCAATAATGGCATGACATTGGTGTAGTACCAGATGACCGAGGCTCTCCTATGCCCTCTTAAGGACCAATTTCCTTGCTTAGCAGAACACGAACCTGTGAAAAGAAGAAAACACTCAACACTGCACCTTGTTTCCCTCCGAAAGCTGATGGCTCAGAAAGTGGGAGAGGAAATTTCACTTCACAATGCTCTGTGTAATGTATTGACCAAAGGATAAGTTAGATAGTCAGCGCGTCGACCAAAGTGTATTGGACCATCAAGTTTGTTGCAATCGGCTATCAACCAGAGTGAAGAAGCCCCAATCTCCCAAGAGCGGTGAAGAGGCTGTGGGAATTCTGCGTAGAAGGCTACAGGGGAGGGCTGGGTAGGGAGGGGCTGTGGCTGGCTTGAGGGATCATGAAGAAGCTGCAGGGCTAAGGCTGTAAGCCTGTGGGGGCTGCAGGACTTGAACCGTAGGGAGATGAAGTCTGGGCAGTGCAAGAAATGGCAAGGGGCTACTGTTGACAATTGATAGCATGTGCTGCAAGCAAAAGTTGCAACATGCAGGGGCGACAGTTGGAGAGGATAACTTGCACGATAACTACTGGGCTTGCGATGGCATGTGTGGCAGTGAAGAAATGAAATGAAATGTTATATTAACGTCTTCAGAAGGCCAGAATGACCTATGAGACCAGAAAGTTAGAATGTGGTGGATCTGATACAAAGTCAGAGTAACAAAAATGACAAAATAAAATGACAGAATAAAATGCTATGGAATTTGAAACAGCTAGGCGTGATCTAAGCAGATAGGTGGGATAGCTAATCACAGATCACAAAAGATCCAGCTAGGTGGGATAGCTAAATCACAGATCACAAAAGATCCAGCATCGGTTGCTGGCGGATCTCATCAATCTCCTCCATGGTCAAAAGCTTGACCGGGCGTCGTGCATGCTGGTCCAAAGTGATCCGAATCCTCTGATGCAACCTCCGTCGATGCTGTGTAGTCCTCCACAGTCGTGGGCGTCTAGATCTCCCTAGCTCGTCGCTCGGTCGATCAGTGTGCCTCCAGTGTGAGGCAGCGAGCTCTCCTGTGGTAGCAGCTCCTCCGGGTGTCCAGTGTCTGCTCTAAAGAAGTCTGTGATCCGCCGTCTCTGAGAATGGCTGACCTCTCCTCTCATCAGGCTCTCTCTGTGTCTGCGCAGCTCGAGCAAAAACAGACCCAAGCATCTCTGGTCCTCGTACCGCATGACTCTGGAGAGTGGTCCGAAGCCCTCTCTGAACAAGCAGTGGAAGTGGCCGCGTATCTCGTAGTAGACGGGGCAGTGGCATGTGTAGTGTAACTCTGTCTCAGGCTCCAGGTCACATAGGAGACATGTCCTGGCCTCTGCTGTATCTCCCAGTCTCGATCCGCAGCTGGTGTGAAGATGTGCGTATTTGGCCAATAGCACATCGTATCCCATGAGACAAGTGGGTGTCCATGTATCTAGGTCTCGTCACAAAACCGTCCTCCGTAAGCTAGAGAAGATGCTCTCTGTAGAAAGCCATCTTCGTGCCCAGCTCCTATGCTGGCTGTATCCATGTCCTCCTGATGTCTAGCTGAGTCAGGTCCTGGCGGATGAGCCTGGTAATCTCGGACTGTGTGAGAGTTAGAGAGGGTGCATCCAGTGAGTACTGGAAGGGTGGTAGTCTGTCTATGCTGAACCCATGCGCTTGAAACCATGATGTCATCTCCCCATACCAGCATGCTGTATCTCCCTGCATGGCTAACTGTCGAGAGGACTCAAGTGCAAGGCGGGCATATCTGTTTCTGGGAAGTTCCCAGATGCGGTGGTGAGCGCCTCAACCACTAGTGGAGGGGCAGCTAGCTCTGCTCGTATAAGGGCACGTGGTACTGAAGCCTTGGAGAGAGAGTGTGTGAGGACACAGATTAGGCTGTACTCTCTCGCGTACAAGAAAGGAATCTTTTAAAAATACCAAGACTACTGCTCGGCTGTCATCTCTCAGATCTTTTAACATGGGAACTCCAAGGCATGGAAAATTAGCTTCATAGTATGTCTTAAGAACAGCCAGAGCAAGATGCAACCACCCTCAAGATCTACAGGGGAAACAGAGCTGAGGGGAAGAACCTAAGCATTAGGACATGAAAGGCTGAGATGCAAACAGGGAGCTGAAGATCCACCGGGGAACCACATAAATCTGCCTTCAAGCCTCCCCAAGCGAAGCAGCTCTCTGAGAAGATCACGACTTTCTGAATCCCTGACTTACCAGTGACTGAACTACTAGGAAAGCACAGCGCTGAATCCTCCAACCCCACCATATATTCTTGCCCCCCTTCCTCTTTCCTGTGTGTGTGAAAATAGACGGAATTACCCATTCATGTTACAAGCAAATTACAGGATAGTACTAGTTGACACAACCCTTGAGTCTTGAGATTTTGAATAAACACTAACCGTAGGGGAAAACCAGCAGTGATGCAAATTTAATAACAAATATGGAGGTTACAAACATGGAATCAGCAGCAGATTGAGAGGTGGCTATATATTGTTGTAGAGCTACCACAAAAGCTACCACAAAAGGCAAACACATTCCACCCCGAGAAGCCTGCCTGATGCAGAAGGATCCAAAACATCAGCCTCTTTTCTCTGGCCCAAAGGCAAACCAACCAGTGGTAGACCGCAATCTCTGTAGCAATCCTCCGATATCTGCATTATATCTCAAACCACCATAAAGCTGTCAAACAAGATCAATCAGGCCTCCCAGTTTTGCATTAAAAAAGCCCAGCAGCAGGACAAAGCTGGGGGAGTTCAGCATCAAGAGAGAGTACGCCACCCTGGGCGGGGTTGATGGGGTTGTGGTGACACTCAAGCACCTTCCCTCCTGTAACTAGCACCAGCTGAACTACTGTGACGACCTCAGAAATCTTCTCGTTTCAGCCATAATTGGCATTAAACTTTTGAGGATTGGCCACTTTTTTGACTCTCTCTTTAAGATTTGACAAGCAACTATGTTTTAACTATGAATGATATGGAAGGTGGGGGGTGTTGGGGGGTTTGTTATTTGGTAAATTGGGAAGGTAGCAGAGGACATTTTGAAATGCATGGTACTTAAGTTGCTGGAGCTTTCATGGTATAGTTAACAGTTATGTGCTCCAGGTGGGACCAGAGTATGCAAGGTACTGTGGTATCGAGGCGCTAGAGCCATTAGGAATCTTCTTGCCCGGTGACATAAACTATCCGGGGAGTTTCCTGTTTGATCCCTTGGGGTTATCCAAGGATCCGGCTGCCCTTGAAGAATTAAAGGTGAAGGAGATAAAAAATGGGCGCCTTGCCATGGTGGCATGGTTGGGTTTCTATGTGCAAGCAGCAGTTACAAAGAAGGGGCCTCTGGAGAACCTATTTGACCACATTGAAGATCCTTTTCACAACAATTTAGCGGCCAATATTTTCTCTGCATTTTGAGAAACCTATTTTTGTAATGGTTACTATGTTGCACACATGCCTAGCGGTGTAAAAGCTGCAGCATGTTGGGAAATAAGGTGACTTGGTCTCTGGTCTTTTCTGTGCACAATGTTCCAGCTATGTGTAATATAGCTTGTAAAGGTCTTATATGTGCTTGTATATCTAATTAAGCTGCTTGCGTTTACCATGTGCATTGTTCTTGGATTGCAAATCTAAACACATTCTATATATATATGCCTTCTCAAAAGGCTTGCAACAAATGGCCAATTATGAACTCTTTCGTAATAGAACTGAAGCTTATTTTTTCTATATGAAGAGAAGCTATCACCTAGAACCTTACTAAAGCATCATTTATCCAAGTGGCACCTGCTCCTATCGCATGTCCTACTTTTTCACAAAGATATTTTGTCATGAAGAATCCTCTCGGTAACCCTCTAGCTCTATATTACTATATATGTGTGGCCTTCACTACTATCACAATCGATCTATTTATCGTTCCTCAAGTATCATTCTTGACAAATGCAATGGAAAAAATGAAGCTTGGAGTGACAAGTTTCCCTTTGTACGGAATTTCCTTTCAATATTTGTATTTTTACTTCTCTTTTTGACCTACATAAAATTTATTTGCTGACATACATCCATAGTTAGTGCCAAGTTGTTATCTTTGTGGGTCTTTGCTTTATTCTTTTTGAAAATTGAGATACCTTACACTCAAAGAAAGGGGATATGTGGAGGAGAGAGAGCATTCTACCTCTTTGTGTGAGAAAAGATCTCTTCATAATCAATGCCTTTTTGCTCTGCATAACCTTTTGCAACACTGGTCTAGCCTTATAGCGATCAATCTCACGATTCGGATTACGTTTCAACTTGTAAACCCACTTCATACCAACAATGTTTTTGTATTTTCAGGAGGTAAATCACATAAAGTCCATGTCTCATTTTCTACAAGTGCATCATATTCTGATTGCGTGGCAACCATCCAATTATCTGAACTTTGTGCTCATCAAAAGAAAGAGGTAAATCACAATTACATAAATTAGAAATAGCCAAAGCATAACAATCTGACGCACAAGATGCATGTCAAGAACCGGAATGAGTACAACTAGACATAGGTGCATCCAATTTATTGTCACACAAAGTATGCACTAGCCATTTTGGCATACCTCTAGCCTCTTCATTCTCAGCCCTTTCCACATCAAGTAATCATGTACATCTGCATCAATAATAGGCTAATCCATAACATTTTGAGAATCCCCCATAGGCTGTACATTTAACTCATTGGAATTTACATTCAACTTTCCAATATTAAAAAGAGGCAACAAAGTGTCATAAATGTCATGTGAGCTTACAGTACTATCTCTGGCACATGATAACAAAGTTTAAATAAAATCTTCCACAAACACAACATCTCGTGAAACCAAGATACAATTTTTTCGTGGATGGTATAACCTGTAACCTTTGCTTTTAGTATTGTAACCTACAAAAATGCATTTAACAGCGTTATCATCCAATTTTTTGTGTGCATTGGTGGCACCAAAGCATAAGCTAAAAAACCAAAAAATCTGCATATGATCAATAGATGGCTTTTTAGCATGCCATGCTTCATAAGGAGTCATAAATTGCAAGGCTTTGATAGGACACTTGTTAAGTACATGAGTAGCACACATGATAGCCTCAAGCCAAAACAAATGTGACAAAACTTGACTCTTGACCTTACATCATGCCATAAGCGACTTGTTTTTTCTTTTAGTAACACCATTTTGCTGAGGTGTATATGGCATTGGTGTTTTATCTATGATTAGCCAGAAATGCATTAAACTCATGAGACATATACTCCCTCTCTCGATTTGAATGGAAGGTGCCCATAGTAATTTAGAGACATACATACATCATGCCATAAGCGACTTGGTTTTTCTTTTAGTAACACCATTTTGTTGAGGTGTATACGGCATTGTACATTGGTGTTTTATCCATAATTAGCCAGAAATGCACTAAACTCATGAGACATATACTCCCTCTCTTGATTTGAATGGAGGGCGTCCATAGTAATTTAGAGACATTTTCAGCCATAGCCAAAATATGCTTGAATCACATGAATACTTCAGACTTATATTTAAGCAGATACACCCATGCATGTCATCAATCAATGTCATCAAGTATAGGTAATTGTCTAAGAATGGAGTTTGCATAGACCCACAAACATCACTATGCACAAGTTGCAACCTACATGAATCCCTTACTAAAGCATCCTTTGGAAACTTTGAACGCTGCATTTTATTCAAATTACAGCCTTCACAAACATGCTTGGAATGCGCTTTAAGAGTTGGCAAAGAAGCAACCATATCAAATTTTTGCAAATGTAGCAAGCTGTCAAAATTCAGATGCCCAAAACGTTTATGCCAAAGTTTTGCATGTGAGACAACCTTAGAATCCACAATCGCATTTACAAAACTTTTCCCACACTTGTCATACAAAGTGAGCTTTTATAACCCATGGCACAAAATTCCAAATGCAACTATTTCATCACCAAAATTGAGATCATGAACTGTATATCTGTCATCCACAAATTTGATGACAAGACCGATTCTTACAAGTGTAGATGCAGACAAAAGGTTCTTTTTGATCCCTGGTATATAAAGTGCACCAACAAGTATAAAAGAACTACCATTCGTGATAGCATAATCTTTCCAACTCCCTTGACCAGATAAGAGGCATTGTTGGAAAAAATGAATGTATTTCTACGAGGGAAAGACTTGAGAGAGGTAAACAAGTCGCAATGTGAAATAATGTGCTTTGTACCACCACTATCAAAGTACCACACATGTGAATTTGCAGCAATTGACATACACACATCATTTACATAAGGGTCATAAGTGCACTTTGTACTAAATGCCCACTTTGCATCTACATCAACATCATAATATCCTTTCCCAGAAGATTCTACAATAGTTGCACTTGTAGTGGATCCAACCTCTTTCACCTTCAACTTAGGACATTGCTTTATCAAGTGATCATTATCCTTGCAATAATGGATATGCATCTTCTTTGTGCCCTTTTCAAAAGAATTCCTAGATGACGTGCTATCGTTAGAAGCATTAGGAACATGTGGTTTGCCACTCACTGAAGAACCATCAGAAATGCCTACATTGCTATTACCACCTTTTCTTTGATAAAAAACAAAATCATATATAAGTGCACATTGTTTAGCCCCGTTCTTTCTTGAAAGTGAATCTTACAATAGCAATGTGCATACGGCATCAAACTTGACAGCATCGGGTTTTCCTTGGGTCATAAATCTCTAAGTACTAGCAAAAGTCTGATAGGAGTATGGAAATGCATCGAGAATAGTCTGCAAGTGAACTGTTAGAAATGACTTTACCTGCAAAAATGAGTTGCTCATTAATATCCTTGATACTAGGAAGGAAAGTGTCCATGTCATCTTCCTCTTGCATAATCTTTCACTCCACCTCTCTATACAGCAATGCAATTTTAGCCTCATTACGACTTGCATAAAGATAATCCAAAGTATCCCAAGCCTATTTTACTGATTTTGTCGAGCTAATGTGAGGAGTAATAGTATGATTCATAGATAATGCAATCAAAGCATGAGCCTGTGTATCTCTAACATCCCAACAAGACTGCCCAATAGTACACTTCATAGATAATGCAATTAAAGCATGAGCCTCTGCATCTCTAACATCCCAAGGAGATTGTCCAATCGTAGGCAAAACAACTCTAGTAGCAATAGACTTGCCAAAACCTGCAACATCCTCAATAGAGCTTGTATCTATAGAAGGAAGATGTACATCAATGATGTGCACAACATTACCCTTTGACTCAAGAACATGTGTCATCAAGTAAGACCACATCGGTTAGTTATCCCCATCCATCTTATCCTCAGACAACAGAAAACATCTTGAAAACATTTGTGTTGTTGCGATTGACTGCACCTAATGTGAAAGCTGCCTAGAAAGAGGATAAATAAAGTAGAACTAACATTGCTATATAGAACAGTCCAAAGAGGATTGTAAGGAACATGTTCTGTAGAAAATTGCACTGACAAAAATCCTCCACAAAAGAACAAAATTGCATGTGCAATACTGCATGTAGAGGAAACATAGGCCAAAATGAGCCGAATCAAAATTTTGAGCACACTAAGCTCTTTGGGCACTCCCAAAGTATGAACCAACTTTGATGATGCTCACCAAACCTCACCCAAATTAGAGAAAGTGAGCAGGTGGGTGCTAGCGACTATGTCCGAGAGGATGCAACCTTCTCTGATACCAATTGTTAGATTTAGGGTTGCAGGGATGCACATACAACTTAGAGAAGATGAAGAATCTCAAGGCACACAACCGAGAGTATATTGCTTAGTGCACTATAGAAAGATAAGTTAGCCTTAGAATGATGGGCATATATACAATGCGTGGGGGAAAAGACCTCCTAGTGAGAGAATAAATGCATCGGTGGTCCTTAGTGTATTTTCACACATCACTACCACATATATGGTAGCAATATCCTTCCGTTCTTGGTCAATTTTATCATTTCTTAGTACTAAGTATCTATTTCCTAATGGATGCAATATTATAACTTAAATAACTTACACTTAATTCCAATGTTATAACTGAAGGAACTTACACTAAATTCCAATGTTATAACTTAAGGAACTTACACTAAATTACCAAGTATCTTTTTTTAAAAAATGGATTCAACTTAAAGAACTTACACTAAATTATAGAAATCTAATAACTAAAGACCAACTTGGGATCTACTTGTGGCTCAGGTGCACAAACACTTTCATAAGTCAGGATGCTATTTGGACCAGCCTCATGGTTGTGAGTGGCCCCAACCCTAATTGGAGTAAGCTCCTCCTCCATCTAGTGGCTCCATGCATCCTTTTTGAGGCCATAACCTTTATTCTTATCTAGAAGGATGCTTAATCATTAGATAAAGTATTGAAATCTTTACAATTTACCCTGAGAGATTTTATGGTGACTTTTTTTAGTTAATTAAATCAAAGTCTTCATGAATCTAAGCCATTTATTGGATTATAATACTGCAAACAATTATTTTTACTATGATGTTGTCACCATGGGTTCTCATTATCTTCTTTTAGCTTTAAATATTATCACAAATGTTTTTGAGCTGATTTACTAGTTTTCCCCTTTACTTTGTAGAAAAAAAGAAGACGTAATAATCACCTATATAAACATCTCAATAAGATATTTTAATCCTAGCTATCTAATAGTGTATTTTAACTCTAAAAATTATACATAATTTTTTAATCTAATTTATTAAACTTTTCAGATAAAGCTTAACAAAAAGAATATTAGATCTTAGAATGATTTAATCTAGATATTTGATCAAGATATTTTTATCATAGCTTTGTTAACAGTGGCTTCTAAATTTACAAATTATCACATTATTTTTAAAGTTAATTTACTAATATTTTCCATTAATTTTTTTGCTAAAAGCAAAAAAATTGGATGTAATAACTAGCTAAACTAAATAGTTGATCAAGATAGTTTAATCATACTTTTCTACTAGTATATTCTAGCTTTGAGAATGATCATATAAGTTTTTGAGCTAATTTATGAATATTCTCTTTTAATTTTTTTTGAAGAAAACAAGGGATTTTGGTCCCAATAATTATCAAAATTATTGACATATATACCATAACTTTTCAATACTGTGTAGAGTCTTTGAGTTTTAGTGCTATTTTTTTTTTTTTTTTTTTTTGTTTAAAACTAAAAACATATACTTTCTTTTGTAATAATTATATAAATTATGAATGTTATTTTGACATAATTTCCACAGCATTTGATAGTGGTTGGGACTTTGGAAATTATCTCATAATTATTTGAGATTTTTTAAGTATATTTTCTTCTACTTTAAGCTAAAATCACATAATCTTAAATCGAATATAATCAAATAAGTATTGTTCGTGATCAAAGAATCGTTGTAGTTCATCACTTGATAAAGGAGAACTAGGTGTGGAGGTTAACTCTATACTACCGTCATTGGAGTGAGAAGGATCCCTCTTTTGAACATGGCTCCACACTTTGGAATATGCTTCATCATGCTCATATTTGCCCTTGAGAGAATCTAAAAATTCACTACGAAGATCCGTGAACAAGAGCGAATTGATGTTTGGCATGCGACTCAGAGCGTTTGCCACTACATTGTATCGGCCTGTACGATATCTTAGCTTGGAGTCATATTCCTGAAGGATCTCGGCCCACCTTGCTTTTCAACCCTTTAAATGTGTTTGTTTTTTACGCTTTCATGGTCAAACACAATCTCGAACTAAGCACGATACAGATAATGCCGCCATGTTTTTAAGGCAGACACTATTGCATAGAGTTCGTGTTCGTAAGCAGAATAGTTCTGCTAAGCTGCATCAAGCTTCTTACTTTCAAATGCAATCGGCCATCCGTCTTGTAACAGGACTGCTCCAATAGCACGATCACTGGCAAGAAACATAAAAGCCTTACTTTCCTTTCAACATTAAGGAAAGTAAGCTTTCAGTAATGACTTTAGTTTCATGTTAATAAGGGAAAAAAAGATTTCAGCCATACCACTAGTGCTAGCGGTATGGCTCATTTTTATTCTTATTTTTTTATTAGTTTGAAAGGAAAAAATGAGGATGAAGTTTTCTTTGAAAATCTCTCCCTCTCTCTCTCTCTCTCTCTCTCTCTCTCTCTCTCACACACACACACACACACACACACATGCAAATGTATTTCGGCTTCGAAAGAATCCGATGGGTCGCACTTCGTACATTACACCACCCATATTTCCTCCAACTACAAAACCATGTTCTTTGCTAAAAAATGGAAACCTTTGCTCACCCTTAGATGCTTGGGCCTACCCCCTTGTCAGCGTTAAGCACTATCACAACCCTTTAGGTTAGCTCCCACTCCCTTCGATGCGAGATGGGTCACTGGACAATGGAGAAGAGTCACGTCAACTATGCTCAAGCTCAAGAGTGTAAGTACCACATGCTACTAGACTGATCAGCATTTGCTTACATATGAACTTGCTTCCCTCATAATTTTAGCCATGACGTAAACCTTCACAATTTCCTCTCCCTACCACATTGTGGGTTCTCCATGTGATTCTCATCACCACGATCTTGGAGCTTTGAGAATCACTTATCAACCCCATACAAAGTGCATCACATGTATCTTTGGTCCCATAGGTCATATTTCACCTTTGAGGATGATAATAAAATCCCTCTCTCTCTCTCTCTCTCTCTCTCTCTCTCTCTCTCTCTCTCTCACACACACACACACACACACACACACACACACACACACACACACACACACACACACACAAGGTCTGCATTATCAACCTTTCCGATGGAATACAATACCCTCAATTCAAAATATCAACCAAACATGAAGTAGTGTCGATGATTGCATAGGCAATAATTTTTCTAATGACTTTTAATCATAGCAATCAATAACAGCTCCATTTGGCACTATATGACGATTTGCTGACTTATAACCTGCATTATGAGGAAAGGGGATGCTTGCAATACATTGTAATCTGCACGAGCTTTTGTTTCTTTGTCTCTCTAGCACGTAAGGCTTTATTATATCGTACTTCCTTTGGTACACGCACACACCTCCCTCTGCTCATCGAAGTTGGACACATAATCTCCAAGCACATGATGAAGACTATGAAGACTGGTAGTTGTGGGTCTACCCCACCTACATGATGCTAAAAATAAATAAAGAGAGGTGAGGAAGGGTTCTAATTCTCATATGCTTCACTATATTACATTCGTAATAGAAAATTGTTTATGTGCTCATGTAATTCGGCCTCATACGGACACACGAATATGCATAGGAATAGTAGGTGGAAGTGTATGATCACCATACAAGCACCTAACTTGCACATGGGCAGGCACACCGACTATGATTCTTGATGGTGATAAATTGGGTGTTTGCAAACATAGATGGCTTGGTCACGGATGGTCTTTATCCGTCTCTATGTATACATATATGCTTCGTAGATTTCATTAGTAGGTGGTTAAAACTCCTTGCTCGAAAATACGTTGGATCTTCTTGGTGTGTACATGCCCTGGCTCGTCAAATGATATACTTAACACTCGGAATAGTGCAATAGTAATGGGAACCTCCTCCTATGAGGAACATTGTTAGCACTGAAGTGCATAGATGGAAAGCATAAACTCACCTATTTTCTTGGTAGGAAGAAGGAATAATAATATTTGAGCACTAATTCTCAAAACAAACTGGCAAACACAGACCTTCTCGACCTTTGATCTACCTCTCTTTCTCACACTTCGTGCACATCACACAACAACCCTTCATCCTCACCCTGGCTTGCTCACCCTCATATCTCCTTCACACACTCCCGGTGCTGGCCTTTTGGGTTATCTCATACGAAAAAAATGCATGTGTACCTTCGCACACACACTCACACATGTTGATGTAACACTGGCCCATGTGGTCAGATGAACATACACAATGTTAGTAGGTGGGATCACACCTAAAAATTCGTGTCGTTTGAGCGAATTTTTAATGAGTATCTATCCTCTTCGCCATGTTGACATTTGGCACCCTCTTTATACACGATCTGCATCGCTTCTTTTCTCTATACGTTCTCTCTATCTCTGCATTCTCTCTTTCTTTGCGTTCTGAGGCGCCCCCTCATGATGCATTCTCTTTATACATGCCAAGGGATTCTCCACTTGGTATGTTCTCTTGGTGCGTTCTCCTCTCAATCAGGCGTTGTTACTCAACACACACACACACACACACACACACACACATCTTCATCTTGTTGGATTAGTGACATGGAGATTGGCAAAGCTTGTTCATTGATACATAGTTGATTAGAGACTCTCTTGACCCTCGTCATCTATTGGTAGGCAGAACAACATTGCTTTCCCGATCACAGCCGAATGATGTCTACGTCCAACATCAACACGCTAATCTAGTGCTCAGCTATCTTGCGAAACACATCATTTATCAAGATGGCATGCATATTTGATACCACAATGGAGGAAGTTTATGCTACCATATACATGTGTTCGTGATGTGTGTAAACAAACTTAGGACCGTCGGGGCATTTTTTCCCTCACTAGGAGAGTTTCCCCCCTGTGCATTGTATATATGCCCATCACTCTAGGACTATCTTATCTTTCCATTGCACACTAAGTAATACACTCTCTATTGTGTGCCTTGAGCTTCCTTTGTATTCTCCAAGCTGTGTGTGTTTTCCTACAACCCTAATTTCAACAATTAATATCAAAGCAGGTTGCATCCTCTCGGGCTTAGTCGCCAGCAGCTCCAGCACCCGCCTGCTCACTTTCTCTAATTTCTGTGAGCTTTGGCAAGTGTCAACATGTCGACAAATGTTTTGAGCAAGTTCATAGAGCTTGGTCTGCTCATATTTTTTATTTGGGCTCATTTCGGCCTCCGTTTCCACTGTAGGAAGTATTGTGCAAGCTATTTTGTCAATCCGTGCAAAAATTTTGTCAGTGCCGTTTTTTCATAACAGTTTTCTTACAGTCTTCTACAGTTTTTGCTATACAAAAGGTATTGTTCCTACTTTATTTCTCCTCTTTTCAGACAATTTTCACATCAGCTGCAGGCATTCGCCATGCCTGACAACAACACAGTTGTGTTCAAGATGTTTGTTACTGCTGAGGACAGATTTGATGAGGACAATTACCCTATATGGGCTTACATGATGCAATATGTCCTTGTGTCAAAAGGAATTTGGAACATTGTGCAAGGCATTGATGGATGTCTTGGTTCTAAGGATGTAGGCGATGTTGAGGATGTTGCAGGTTTGGGTGACAGGGTTGCTGTTGTCAGAGCTGTTTTTCACATCAGCTGCAGGCATTCGCCATGCCTGACAACAACACAGTTGTGTTCAAGATGTTTGTTACTGCTGAGGACAGATTTGATGAGGACAATTACCCTATATGGGCTTACATGATGCAACATGTCCTTGTGTCAAAAGGCATTTGGAACACTGTGCAAGGCATTGATGGATGTCTTGGTTCTAAGGATGTAGGCGATGTTGAGGATGTTGCAGGTTTGGGTGACAGGGTTGCTGTTGTCAGAGCTGTTTTTCCTACAACGGAGCAAGCTCGTTAGGATGTAAAGGATGTGCAGGCTCATGCATTGATTGTGTTGTCTGTAAAGCGCACTATTACTCCTCAGTGAAACCTGCAAAACGGGCTTGGGATATTCTGGCTGGTCTTTATGCAAGCCACAATCAGGCAAATATTGCATTGTTGCGTAAAGAGCTGGAGTGGAAGATTATGCATGAGGAAGATGATATAGACACTTTCCTTGCTAGTGGCAAGGATATCAATGAGCAACTTATATTCACAAGTCAAGTCATTTCAGACAGTTCCCTTGTGCTGACTATTCTTGATGCCTTGCCAAATTCTTACAAGACTTTTGCTAGTACTTGGAGACTTATGACCAAGTAAATCCTGAAGTTGTCAAGTTGGATGCATTATGCACATTGCTATTGCAAGAGTCGAGTGAACATGCCTTTATTGCTGCTCAAAGAAAAGGTGGTATCAACAATGTAGTCACTTCTCATGGTTCTTCTTCGAGTGGAAAATCACCTGTTCCTAATGCTTCTGTTGGCAATTTGTCTGGGAATTCTGGTGATAAGGGCAAAAAGAAGATGCATTGCCATTATTGATCACTTGATCAAGCAATGTCCTAAGTTGAAGGCCAAAGAGGCTAAGAAGAAAGAGGTTGATTCCATTGCAAATGTTGGTTCCACTACGAATGAAGCTATTGTTGAATCTTCGGTGAAAGGAGACTGTGATGCTAATGTTGATGCAGAATGGGCTTTTACTGCAGAGTGCACTTATGATCTTATTGTCCATGATGCATGTTTGTCAGTTGCTGTAGATGCTCATGTGTGGTAATTTGACAGTGGTGCTACAAAGCACATTACCCAAAAAGGACTAACCTTTCGCAAACCCAGCAACACTCTTGGTCCAGAGCGTTCAATACTAAATCAAACTTATACACAAAGAACATTACCTCTCATCGTGACTTGTTTACCCCTCTCAAGGATGTCCCTCATGAAAATCTTATCACTTGTTCCAACAATGCTTCTTATCTTGTTAAGGGAGTTGGAAAGATTGTGTTGACTGCTACTAATGGTAGTACTTTTACACTTGTTGATGCACTTTATGTACCTAGGATCAAGAAGAATCTTTTGTATGTATTTGCACTTGCTAGACTTGGACTAGTAGTCAAATTTGTGGATGATAGATGTACAGTACATGAACTCCGTTTCGGTGATGAAATTGTTGCATTTGGCATTTTATGCCATGGGATATATAAGCTCACTTTGTATGATAAGTGTGGGTAGAATTTTGCAAATGTAGTTGTGGACTCAAAGGATATTTCATATGCAAAACTATTTCAGTTTAAGCAGTGTGATGGTGGTATTTCCTTGTGTTAAACAAGTTATATAGAGACATTGCTACGTAAGTTTGGACTTGAGGATTGCAAACCTATTGCCACTCCCATGGAAACAAGTTTGAAATTGAGTCTTCATGATACTGGTGATCCTACCAATGACACTCTTTACCAAACTGATGTTGGCTGCCTCATTTATATATGCAACACGAGCCCGAATATTTTATTTGCAGTCTCACAGGTAGCAGATTCATGCATAGACTAGGGTCTAAGCATTGGTAGGCTGTCTAGAGAATTTTTTGCTACTTGAGTGGCACTTTACAGCTTGGCTTGTTTTATCCCAAGGGGGGATCATTGCCACTAGATTTACATGCTTTTTCGGACTCAGATTGGGCTGGCTGTTTTGACACACGAGTGTCCACAAGTTGTTTTTTGTTTCATGCTTGGCAACTCATGCATATCATGGTTGAGCAAGAAGCAACCTACTATAGCCACTTCTAGTTGTGAGGATGAGTGCAGGGGAGTCTTCATAGCTACGGTTGAGTGTGTATGCCTCAGACGCCTTCTGGATGATTTGGGTATTGGATAGAACATTACCAACACTATCTACACTAACAGTCAGAGTGCATTGGCAGTTGCGAGGAACCCAGTTTTTCATGCCTGTACAAAGCACATTGAGGTGCATTACCACTATGTCAGGGAGAGGCTCTCAGGAGGAGAGATCAGCTTGGCTTATGTGCCAACACATTACAACCTTGCATATCTTTTCACAAAGGCATTTTCTTGTGAGAAGTTCAAAGCTTTCTGCAAAGCTTTGGGCTTACTTCCCTTTGTAAACTGATCATGTCCTCAGGGCATGGCACTTCCCTTTGTAAATTGATCATGTCCTCAGGACATGGCACTTCCTTATACTCTATGTGCTAACTCTTGTTCACTGCATCACTCCCAGGGGGGATTTGTTACCATATACATGTGGTAGTGATGTGTGTGAACACACGTAGGACAACCAAGGAATTTTTCCCTCACTAGAAAGTTTTTTCTCTGATGCATTGTATGTACGCCCATCACTCTAGGGCTATCTTATCTTTCCATTGCACACTAAGTAATACACACTGTTGTGTGCCTTGAGCTTTCTTCATCTTCTCCAAGCTGTGTGTGTTTTCATGCAACTCCATATTCCTCACACGTATGCAGAGGAAGACATATCAAGTAGGTATTTTTCACCTATGTAGAAATGCTATGTTAATTTGATCATTTTTTAACAAAACAATGTTAGGCGGCATACTATTTGTAAGTTAACTTAGGCATAATGCACTCTTTAAAATAATTATTGTTTTTGCTCCCTATCCGTATACCCCTTATGGATATAGAGGTTGGTAGTGTATGTATTATGATGAGACTTCATAAACGGTTTCTCAAACCTTCATGATATTATACCTTGTTTTGCATAAAACTTGAATAGTACTTTTTCTCTTAAAATCTAAATTAGACTCATTCAAGAATGTTTTTGGGGATCCATGAAGGTAATGTTATCCATTAATTAATAGAAATTGATGACATAGAAGAGGAACATCGGAACACAAACAGCCTTTGCTATGAGGTTGTGCCATACTTTTCTTACATGGCTTCAAAGTAACATTTTATGTGTTATAACATTGGTTGTATGTGATGGACATCTATTGGAAACTGGCTTTTGATCACACTCGATATCCACTACGTTTGGCAAACCGTAAACCTCCCATGGAGGGTCTCATTGCGAGATAGAATAGATTGGAATTTTTGAAAATTTGTTCAAATTACAGACAAAATGTTGTCCAATTTTGGTCAGGCAGGTAGTATTAGCTTTTTACCTTACCTCTTGAGATTTTGATCTCTTTGATTCAAGCAGGTAATGAAAAAGTGACTCCTATAAAGAACACATAAAGCTTGTCTCAATTGGAAGATACCTTTTTGGTTGTTGTATGCATGCACTAATTTGACAGTGGTGGCTAAGTTGTATGGATAACTATTGTTTTTTAAAACTGACACTCATATGTAGATACAAGCATTGGTAAAATGGAGATCTCATCCACCTTCCCCCCCCCCCTAATGATGATCACGCCAACACTTCTTTCTCTTGGTCTCCTTTTTCTCATGCTATGCCATACCCCCCCCCCCCCCCCCCCCCCCCCCCCCCCCCCCCCCCCCCCCCCCCGCCCTCTCTCTCTCTCTCTCTCTCTCTCTCTCTCTCTCTCTCTCTCACACACACACACACACACACACACACATCCTTGAAATGCTTCTGACCAAAGACAAAGCTATCAAGAAATCAGGGTTGATGGCTATAATTCTTAGCTAATTATGGCATTGAGATAGTACAAAAATCAAGCAAACATAATGTGATGCGTGATTCTTTGAGTGGATTGCCAAAGATTATTGTTATTAGTTTAGGATGCCATTTTTCTTGATAGAATATGAATGGCTTTAAAGAAACATGCCATGTATCATATTCTCATGTTCGTTGCTTATCCACCTCCCTTTAATGCACAAAGATGAAAGAGATAGGGTACACGAGAGAGAGAGAGAGAGAGAGAGAGAGAGAGAGAGAGAGAGAGAGAGAGAGAGAGATATTATATTATCATCCTTGGAGGTCAAATATGATCTATGGGACCAAAGATACATGTGATGAACCATGTATGGGGTTGATAAGTGATCTAGATGCTCCAAGATTGTGGTGTTGAGAGTCAAAATGGAGAGCCCACAATGTTGCTAGGAGAGAGGAAAGTGTGTAGGTCAAAGTCATGGCTGAAACTATGAGGAAAGTTAGTTTGAATGTGAGAAAAATCTGAAGACTCTAGCAATGTGTTGTACTCAAACTTTCAAACTTGCAATAAGCATAATATGCATAGTTGATTTGACTCTGCTCCATTGCCCCTTTGCCCTGTCTCCCATTGAACAGAGTGGGAGCTAAGCCGAATGGTTGCGATAGTGCATATCATTGACAAGGGGATATGCTAAATCATATAAGGGTTAGTACGGTTTCCTCTTTTGATGAAGGACATGGTTTTGAAGTTGGGGGCAATATGGGTTGTGTAACGCAACCCACTGGAATCGTCCCAAGGTGAAATACATTGGCATTGTAGAAAAGCTTCCTTCACTTGGGAGTCTATTGAAGCATCATGTAGCAAGTGTAACACATCCCATCTCCCAAACCACTTCTTTAAGTCTTGATCCATCAATATGTGCTCAAGATCTTGCTTTTATGCATCTTTTGAACTTGTTTGCTTGCTTCCTTTGCAGGTGTTGGAAGTTGATGTGAGGGGTTTTAACGCATCTTTGCCATGTACTCCACAACCTTTTCCATGCCCATAACTTCAATTGGAAAAGATCTCGACTCCCACCCCACACTTCAACTCCATAATGAAGAGAGAGAGAGAGAGAGAGAGAGAGAGAGAGAGGACGTTACCTAAGAAAATTAGGGAGACCTTAGATATACACACACACACACACACACAAAGTGGGGGGAGATGGGGGGGTATAGACAAAGCGGATGAGAAAGGATGAAAAGAAGAGGAGAGGGAGGGAAGAGAAACCAAGAGAAAGAGTGTGAGAAATGGAGAGGGACATAGAGAGAGAGAGAGAGAGCCTACAGGTGACCTTAGAAAATCAGGGAAACATAGGGAGATGGATAGATAGGGATGGTGCCCATCGATGTATGTATATATCTACCAAAGAACAGGTAATTGAAAAAGAGGTTAAATTCAGTGAACCAGAAATTGAGAGAAATCATGAGTGCTCGTGAGGACTCTCTACATCTTTGGTGAGAGCAAACTGCCTCTTTCTGCCGTCGTCGCTTAGGCGTTGTGTGCCGCTCAGACATAGGCTTTCCACAGGCGTGATAAGTCTCTCTATACCCCACTATGTAGTGTTTCGACATATCCGGAGTCCATTGACATTAGAAGGGCCTTCATTCTCTAAAGTCAGCAAGCAATTTCAACAATGGTAATGATCGTATCTTCCTTCAAGAAGCTCCTCTCTAACAGCATGGAAGTCGAAGAGCAGAACCCTTCGGGCAAATGGAGTCTACCAAAAGTAAATACCAACGAGATCTATAAACATCAGAAGGTATTTACCCTATCTGCTCATACTTTGTTCCATGAAACCCATGGAAAATTAATTATAAAAGATAGTGATGCTGATAATTATGTCATATATCTGTTCCAAGAACTTGAAGAGTTTCGAGCAAAGGCTCTTAGTAAATGACATCAGTTTGTACATATAGGTTCTATCACTATTGGTATAGCTCCCTTGTTTAGACAAGGATTAAATGTATCTTGTATCGGTGCTCTCTTAGATACCCGACACAAAAACCTACAAGATCAAACCATTAGCATAATTCAGGGTAGTCTATCTAATGGTCCCATTTACATCGAATATTATCCTAACTTTCCTGTTAATCTAACAGATCGTTATTTCAGTGAGATAGTATCTCTTTAATTAAAACAAATCTGATCATTTACAAATAGCCTACCGAATGATAGTTAGAACTATCAATACATGTCTCCCGTCAGTCTATAATTCTGGATATCTATGTAATGATCAATCAAATGAGAAAGGCCAGAATATCGTAATGAAGGTTGATCCAACTTCCCAAGGATCTCTACCAAAGATCGTGCAGTGGCAGGAAGTTGAATTCCCCTCTGAATGGAAACTAGATATTTCCAAAACTCTACTGAATGAAGCCCAACAACCCATGAAGATGTCAATTGAAAGATTGGGGCTCACATATCAGTATAAGCTTCTTGGAAAGTCTAAGTCTCGCATAGCTTTATGACTACTTCTGCAAAGACCTCAGTATAAAGAACCTGTAAGTGAATCTTTTTCATCCAGCAGACCATCGACCAATAGTCGACGACATGCAAAAGAAATGATGATTTGTCTGCATCCTAAAACATATAAAGATACTGAAGACCTTTACATGTGCAAACTCTGTAATCGACTTGTCACTTCTGATTCTCTTCATAATGGAGTTACTGTGCTACACAAAGAACAGCTAGCTGAAAAAGAGCTTAAATTTAGTGAACCATATATTTTGCCTCCTGATAATTCTCGTCTGCAACCAATTGAGTCTGCCTCCAATTGGCATACCAATGCATTAAAATAAATTGCAAAAATCCAATATGATATTCTTAGCAGGATGGAAGCACTGGTGAAAGCAAAACAGTCTGCTACTCCATCAACAAGTAAGGTTAGTACATCTGAAGTGACTCAGTTATTACCCCTGAGCTACAGTACCACAGGAAGTAGCTCTATCATTCCTCGCATGTTTTCAACATTACAACCAAGCTACTTCGTCCTACAATGCAAGGGTTCCTCAGCCTTCGGATTCGCTATTTGCTGATGATGATCTCGCTGGCGCCTTCAATCCTTTTTTACGATGGGGGAGTCAGGCACAAATTATTTTTGACACACAGGATAGGTATGAGCGAGATGAAACGCTATGCCAATTGTATAACCCTGAAGATTATCTTTGGCAAGGATTTATGGATGATCACTGCATGACCTATGAGGAACAATTAGTAGATGATCTAGACTTCAATCTAGCTAATGCTTTTCCAGAACCCGATTCTATTTCAGAATCAGAACCAGAAGTAATTGAAGAAGAAGCAGAAGTCAGAAGACTTAACCCTGTTAGAATGGAAACAGATGAAGTCAAGGTGGAAGAACCTTTTACCTCTACTTCGGCATCTTCATCACTCAAAGGACTCTGCAAGATTGGAGATATGACCATAATCGACATAGATGGACTTAATCAGGAGCATGTATGTAAAGTATTTGAGTTCATCTATAATTCTGTGCACTATGGAGTGCAATACAAGGAGTTGACCCAACACCAAGCTATCACAATGCTGACAGCAGGATTCAAGGAATTTTGCGATATTGGTGGGATGACTTAAATGAAGAAAGCAAAGTGTTCATTCTGCAAAGAGTAATTCTTGAAAACTTTGATAATGTTATTAATCTGTTTTTTGCTGCAATAGTAATGCAATCCTTAGGATCAAAGCAAAAGATAAAGGAAAGGTACAGGGAAGCTTTTTTCCATGGTAAGCTGTGTGATCTTACAAAGATCAAAGCCTATCAACAACATATGACTCACATGATGTATCAGTTCCCTGGAGGTTACTCTAAAGCAGAGTATAAGCAATATTATGTAAACTCTTTCCCTCCCAAAGAATGTATTAAAGCATCTGGTTTATAGCTTGGCGACCAAATCACATTAGGACTGCTTGGTTAACTTCACATTCCTGCAGCTCTAAACACCATTTCTTTTTCTCTTGCTCAAACTAACTAAGGTACTGGAGGTCTTTGGCTGAATTTGGTAGTTTTGGCATAACTCCCTTCACAAGAAAAGTTCCACGTTGTTTTGTTGGTATAGTATAGGGAAGAGAGTGCAAGGTAAAGAAATGGCACATGTTGGTTGAATAGCCCACGGAGTGAGCTTGGAAATTAAATCAGCCCCAACAGACAAGTCAGTATTGGGATGCGGGTGTAAGTACAATGTAACCTGGGCTTTGAGGTTAGCCAGGCCTATTCTACAATGAACAATCTGATTGATTTGTCCTCGAGAAGTAATCTGATTGATTTGTCCCCGAGAAGTATTAGCATAGGAAACTGGGATGCCATGTTGTAACTTTTGTCGGAGATGTGGAGGCACCAGTTCTTGATTGAGGTAAGACAATGTTGAACCTGTATCCCAAAGAGCATCTACCCGAAAGGAGGGATAGTTGGGCAATTTAATCCAAATCTCTGGAAAATAAGAGACATTTTCTTTCTCATTCAAAGGGATTACCTGACAGGTATTTACTGTTCGTTCTAGCTTCCAGTCTGATACTGTTCGTTAGCAATATCATTCGTAGCTGCTTTGTCAATCAGATATTCAAGTTCTCCATGACATTGATCCACTTTAGCTTCAATAGCAGCTAATTGTGATTGAGTATTAAGCACTTGTTTGTACACTTGCTCAATATGATTGTTAGCCTGATCCAACGCTCAGAACATGGCTTGGATTGCTTTTGCTTGGTGTTCCTCAGCACAATATCTATCCTACTTTTCTGTTCCTGACTTACTCGGTCTTTGAGAAGTAATAGGAGTCTGCAATGTAGTAGACTCAGGTTGACGACTAGCAGGAGTGAGAGGTGTCCCTAAACTCTATCTAAGTCCAAGATGGACCATTCTTCTCCATTTCTCTGTTTTGGTCAAGGCTTCAACATGTTCTATCATGTTGCTAAATAGTGGAAGTGGTTTATAATCTTTCTGTTCTTTTTTGGACAGATTTAATGTAGAAGGTCTTCTTTTTCCCATCCATGAGGGTTTTGAATCTTCTGTATCTGTACTAGGAGTTTGAGAAGAAGAGGAAGATTCTAATTGTACCTTTGCTTTCTTTGAAAATGCATATGGTTTTCTGACCATATTAAACATTACAGAAGAGTAGTCGTCAGAGAAGGCTGAAGCTACTTCAGTGACTGATTCAGAGGTCATAGAGTCAGAGGTTTCTTCGTCATCTGAATCATAGTCTATGTATTCATTGATAGAAATATCATGTTTCTGAAACCTGTTACAGTAGACTACTTCATACTCATATTTTTCTTTGAGTAAAGCATTCCCAAACCTTTTTTTACGCTTAGGGCATTTTGAAGCAATATGCCCTTCTTTCTGGCAGATGTAGCACCGGATTGTCTTTCTTTCTTGTTTGGACAACTTTCTGGTCCTACGAGCTACTTTGCATTTCTTTCCAAATTTGTTTTTGCGGTTCTTTTTTTTGTAGGAACATTTCTTTCCAGCCGCAGCACATCCAAAGTCTTTGACCATTGTTTCTTTGCTGCAGAAACTTGAATTAAATCCCTTGACCTATTTAAATTCTTTCCTCATTCTAAGTCAAGCACATTCAAGATATGTGACTTCGTCAATAAAAGAATTTATCTGTGCTAATGTGATTTGTTCGTCAAGTTGTAAACCAGATGCTTTAATACGTTCTTTGACCAAATTTGAGAATGACGGAGGAAAAGAGTTTACATAATATTGCTTATACTCTGCTTTAAAGTAACCTCCAGGGAACTGATACATCATGTGAGTCATATGTTGTTGATAGGCTTTGATCTTTGTAAGATCACACAGCTTACCACGGAAAAAAGCTTCCTTGTACCTGTCCTTTATGTTTTGCTCTGATCCTAAGAATTGCATTATTATTGCAGCAAAAAACAGAGTAATAACATTATGAAAGTTTTCAGGAATTCCTCCTTGCAGAATGAACACTTTGCTTTCTTCATTTAAGTCATCCCACCAGTATCACAAAAATCCTTGGAATCCTGCTGTCAGCATTGTGATAGCTTGGCATTGGGTCAAGTCTTTGTATTGCACTCCATAGTGTGCAGAATTATAGATGAACTCGAATACTTTCCATACCTGCTCCTGATTAAGTCCATCTATGTCAATTATGGCCATATCTCCAATCTTGGAGACTCCTTTGAGTGATGAAGATGCTTAAGTAGAGGTAGAAGGTTCTTCTACCTTGGCTTTATCTGTTTCCATTTTAACAGGGTTAAGTCTTATGACTTCTGCTTCTTCGTCAATTACTTCTGGTTCTGATTCTAAAATAGAATCAGGTTCTGGAAAAGCATTAGCTAGATTGAAGTCTAGCTCATCTACTAATTGTTCCTCATAGGTCAGGCAGTGATCATCCATAAATCTTTGCCAAAGATAATCTTCAGGATTATGCAATTGGCATAGCATTTTATCTCACTTATACATATCCTGTGTGTCTGAAATAATTTGTGCCTGACTCCCCCACCGTAAAAAAGGATTGAAGGCATCAACAAGATCATCATCAGCAAATGGCGAATCCAAAGACTGAGGAAGCCTTGCATTGTGGAACGAAGTAGCGGATTGTAATGCCAAAAACATGCGAGGCATGATAGAGCTACTTCCTGTGGTACTGTAGCTCAGGGGTAATAACTGAGTCACTTCAGGTGTACTAACCTTACTGGTTGATGGAGTAGCAGACTGTTTGGCTTTCACCAGTGCTTCCATCCTGCTAAGAGTATCATATTGGAGTTCTGTAATTTCTTTTACTACATTGGTATGCCAATTGGAGTCAGACTCAATTGGTCGCAGACGAGAATCGGCAAGAGGCAAAATATATGGTTCACTGAATTTAAGCTACATGTTCTTTGGTTATCACAGTAACTCCAATCTGAACAAAACCAGAAGCAACAAGTCGATTACAGAGTTTGCACCTGTAAAGGCCTTCAGTATCTTTATATGTTTCAGGATGCAGACAAATCATCATTTCTTTTGCATGTCGCCGATTACTGGTCGATGGTCTGCTGGATGAAACAGATTCACTTACAGGTTCTTTATACTGAGGTCTTTGCAGAAGTAGTCATAAGGCTTTGCGAGACTTAGACCATCCAAGCAGCTTATATTGATATGTGAGCCCCAATCTTTCAATTGACATCTTCATGGGTTGCTGGGCTTTATCCAGTAGAGTTTTGGAAATATTTAGTTTCCATTCAGAGGGGAATTCAACTTCCGGCCACTGCACGATCTTTGGTAGAGATCCTTGGGAAGTTGTATCAACCTTCATTACGATATTCTGGCCTTTCTCATTTGATTGATCATTACATAGATATCCAGAATTATAGACTGACAGGAGACATGTATTGACAGTTCTAACTATCATTTGGTAGGCTATTTGTAAATGATCAAATTGATATTTCAAATCTAGCCCATTGGTTTTAATTAACATAGATGCTATCTCACTGAGATAATGATCTGTTAGGCTAACAGGAAAGTTAGGATAACACTCGATGTAAATGGGACCATTCGATAGACTACCCTAAATTATGCTAATGGTTTGCTCTTGTAGGTTTCTATGTCGGGTATCTAGGAGAGCACCAATACAAGATACATTTAATCCTTGTGTAAACAAGAAAACTATACCAATAGCGATATAACATATATGTACAAACTGATGTCCTTGTCTCCAAGATTGGAGATATGACCATAATCGACATAGATGGACTTAATCAAGAGCAGGTATGGAAAGTATTCGAGTTCATCTATAATTCTGCACACTATGGAGTGCAATACAAGGACTTGATCCAATGCCAAGCTATCACAATGCTGACAGCAAGATTCCAAGGAATTTTGCGATATTGGTGGGATGACTTAAATGAAGAAAGCAAAGTGTTCATTCTGCAAGGAGGAATTCCTGAAAATTTTGATAATGTTATTACTCTAATTTTTGATGCAATAGTAATGCAACTCTTAGGATCACAGCAAAAGATAAAGGACAGGTACAAGGAAGCTTTTTTTCGTGGTAAGCTGTGTGACCTTACAAAGATCAAAGCCTATCAGCAACATATGACTCACATGATGTATCATTTCCTTGGAGGTTACTTTAAAGCAGAGTATAAGCAATATTATGTAAACTCTTTTCCTCCCTCATTCTCAAATTTGCTCAAAGAACATATTAAAGCATCTGGTTTACAGCTTGACAACCAAATCACATTAGCACAGATAAATTCTTTTATTGACGAAGTCACAGATCTTGAATGTGCTCGACTTAGAATGAAGAAAGACTTTAAACAGGTCAAGGGATTTAATGCAAGTTTTTGTAACAAAGAAACAAGGGTCAAAGACTTTGGATGTGCTGCGGCTGAAAAGAAATGTTTGTGCAAAATAAAGAACCGCAGAAACAGATTTGGAAAGAAGTAAAAAGTAGCTCGCAAGACCAGAAAGTTGTCCAAACAAGAAAGAAAGACAGTCCGGTGCTACATCTACCAGAAAGAAGGGCATATTGCTCCAAAATGCCCTTAGTGTAAAAAAAAGGTTTGGAAATGCTTTACTCAAAGAAAAATATGAGTATGAAGTAGTCTACTGTAACAGGTTTCAGAAACATGATATTCCTATCAATGAATACATAGACTATGATTCAGATGACGAAGAAACCTCTGACTCTATGACCTCTGAATCAGTCACTGAAGTAGCTTTAGCCTTCTCTAACAACTACTCTTTTGTAATGTTTAATATGGTCACAAAACCATATGCATTTCCAAATAAATCAAAGGTACAATCAGAATCTTCCTCTTCTTCTTAAACTCCTAGTACAGATACAGAAGATTCAGAACCCTCATGGATGGGAAAAAGAAGACCTTCTACATTAAATATGTCCAAAAAAGAATAGAAAGATTATAAACCACTTTCATTGTTTAGCAACATGATAGAACATGCTGAAGCCTTGACCAAAAAAGAGGAATGGAGAAGAATGGTCCATCCTGGGCTTAGAAGAGTTCAAGGACACCTCTAACTCCTGCTTGTCGTCAACCTAAGTCTACTACATTGCAGACTCCTATTACTTCTCAGAGACCGAGTAAGTCAGCAATAGAAAAGCAGGATAGATATTGTGCTGAGGAACACTAAGCAAAAGCAATCCAAGCCATGTTCTCAGCATTGAATCAGGTTAACAATTGTATTGAGCAACTGTACAAACAAGTGCTTAATACTCAATCACAATTTGCTGCTATTGAAGCCAAAGGAGATCGATGTTACGAAGAACTTAAATATCTGATTGACAAAGCAGCTATGAATGATGATGCTAATGACCCAGTATCAGACCGGAAGCTACAGCGAACGGCAAATACCTATCAGGTAATCCCTTTCAATGAGAAACAAAATGTCTCTTATTTTTCAGAGATTTGGATTAAATTGCCCAACTATCCCTCCTTTCGGGTAGATGCTCTTTGGGATACAGGTTCAGCATTGTCTTACCTCAATCAGGAACTGGTGCCTCCACATCTCCGACAAAAGTTACAACATGGCATCCCAGTTTCCTATGCTAATAATTTTCAGGGACAAATCAATCACATTGTCCATTGTAGAATAGCCCTCGCTAACCTCAAAGCCCAGGTTACATTGTACTTACACCCGCATCCCAAAACTGACTTGTCTATTGGGGCTGATGTAATTTCCAAGCTCACTCCATGGGCTATTTAACCAACAGGTGCCATTTCCTTTACTTTGCACTCTCTTCCCTATACTATGCCAACAAAACAGCGCGGAACTTTTCTTGTGGGGGGAGTTATGCTGAAATTACCAAATTCAACCAAAGACCTCCAGTACCTTAGCTCGTTTGAGCAAGAGAAAAAGAAATGGTGTTTAAAAATCTAGAAATGTGAAGAACAGTTAATCAAGCATACGCGGCTCCCAAATTTTTTAAATTTTTTTTACTTTTATTTTTTATCTTGTTGCGAATACGGATTCCGATGCACGATTTCGGTTCTCCAATTTTAGAAGAATCTTGGGCTCCAAGACAAGAACTCTAAACTTAACTCCCTCTTCTTTCTTTCCTAAAAATACTTCTCCTTTCCTAAAATTGCTCTCTCTTTCCTAAAGGGTCAACTCTTATCATTAAAAACAATCTTGAGGCTTAAGTTTCCCATCAACCTATAGTTTTCAAGTGAATAAGGATCATAATTCATAGTTCAGGACTCCAATTTTTGATTCGATTGTTCCGTTGGAATGCTTTTTAACAAAAGGTGAACCTTAAATTTTTGCAAAGTAAATAAAATACTTTTATTGAAAAATGTTGGGTACATTACATATCCGGAGTCCATTGACATTAGAAGGGCTTTCATTCTCGAAAGGCAACAAGCAATTTCAATAATGGCAATGATTGTATCTTCCTTCAAGAATCTCCTCTCTAACAGCATGGAAGTCAAAGAGCAGAACCCTTTGGGCAAATGGAGTCTAACAAAAGTAAATACCAACCAGATCTATAAACATCAGAAGGTATTTACGCTATCTGCTCATACTTTGTTCCATGAAACCCATGGAAAATTAACTATAAAAGACAGTGACGCTAATAATCATGTATATATCTGTTCCAAGAACTTGAAGAGTTTTGAGCAAAGGATCTTAGTAAAGGACATCAGTTTGTACATATAGGTTATATCCCCTCTGAATGGAAACTAGATATTTCCAAAACTCTACTTAATGAAGCCCAACAACCCATGAAGATGTCAATTGAAAGACTGTGGCTCACAGATCAGTATAAGCTGCTTGAAAAGTCTAAGTCTCACAAAGACTTAGGACTACTTCTGCAAAGGACTCAGTATAAAGAACCTGTAAGTGAATCTGTTTCATCCAGCAGACCATCGACCAGTAGTCGACGACATGCAAAAGAAATGATGATTTGTCTGCATCCTGAAACATATAAAGATACTGAAGGCCTTTACAGGTGCAAACTCTGTAATTGACTTGTCGCTTCTGATTTTCTTTAGAATGGAGTTACTGTGCTAACCAAAGAACAGGTAGCTGAAAAAGAGCTTAAATTCAGTGAAGCATATATTTTTCCTCCTGCTAATTCTCGCCTACAACCAATTGATTCTGCCTCCAATTGGCATACCAATGCATTAAAAGATATTTCAAAACTCCAATATGATATTCTTAGCAGGATGGAAGCACTGGTGAAAGCAAAACAGTCTGCTACTCCATCAACTAGTAAGGTTAGTACACCTGAAGTGACTCAGTTATTACCCCTGACCTACAGTACCACATGAAGTAGCTCTATCATGCCTCGTTGATGATGATCTTGCTGACGCCTTCAATCCTTTTTTAAGATGGTGGAGTTAGGCACTAATTATTTCAGACACACAGGATAGGTATGAGCGAGATGAAATGCTATGCCAATTGCATAACCCTGAAGATTATCTTCGGCAAGGATTTATGGATAATCACCGCATGACCTATGAGGAACAATTAGTAGATGAGCTAGGCTTCAATCTAGCTAATGCTTTTCCAGAACCTAATTCTATTTCAGAATCAAAACCAAAAGCATTTAAAGAAGAAGTAGATGATTTTGTATGCTATTTGCTTCGTTTTCTGCTTCCGCTTAAAATTGGTATCAGAGCCAAAACTTGTTATTGTTGTTGTGTAACCGTGAGAGAAACTGAGAGAAATTGAGAATGAGGGAGGAAAAGAGTTTATATAATATTGCTTATACTCTGCTTTAAAGTAACCTCCAGGGAACTGATACATCATGTGAGCCATATGTTGTTGATAGGCTTTGATCTTTGTAAGATCACACAGCTTACCACGGAAAAAAGCTTCCCTGTACCTCTCCTTTATCTTTTGCTGTAATCCTAAGAATTGCATTACTATTGCAGCAAAAAATAGAGTAATAACATTATCAAAGTTTTCAGGAATTCCTCCTTGCAGAATAAACACTTTGCTTCCTTCATTTAAGTCATCCCACCAATATCGCAAAATTCCTTGAATCCTGCTGTCAGCATTGTGATAGCTTGGCGTTGGGTCAAGTCTTTGTATTGCACTCCATAATGTGCAGAATTATAGATGAACTCGAATACTTTCCATATATGCTCCTGATTAAGTCAATCTATGTCGATTATGGTCATATCTCCAATCTTGGAGACTCCTTTCAGTGATGAAGATGTTGAAGTAGAGGTACAAGGTTCTTCCACCTTGGCTTTATCTGTTTCCATTTTAACAAGGTTAAGTCTTCTAACTTCTGTTTCTTCTTCAATTACTTCTCGTTCTGATTCTGAAATAGAATCAGGTTCTGGAAAAGCATTAGCTAGATTGAAGTCTAGCTCATCTACTAATTGTTCCTCATAGGTCATGCAATGATCATCCATAAATCCTTGCCAAAGATAATCTTCAGGGTTATGCAATTGGCATAGCATTTCATCTCGCTCATACCTATCCCATGTGTCTGAAATAATTTGTGTTTGACTCCCCCTTTACAACTTGACAACCAAATCACATTAGCACAGATAAATTCTTTTATTGACGAAGTCACAGATCTTGAATGTGCTCGACTTAGAATGAAGAAAGAATTTAAACAGGTCAACGGATTTAAAGCAAGTTTCTGCAACAAAGAAACAAGGATCAAAGACTTTGGATGTGCTGCAGGTGAAAAGAAATGTTCTTGCAAAATAAAGATCCACAGAAACAAATTTGGAAAGAAATACAAAGTAGCTCGCAGGACCACAAAGCTGTCCAAACAAGAAAGAAAGACAGTCCGGTGCTACACCTGCCAGAAAGAAGGCATATTGCTCCAGAATTCCCTAAGCGTAAAAAGAGGTTTGGAAATGATTTACTCAAAGAAAATTATGATTATGAAGTAGTCTACTGTAACAGGTTTTAGAAACATGATATTCCTATCAATGAATACATAGACTATGATTCAGATGACGAAGAAACCTCTGACTCTATGACCTCTGAATCAGTCACTGGAGTAGCTTTAGCCTTCTTTGACGACTACTCTTTTGTAATGTTTAATATGGTCACAAAACCATATGCATTTCCAAATAAATCAAAGGTACAATCAGAATCTTCCTCTTCTTCTCAAACTCCTAGTACAGATACAGAAGATTCAGAACCCTCTGGATAGGAAAAAGAAGACCTTCTACATTAAATATGTCCAAAAAAGAACAGAAAGATTATAAACCACTTCCACTGTTTAGCAACATGATAGAACATGTTGAAACCTTGACCAAAGCAGAGGAATGGAGAAGAATGGTCCATCCTAGACCTAGACAGAGTTCAGGGACACCTCTACGTCCTGCTAGTCGTCAACCTGAGTCTACTACATTGCAAACTCCTATTACTTCCCAGAGACCGAGTAAGTCAACAACAGAAAAACATGATAGATATTGTGTTGAGGAACACCAAGCAAAAGCAATCCAAGACATGTCCTCAACATTGGATCAGGTTAACAATCGTATTGAGCATCTGCACAAACAAGTGCTTAATACTCAATCACAATTAGCTGCTATCGAAGCTAAAGTGGATCAATGTCATGGAGAACTTCAATATTTGATTGATTAAAGCAGCTATGAATGATATTGCTAACGAACCAGTATCAGACTGGAAGCTAGAGCGAGTAGCAAATTCCTGTCAGGTAATCCCTTTCAATGAGAAAGAAAATGTCTCTTATTTCTCAGACATTTGGATTAAATTGCCCAATTATCCCTCCTTTTGGGTAGATGCTCTTTGGGATACAGGTTCAGCATTGTCTTACCTCAATCAGGAACTAGTGCCTCCATATCTCTGATAAAAGTTACAACATGGCATCCCAGTTTCTTATGCTAATAATTTTCGGGGACAAATCAATCAGATTGTCCATTGTAGAATAGCCCTGCCTAACCTCAAAGCCTAGGTTACATTGTACTTACACCCGCATCCCAATACTAATTTGTCTATTGGGGCTGATGTAATTTCCAAGCTCACTCTGTGGGCTATTCAACCAACAGGTTCCATTTCCTTTACTTTGCACTCTCTTCCCTATACTATTCCTACAAAACAGCACGGAACTGAAAATCATAAGCAACAAGTCGATTACAGAGTTTGCACCTGTAAAGGTCTTCACTATCTTTATATGTTTCAGTATGTAGACAAATCATCATTTCTTTTGCATGTCGTCAACTATTGGTCGATGGTCTGCTGGATGAAACAGATTCACTTACAGGTTCTTTATATTGAGGTATTTGCAGAAGTAGTCCTTAATCTTTGCAAGACTTAGACTTTCCAAGCAGGTTATACTGACCTGTGAGCCCCAATCTTGCAATTGATATCTTCATGGGTTTCTTGGCTTCATTCAATAGAGTTTTGGAAATATCTAGTTTCCATTCAGAGGGGAATTCCACTTCCTACCACTGCACGATCTTTGGTAGAGATCCTTGGGAAGTTGGATCAACCTTCATTATGATATTCTGGCCTTTCTCATTTGATTGATCATTACATAGATATCCAAAATTATAGACTGACGGGAGACATGTATTGACAGTTCTAATTATCATTCGGTAGGCTATTTGTAAATGATCAGATTGATATTTCAAATCTAGCCCATTGGTTTTAATTAACAGAGATTCTATCTCACTAAAATAACGATTTGTTAGGCTAATAGGAAAGTTAGAATAACACTGGATGTAAATTGGACCATTCGATAGACTACCCTGAATTATGCTAATGGTTTGATCTTGTAGGTTTCTATGTCGGGTATCTAAGAGAGCACCGATACAAGATACATTTAATCCTTGTCTAAACAAGGGAACTATACCAATAGCGATATAACCTATATATACAAACTAATGTCCTTTACTAAGAGCCTTTGCTAGAAACTCTGCAAGTTCTTGGAATAGATGTATGACATGATTATCAGCATCACTGTCTTTTATAGTTAATTTTCCATGGGTTTCATGGAACAAAGTATGAGCAGATAGGGTAAATACCTTCTGATGTTCATAGGTCTGGTTGGTATTTACTTTTGGTAGACTCCATTTGCCCGAAGGGTTTTGCTCTTTGACTTCCATGCTATTAGAGAGGAGCTTCTTGAAGGAAGATACGATCATTGCCATTGTTGAAATTGCTTATTGCCTTTAGAGAATGAAAGCCCTTCTAATGTCAATGGACTCCGAATATGTCACAACACTACACAGTGGGGTATACAGAGACTTATCAGCCTATGGAAAGCCTATGTCTAAGTGGCACACAAAGCCTAAGCGACGGCGGCAGAAAGAGGTAGTTTGCTTTCACCAAAGATGTAGAGAGTCCTCACGAGCACACAGGATTTCTCTCAGTTTCTCTCACGGTTACACAACAACAATAACAAGTTTTGGCTCTAATACCAATTTTAGGCGAAAGCAGAAAACGAAGCGAACAGCATACAGAAGCTTAAACGCGATGAACAGTTAGCGCAGAGAGACAGTATGTGAGTCACAAAGACAAGCAGTATATTGATACTCAAGAAATTACAAAAGGCTCAGTCGTAAAGACCCCCCCTGTGAGAATGCAAGGCTTCGCTTATATATGTGATTGAGCACTTGCATGAAGGATACAAAAGCATCTAGTAAGTGCGTCTCAAGGTGTGATGGAGACATAAAGGAGTGAGTGCGCAAAAAAGTAGAAATACTTTATTCGTTTGCTGTTCTTAGTGCTTATGTCAAACTTTATTCCTTTATGTGGTGTCATTACTGATGTCATCTTTTTTCATCTCCTTTGACTCTGGACAAAAGGTCGGCAATGTTATAGTTTTATTCTTGGGACATATTCGTAAGTGATGTCAAAATGACTCAGCTTATAATCCCAGTGATAGATCTTGGCAATGCTTACTTTTCCTGCATTTTTCTCTTTAAGAAATTTATCAAAGTGCTTTAAATCACTTCTTAAAGCATGTCCGACTAGAAACAACCAAAAAGCTGATACAGTATTGACACCAGCAAGTAGTTCCTTCTAAATAGAGTGATACCGTGTTTCTATATCGCTAAATCTGCCTAATGCCCATCGACAAATAATAGGATCTTCATTTTCCATTTCACAAAGTATCCCTCCCCAAGCTTCTTTCGAAGCATGTGAATAAACAACTAGGGGTTTATCTGTAGGGATCTTCAGTGGGGGCAGATTTAAACAAACTTGCTTGATTGTTTGTACTGCAAGGGTTAGCCGGTCATGCTAGGAGAAATTCTTGCATTTGTCCAACTCTTTAAAAATTAATAAATCTTTAGCGAGTTGCGGGTATTGCGGAGCAATCCACTGTAAGCAACCCACAAAAGTTTCCAAATCTTTTTGATTGGACAACTGATCAGGATATTGATTAATTTTCTGTTGTACATGCTCCAACATCTTAATTTTTCTTGCAAAAATTTTGACTCCTAAAAAGGATACTTTTGCTTGGCAGATTTCCATTTTCTACAAGCTAAGTACCAATCCTGTATTCTTTAATTTTGCAATAAAATATGTCAAATGTTGGACTTGACTTTTAACATCTTTTGAGTATATCAAGATGTCATCAATGTAAAGTAACACAAATTGCCTGCAATCTATAAAAATGCGTTCGATCCTTTCCTGACATAAAGAAGGGGCTGTCTTGAGCCCCATTGGCAAGACATTCCACTGGAACATACCTTGGCTTTGATCTTTATAAGATCACACAGCTTACCACCGAAAAAAGCTTCCCTGTACAGTCCAAGGGTCCTGCTGACACGCACATGCATGAGCACATTGCTACACAGGGGCAAGGCCCTTCTAATTAGGGACAAGGTCCATCTGCCGATGCTTTGCACACTCTCACTGCAAAAGAGGTGGATGAGTTGTTGAAAAACACCAAACCACCGACTTTTAAGGGAGAAGACCGAGATCGCAATAAAGATGCAGTGAATATCTTTCTCAGCAAGTGGGATGGAATTCACGCCTTACGGCGTACTTCGGACGTAGTCAGAGCGCTGCAAACAAGTTTAACTCTGGAAGGCAAGGCCTACAAATGGTGGATGTCTCTCAAGGAGAAGAATATCATACCACAGAGTTGAGCAGCTTTTGAAACTATGTTTTGCAAAGAATTCTTGCCTACAAATGAGGCAGATCGAAATTGGACGGCTTGGGACATGTGTTCCATGCGCCAATACCCATCATTACTTGAATATATATCTCACTATCGGGATGTTATCCTCAAGTTGGAAGGCCTAGACACCGTTTAGCAAGTACGTGGGTTTATCCGTGGGCTGGCGCCAGAGCTTAAGAAGCACGTCAAGACTCAAGACCCTAAAACACTTGAGGAAGCCATAGTGAAAGCACATATTCACGATGATCTAGATGAAAAGAAACCACATCATAATCACGAGCCTGCTAATACACATGGTAATATACGCACACAGTGCAGGCACAATAAAAGGAAATTTATAGTAGCCAATTCAGAAGCAATTAAAAAACCCAAGTGGTCCAGAGGTCCTCTCTCTCCTGAGGACTTTGATAAAGCTAAGAAGGAGAAATTATGTTTTCAATGTTTAAGAAGCGGTCATGGAAAAAAGGATTGTCCCAAGGGAAAATCTGCTGCTCATGGCAAGGAGAAAGCAGTGCACATGGTGCAACTGCTGCCTCTTGAGTCTTCCTCACGATTCTCTACAGTGGAAGTAACACACGCCGAGGTGGTGCATGAATGCTGTCTCACAACTTTCATTTGGCAACAGACCTTCGGACCACATGAGTTAGTACGTATGCACAGATCTCTGCAAGGGCAAAAGGTGCGCATCTTGGTAGATGACCACAATTTTATCAATTATGGAATTGGTGAAAAAACTCAAATTGCCTCAATCTCCGAGTACCCACCGCTACAAGGCAGTGATGATGAACGGACAAGATACCAAAATCTGGGATACTCAAGTCCGAGCCGTCCGTTGGAAGTACAAGGCTACTCCACATCCTTGGATTTTTAGGTTATGAACATGGAGAGGGTAGACGTGGTCCTTGGTAGGGAATGGTTGCATAGCCTAGGACCATCATTGAAGCGTAGCTATGAGCACAACAGCTTGATGTTCGAATCCCATGGTGCACATGTGTTGTTGTTAGGAGAGAAGGATGTACCTTCTTCACCATTGATATGTACAGATGAGCTTATGCAGCTCGTTTCTGATAATGAAATAGATCAGGTTTTATTGTGTTACTCATTGTCTCATTTTCTCTCTAACATTGAATCTATTGAACATTCCTCAACACAGCATTCTTCTCTCTCATCTCTTCCACCAATGGCTACTTCCCAATAAGCAAAACTTGCTAGTGAACTAGAAAAATTTATTAAAGGAATTTCACGATGTTTTTCCTAATGATTTGACACCAGGATTACCACCGACACGATCGGTGCAACATAGCATCGATGTGGTTGCAGGAAATAAACCTGTCAGTAAACCGCCCTACCGCATGAGTTACTCTGAAGCTTCTGAGGAGAACGTCAGCTTGCTGACTACCTTAGCAGAGGGTTCATACAACCCAGTTCTTCACCATGGGCTTCTCCTATCCTATTAATGAAGAAAAAAGATGGCAGTATGCGCATGTGCATAGAGTACCGTGGCTTAAATATGGTTACTGTTAAGAACAAGTACCCATTGCCACGCGTGGATGAGTTGTTCGACAAACTCACTCATGCTCGTATTTTTACAAAAATAGACTTACAGGTTATCACCAAGTTCGTATTCAACTTGCTAATATACCCAAAACTGCATTCCGAACAAGGTTTGGACACTACGAGTTATTGGTTATGCCTTTTGGGTTAACCAATGCGCCCGCAACATTCATGACACTTATGGATAGTGTCTTGAAGCCGTACTTGGGCAAATTTGTCATCGTTTTTCTTGATGACATTCTAGTCTACAGTGCTTCTGAAGAAGAACACTTACAACATCTGAGGCAGGTGTTCGAATTGTTACGAACAAATAAATTATATGCCAAGGAACCTAAGTGAGATTTTCTAAAAGAAGAAATTCACTATCTTGGGTATGCTATTTCAGCTAATGGGCTACATATGGATCAATCCAAAGTGGATACAATCTAGAAGCGTCCTTCTCCTAAAAATCTGAAAGAATTACATATTTTTAAAGGATTTGCAGGTTTTATCGAAGGTTCATTAAAAACTATGCTAATATTGCGGTTCCCATGACGGACCAACTGAAAGGCAAAGGCAAAGCTTTTCACTGGGGACCCGCTCAACAACATAATTTTGATACGCTCAAGGATGCATTAGCTACAGCTCCCATAGTAGCTATTGTAGATCCTTTGAAACCTTTTGTTTTGGAAACGGATGCCAGTGACCGTGCTATTGGAGCAGTCCTGTTACAAGACAGGCGGCCAATTGCATTTGAAAGCAAGAAGCTGGATACAGCACAGCAGAACTACTCTACTTATGAACGCAAACTCTATACAATAGTGTCTACCTTAAAAACATGGCGACATTATTTGTATGGTGCTCAGTTTGAGATTGTGTTTGACCATGAAAGCATCAAATGATTTACACAACAAATTGATTTGAAGGAACGGAAAGCCAGGTGCACTCAGATTCTTCAGAAATATGACACCAAGCTTCGGTATCATAAAGGACGATACAATGTAGTGGCTGACGCTTTAAGTCGTATGTCGGAGATCAATTCTCTCTTGTTCACGAAACTTCGTAGTGAATTTTTGGATTCTCTAAAGGGCAAATATGAGCATGATGACGCATATTCCAAAGTGTGGAGCCATGTACAAATGAGGCATCCTTCTCACTCCAATGATGGTAGTGTAGCGTTAACCTCCACACATAGTTCTCCTCTATCGAGTGATGAACTACAACGATGAAAGCATTTCACCATCGACAATGGGTACCTACTCCATAAGGGGAGAGTTTGTGTACCGACGGACACAGACATTCGGCGCCAAATTCTTTATGAATGTCATGATAGTCCAAGTGCAGGGCACCCGGGTATTAGAAAGACTTATGCTCTCGTACGACGATAATTTTATTGCCTAGGTTTACATGGCTTTGTTCAAGCTTATGTCTTGCATTGCCAAAAATGTTAAGTTAACAAAGCAGAGCGCCTGAAAACAGGAGGACCCTTACATCCTTTGGAGATTCCCAATGGTAAATGGGAAAGTATCTCTATGGATTTTATTGTGGGTTTACCAACCACTATACGAGGTCATGACTCGGTATGGGTGGTCGTAGACCGGTTGACTAAACTATGTAAGTTTATTCCAACCAAATCAACAATTAAGACTCTAGAACTAGCCAAGTTATTTGTGAACAACCTATACAAGTTGTATGGTTTGCCAAGTAACATTGTCATTGATTGTGATCCCAAGTTTAACAGTCATTTTTAGAGGGCTGTGTTCAAACGATTGGATACACAACTAAACCTCAGTACAGCCGATCATCCACAAATAGATGGTTACACTGAACGAGTTAACCAAGTGCTAGAGTATATGCTAAGAGCATACGTTAGCAAGAAACAGTCAGACTGGGAAGAATATTTACCTATTCTTGAGTTTGCCTACAATAGTGCTAAGCATGTCACAACTGGATTTAGTCCTTTCATGCTCATGTATGGTTTTCAACCTAGGTCACCTATTACGGTGGGGTTGGCAACCAAAAAGCTCCAACAAGTTAAGGATTTTCTCCAAGACCGCATGGATATGCAGAAACTCGCTCGTTAGAATGTCTGACAAGCGCATGAGACGTCGACAAGTTACATTTAAGGAAGGGGAGGAAGTATTTTTATGTGTGCCAGAATATTCAGAAAGTCTGAAAATTGGGCCAACACCTAAATTATCTCCATGATATTGTGGGCCTTTCAAAATACTCAAGCGAGTAGGTGATCGTGCCTACAAATTATCGCTACCTACACATTCTCGTATTCATCCGGTGTTTCATGTAAGCCATTTACGTAAGCGGTTATATGGGGACGACAATGTCATTGACCAACAGATTTTGGTTGATTTCCTTGAACCTCCTACCTTACCACATGAACCTGAATGCATTCTCGACTATCATGATTTACGTTCGCGTCATCATATACGTCAACAAGCCTTAATCAAGTGGAAAGATCGACCTGAGGAAGGCGCCACTTGGGAAAACATTAGTGTTCTTAAGAAGAAGTTTCCCACTTTTGTTTTTGAGGACAAAAACTCTTATTTAAGGGGGGAGTAATGTCAGGACAGGGGCAAGGCCGCGCTAGGCAGTGTGGAAAGGGAGTCCAACTAGGGAAAAGGGCTAGGAGCCATGCTATATAGTGGGAGGTTGGGAGGTGGACTCCAAGGCACTAGTTCCCCTTGTCTCACATTTCATGCTAGAACCCCCCCCCCCCCCCCCCCCCCCCCCCTCCCCCTCCTGGGACTCATCTTGGCAAGTGGAGACACCACAAACACTCACAAACACTTGTTTAAGTTCACATGGAGCAAGCATGTGCTACCTTGGACATGTGGCCTAGTCAAGCTTAGTAAACAAAGACTAGAGTCAATTTACTGAATGAGAAAGGTCCGATCTAACCCTAGTCTTTAGCTTTTTCTCTTTCATTTAATAAGAACCATAAGTTTACCTTTTAATTAATTAGCTCGGGTGCAAGACCTTTGTACAAACCTTGGAGGCTTATGAAGCTGACTTGGGGTTATAGCCTACCTGCTAAATTAGGATAATCTTCGACAAAAATAAAACTCACCCTCTGGGCTTTAAAACGTTCACCTCCTGTGCAAAACCTTAGCACAACACTTTGGAGGTGCTGCAAGCTGTTCCCAAAACCTGTTAAATTTAGACATTTTGTGGCAAGTTAGAATTCACTCTAAGGTTTTTGAGACTTCAAGCTTAAAGTCTAAAGAGTTATTCTAATGGCTTGAGCTTAACACATACACTTTCTATTTTTAAACTCATATTAATTGCTCTCAATCTTCTCCTTTGTCGTGCACCTTTTGATCAAGGCTGCTTGGGATATATTTATCCTTCCTTGACCTGTATCTGTGACTGAGATAATTAAGTAGCAATTACCTATGCTCTTTTATGAACTTTTTCCCTTTTGGTCCCAAGCCTTGACCGGTTGGTTTATTAACACTTAATCAATTTCACTTGTTCTCTTTTTATTTTCCGTGTTAAGTGGCCAATTTAAATTGGAAAATACTTTTAGAAGGTTAGAAATTCATGACAAAAAGGTATTTCTTGGGAACCCAAAATTTAATCACTCCTACAGTGCACTTGTTTCCAAATGCATAGTAGGATCTCTTCCCTGATTCCAAGCATCCCGTAGTGCAATCATTCCTCTTATAATTGCCCAAAACCTCAAGTCCAAGGTACTTGTCAAGTGGCCCTTTATTGTACACATTGCATGGCTTCTCCTTTTTGAGAATTTTCACAAGGATAACCTTTGTTGTGGAGCCATCTACTATTAGCCCACTATACAATTGAAAGATTTCCAAGACAATCTTAAGCTTTTGTGTATCTTCTAAACTATAGGTCCAAAAGCACTATATCATTTGCCTATAACAAATGCAATGATTATGCATTCTCAATCATAAACTCTTTTATTCCTTCTTGTTGCATAAACTTAGCTATCTTTGTGTTTCAATCCATTAGTCAGTAACCCAAAGAGAGTCAATGAAAGTGGGCATCCTTGATTGACCGTCGTATTTCTTGTGATTTTTTTAAAATTCCCTCTCCTATATCCACTTGACATATCACATTTCCTATCCCTTGCTTGTAAAAGAATTTGAAATTTCTACTTATAGTTGACACATATCCATACAAGCATATGCCTGCCCCTCTCTCTCTCTCTCTCTCTCTCTCTCTCTCTCTCTCTCTCTCTCTCTCTCACACACACACACACACACACACACACACACACACACACACACACATTCGGAGTCTATTTACCAAATATGCCAATTTTGGGCATGATTGATGAGCAAGCGGGGTGAAGCAAGTTAGTTGATAACTCAGAGCTCTCTTTTTTTAAGGGACGAGTGCCACTTTTATGATTGAACAAATTGCAGTGCATAAATGGATTATTTGATATTGGTCTAAAAGGGAATAATTTATTGACGACAATGCCATGGACTACGCAATTCAACGCGAAAGTTGACTCATTTTGTTGTTAACCGGGTACAAGGCACTTACAAACATCAAATTTGTAGCAAACGAGTGACTTTTTCCTACTTTTAAAAATGGTGCACTTATTATTATCACCTATTTTGAACAATTATTGTAATATCAATAAAATTTGGCATAGGACCACACTTGAAACATCAAATTGGAAATCACTCTCATGCATGCACATAAATATGAAACCAAGCATGAGAAAAGGAAAAAGAATGTAAAGCCTCCTCTTCTAAAGATTTCAATGGTACAAAGCTAGCACAATACTTGCATAGATTAGCCAATTGGATGACTAAAATTTTCACAAAAAACATTTTTCTAGGTGTGCTATGCTTGAGGTGATATGGTTAAGCGTTGCTAACCATCTTACACCAAGTGAGAATGAGCACATGTGAGTGTGTTTGTGTGTGTGTGTGTGTGTGTGTGTGTGTGTGTGTGTGTGTGTGTGTGTGTGTGTGTGTGTGTGTGTGTGAGAGTGTGAAAGAGTATGCCCCCAAGCACACCCCCAACTTGCCTTGGTCGACCCCTCCTTGTAGCTCAAGAATGAAATTGATTGGAGCCCTACAAGCCTAGACAATCACATGCTTTAGTCATATCAAGCAACAATGCTAGTATTAGAACAAGTGTCCTTCTTACCCCTTTGAGAGAGAGGGCTTGATAACTTCTTAAAGAATTAATTTAACTAGGTAAAATATTATTGGACCCCTTTAGAGGCCAATCAATAGGCTTTAGGCACCTTATGAGGGCGACATGGAGAGGAGATTGACATGTGTGCTTGTTGCTTCTTTAGACTAGGCTTGCATTGAGTAGAGGATCCCTTTTTACCCTACAACATCATTTCAAGATGGATGACTAATGCACTTGGGGCTTGGGAGACTTAGCTACCGCAAGCAAGTCTGCTCTTTAGTCCATATCATAGTTCCAAAGTAGAGTGACAATTTATACTTGGTGTTTGATATACGTCATCAACACAAACATGATTCTAAGCATGCAAAATACTTAAATTTGTGCACAATAAAAAGAGAATTAGTCTTATAAGACAAAGACATTGATAATTAAAAGAAACATTTATATTTGCTTACTCTAATGTGCCTGTATCCTATGGATAGACTTGGGTAATCCAAAGATAAAATCCATCGCTATACTCTCCCATGGCGAATTAGGGATTGTCAATGACGGGAGTAGTCCAGGTTGTTTTCCTCTATCATACTTTGTCTTTTGGCATATCACACATTTGAATACATACTCTTGTATGTCCACTTTTATGGTAGGCCAATAGAAGTACGTTTCTACTCCTCGAAGACTAGGTTCAATCCCTCGATGCCCCGCATAGGGAGGAGCATGGGATTCATACATGACTTTCTCACGAAGGGAGGGAGTAAAACATAGCATGTTGCCATGGAGAAGATAACCATCCTGCAAGGTGAATGGTTCCTCTTTCTTCCCTAAGGCGAGGGCTAGCATTATGTCTTTAAATCAGGGTCAATACGTACTCATCTATCATGGAAGATAGATCATTGTGAGTTGCTATAGACACCGCATCAACCCTCGATCGTCGTGATAGTGCATCGATACTTGATTATGTTTACCAGCAATGTGAGCAATACAAAAATTAAATTGCGAAAGAAACTTTTCCCACCTCATTTGCTTGTCGGAAAGCTTTGTTTGTGTCATGAAGTACTTGAGACTTTGGTGGTTCGTTCGCAAAATAAATGGCATCCCCAATAGATAGTGCTTCCATGTGTCTAGGGCATCTAGAACAACTACAAGGTCTTTTTCATATATGCCCAAGACCCGTTCATTGATATTGAGCCTTTGGCTCTCATATGCTATGGCATGCCCTTCTTGAAGCAAGACCACTCCAAGGCAATCACCACAAGCATCACATTGGACCTCAAATGGCTTTGAAAGATCCGGAAGCATAAGCACTGGTTGGGAGGTAAGCTTCTCTTCGAGCTTGTCAAAAGCATTTTGCTCTTTAGCAGTCCATGAGTACTTAACGTTCTTCTTTGTTAAGTCATATAATGGTCCTGCTATTTGAGAGAATTTTGCTATAAAGCGTCTATAGTATGCACACATACCAATAAAGCTTCAGCTTTGTAGCTCATGTAGATTCCTTAGATTAGGCCAGGTATGGTACGACCAGGATCATTAGCATCTATATACATGTTCTTTTCCTTGTACTTGAAATAAAACCTTCTTTCAGGAAACTTTAAATTAACAGTCATACGATCAAACCATGGTGCCCCTAGGATGACATCTTCATGTTTGAGAGGAGAGACCGAGAAATCTTCTTTGGCAACATAGCCTTAGACATGAAGCCTCAATTTCCCAATCAAGGAAGTAATTGCGGCTTCTTGCCCCTTGAAGGCTCCATCGGCTACAACAACATCTCGCATCTCATGAGTTTGAATGCCTTGGTGGCCAACTCCATTGATATGAAATTGTGAGTAGAGCCAGGGTCAAACAGGATGAAGGCATCATGCTCCCTTACCTTTTCCCAAGCATAGGAGAGAGGTGATCCTTTGCAATGAGTATCCTCTTTTGGAGCTTTGATCATGGAAGCTCTAGGAGTCTCAATGCGGGTATTTCTTTTGGGGCAAGAATGATAGCCATGTCCTTGCTCCCCACACTTGAAGCATTTGTGGTCCCTACAAAAAGCTTCTAGCTCTTCACGAGAGAGAGTATTTTACCTCTGTAAACTCCCTTCTCCTTGGATCGATTATTGTTGGTGTTGTTGTTGGAATTGCCTTGGGCAGAGTTTTGGGCATTGTTCTTCCCTCTTGATTCATTTTTGCCTTTGTTTTCCATGGGCTTGGCATTCCTTTTAGCCCCTTGTTGGAAATTGATGCGTGAAGAAACCATAGTGTGGTGGATTACTTTGATGATAGTAGAAGGCCGTTGGGAATTAACATACTCGATCATTTTTTCAAGTAATCCCGCACAAAATTGTTGCTTTTTCTCAACAAAGGCTATCTTTGAAAGACAATAGCCTTGAGATGTAAATCCCAAAACTTGTCAACATATTTATGGATAGACTTATTGGACAACAACCTCAAACTCCCCCAACTTGCCTTGGTCGACCCCTCCTTGTAGCTCAAGAATGAAATTGATTGGACCCCTACAAGCCTAGCCAATCACATTCTTTAGTCATATCAAGCAACAATGCTAGCATTAGGACAAGTGTCCTTCTTACCCCTTTGAGAAAGAGGGATTGATAAATTCTTGAAGAATTAATTTAATTAGCTAAAAGCTTACTAGACACCTTTAGAGGCCAACCAATAGGCTTTAGGCACCTTATGAGGGCAACATGGAGAGGAGATTGACATGTGTCTTTGTTGCCTCTTTAGACTAGGCTTGCCTTGAGTGAGGGTGTGTGTGTTATCTCTCATGCCTCTACTTGTAGGACTCGCCGCACCATATGTAGGGATCCTTGTTGAGTTCTGGAACACCTTAAGCCCCTCAAGCACCTTAGTCATGAAGCACCTCAATCTTGGGCCGGGTTCCCACCTCAAGCACATCCCTAGCTTGCCTAAGGTCCTAGGTCTAAGGACTTTTCACACTAACCTTGGGTGGTCTTTTAAGCTCCATTAGCTAGCATTGCTCTTTGACAAACTATCTCGCATTTGGACCCATTGACTTTGGCCCCGTGTTGGGATAGATCCATAAGCACATGTCTTTATTTTAACTCTTGTTCCTATTTATTCTCCCACATTAAATGATCAGTTTAATATGATAGAATCATTTGGGTTAGTTAGATATTAGATTTTATGACACTTAACAGTGGGCAAAAAATGATGGATGTAAGTATTCCAATGGTTTTCAAGCTACTAATTAGAGAAGTAAAGCCCAAAAGTCTTCTAATTTTGACATGTCTATAGTTCAAGAAACCATTCATTAAAAAAAGGACCACATGTCTACTCAACCAAGCAACCACAGTGACTCCCAGTCAACAATCCTCAACGATTCACTCTGCATATCAACCATAAGCCCAAATCCAATGGAGATGTTTTTAAAAATATTAAACGTAAAAAATGTTACCGCTTTTATCATTTTGCAGATAAGTGTTCAAATTCAAAGGGCAACAATAACAACTATAACAATAATAAGCCTCTCAACAACAATCATCATGGTAAGAATTTTTTATCTGTTATAGCCAATCTTCTAAATATTTTGATGGTAGTAAAGAAGTTAGCACAACACTTGCATATATTAGCCAATTGGAAGATTAAAATTTTCACAACAAACATTTTCTAAGCGTATTATGGTTTAAGTGTGCTGCTAATCGTCTTACCATTAGTATTGCTTTATGGTGGAACTCTAGGAAACAACATACATCCTCACACATGGCATGCGTTCTAAAGACTATTCATAACGCTAATTTCTATCCACAAACCCAAACCCAATGGAGATGCCTTTAAGAATGTTTAATGTTATAAATGTTACAGCTTTGTTCATTTTGTAGATAACAAGAACAAGTATAACAACCACAAGCTTCTCAACAACAACCATCACAGTAGCAATTTTTGATATGCTATAGCCAATCTTTTGAAGATGTTGATGGTACCAAGGAAGCTGGCATAGTACTTGCATAGATTAGCAAATTGGATGATTCACTTGTATTGCACACTCAAGATAAGAGGAGTGATATTTTTCATCTTCCCTCACCCCTACCGCTCACTACCACCAAAGGCCGCCCATTTCCACCTCTGCCGCTCATGGCAAGTGGCCCTTTTTTGAAACCACCACAACTCGTCTTGATCCTCCATGTTGCACCACCAACTTCCAACTCTCATCCTCCAATCACCCTCTATGTGTGTGTGTGTGTGTGTGTGTGTGTGTGTGTGTGTGTGTGTGTGTGTGTGTGTGTTATAAATAGCACTGTCTCTATCTATCCATCTCCATCTATTTCCATGATTTTCTAACATAACGTCTCTCTCTCTCTCTCTCTCTCTCTCTCTCTCTCTCTCTCTCTCTCTCTCCATGTCCCTCTGCATTTCTCACACTATCTCTTTTGATTTCTCTTCCCTTCCTCTCCTTTCTTTTTTCCTCCTTTCTCACCTGCATTGTCTATATACCTCCTCACACCCCCCCCCTCCCCCTCTGTGTGTGTGGGTGTGTGTGTGTGTGTGTGTGTGTGTGTGTGTGTGTGTGTGTGTGTGTGTGTGTGTGTGTATCTAAGGTAGCATCATCTCTATTTATCGATCTCCATCTCTCTCTCTCTATGTGTGTGTGTGTGTGTGTGTGTGTGTGTGTGTGTGTGTGTGTGTGTGTGTATTTATCTAAGGTAGCACCGTCTCTATTTATCGATCTCCATATCTCTCTCTCTCTCTCTCTCTCTCTCTCTCTCTCTCTCTCTCTCTCTCTCTCTCTCTCTCTCTCTCTCTCTATATATATATATATATATATATATATATATATATATATATATATATATATATATATATATATATATGTGTGTGTGTGTGTGTGTGTGTGTGTGTGTGTGTGTGTGTGCGCGCGTGCGTGTGTGTGTGTGTGTGTGTGTTTATCTAAGGTAGCACCGTCTCTATTTATCGATCTCCATCTCTCTCTTTAATTATTTTAGGAAACCTCCTCTCTCTCTCTCTATATATATATATGGTGGAGATCGATAAATAGAGACGGTGCTACCTTAGATAAACACACACACACACACACACACACACACACACACACACACATATATATATATATATATATATATATATAGAGAGAGAGAGAGAGAGAGAGAGAGAGGATCACATGAAGGGGAGGAGCTGGGAGCACAACGGAAGAAGAATACGCACACACAGACTCACACACACACCACCATAGCCACACACACAGGTTGAAGGGGGAGAGCCAACGTAATGTGTGCCCCCTTTCTTTCTTCTCTTATCTTATGCACTAAGGCACAATACACATTGTACTTAGTGTTAGTGGCTCACACAAGTGTATAGCTGTACACTTAGGGTTAGTGGCAATCAGTGATAGGAGGTTTGCCACATGGCCATTAAACCTAACATTCTCCCACTTGATGGCCAATGTGGGAGACTATAAGAATGGAAGAGAACCACTCTTCGCCCAATGCCCATCAACTCACGACAGTGCTGAAACTGATGGCTGGAGAGACTCTTAGTGAGTGCATCCGCTGTGTTTTCTGACGTAGGAATCTTCACTAAATCAAGGCTCTTGTTTGCCAGGCATTCATGACTGAAGTGATAACGCACATCAATGTGTTTTGTTCTAGAATGAAACACTGGATTGTTAACCAAGGCAATAGCACTCTGACTATCACAATGAAGAACTGACTAGGCGAGCAAGCCAAATAGGTTCTTTGCATGCTTCACTCAATGCAACATACTATGCCTCTGTGGTAGAAATGGATGTACAATCTTGAAGAACAGATCTCCAAGAAATAGCAGAACCAGCAAATGTGTAAATCCAACATGTTGTTGATTTACGATTCTCAACACAGCTTGCATAGTCACTGTCTACAAATCCCTGAATGGATGACTCTCCACGACCATAGCATAACTGTCTATCTGCAGTGCCATTCAATTATTTGAGAATCGACTTGACAACATCCCAATGCTTTTTACCAGGGTTAGACATAAATCTGCTGACAACTCCCACTGCATGTGCAATGTCAGGTCTTGTAGCCACCATGGCATACATGAGACTACCACAAGTTGAAGCATAAGGAATTTTAGCCATCGCAGCTTTTTCCTCGGCAAATTTGGGACAATCGTTCTTGCTAAGTTTCAAATATGCAGGCAATGGAGTACTCAAGGCCTTCCCCTTCTGCATGTTGAAACGATCAAGAACCTTGTGCACATGCTCTTTTTGAGAAAGGTACAACAACCTCTTCTTACGATCACGAGTAATGCGCATACCCAAAATGTGATTGGCTTCACCCAAATCTTTCGTGTCAAATTGACTTTTCAGCTTGGTTTTCAAGTCAGCAATGTCCTTCTTAGAATGACCAGCAATAAGCATGTCATCTACATAAAGGATAAACATAATAAGCTGTCCATTTGGTTGTCTTTTCACTTAAAGACATGGATCCTCATTACTGCGCTTATAGCGTAGGGAACGCATAAATGCATCAAACTTTTGATACCATTGTCTTTACAATTGCTTCAAGCCATAGAGACTTTTTAGAAGCTTACAGACCAAATGTTCCTTGCCCTTGAGCACAAACCCTTCAGGTTGCTGCATATAAATCTCTTCCTCGAGATCACCATGTAAGAAAGTTGTAATGACATCCATTTGATCAAGCTCCATATCTTCAGTGGCAACCAAAGCAAGCAATATTCTTAGTGTCGTCATCTTGACCACTGGAGAAAAGATTTCCTAGAAATCTACACCATATTCTTGCTTGAAACCTTTGGCCACTAAACAAGCTTTGTAATTCTCAACATTGGATGCAATCTTCTTCTTGTAAACCCATTTACAAGGCAAAGCTTTCCTACCTTTTGGCAATGGAACAAGTTCCCATGTTTTGTTCTTTGCAATACTGGATAGCTCCCTCTTCAGAGCATGTTCCCACTGAACCTTATCATTGGCTAGCATAGCCTCTTTGTAACAAGAAGGCTCACCACTATCTGTCAGCAACACAAAGTCCACGCTTAGAACAAACTGTTCTGGAGGATGTGAGACTCTTTGAGATCTCCTCGACTGATCAGAGCTTGTACTAGCCTGTGTAGTAATTGGCACTGGAGCTATCTGTGCAGGAGGTGATACATCGAAAAACGTCACTTTCCGGAATTCAACCTCTTTCGTTGGCTGCCTATGCATCTTGGTCTCATTGAAGACAACATCACTGCTACGGATTACTGATCGACTTTCCGGATCCCATAAACGATAGCCAAATTGACCATCTACACCATAGCCAATAAAGATGCATTTCCTGGACTTAGGGTCAAGCTTAACACGCAACTCCTTGGGTACATGTGCATAAGCTTCACAGCCAAATGTACGGAGTTTTTCATAAGACAACTTATGTCCCGACCATAACTCCAAAGGTACACAAAACTGTAATGAAGCATGTGGTGATCTATTGATCAAATACACAGCAGTGTATAATGCTTCAGCCCAAAACGCTTGCGGTAAATTAGCATGTGATAGCATAGACATAATCCTCTCTTGGATGGTCCTATTCATTCGTTCGGCAACACCATTTTGTGCAGGGGTATAAGGAGCTGTAAACTTGCGCTTAATTCCCCTACTTGAACAGAAGTCTGCAAACTCTTTGGAGACATATTCTCCACCATTGTCTGAGCGTAAATCTTTCGACTTATGTTCAGACTGAGTTTCCACACTAGATAAGAACTTTTTGAAACAAGAAAAAGTCTCATCTTTAGACTTCATGGCATAAACCCAAACATGTCGTGTTCCATCGTCAATGAATGTAACATAATAAGACGCACCGCCATGGGATTTAGAAGGCATAAGCCCACATAAATCACTATTCACAAGCTCTAAGGGATTTCTTTCTTTGTCAAAAGATTGTGTACGATGTGCTCGAGTTTGCTTACCATATTGACAGTGTTCACAAAAGGGAAAATTAGAAAATGATAAAGACGGTAAGTAGCCTAAATGAGAAAGAGTTTCCATTCCCTTCTTTGACATCTGACCTAACCGGCTATGCCACAAAGCAACAGTTGGCAGCTTGGTTACAAAAAGAACATTGTTCTTGTCAGATACATAAAGAGGATAAAGTGTACCAAATTTAGAACCATGGGCTAAAATAAGATGACCTTTTGCAATACGCCAAGACTGCTGATGAAAAGTGACTTTGTAACCCGTCATCAAGACGTCCAACCGAAATCAAATTTCGTGTCAAAGCTGAAACATGACGCACATTATGTATGGTAAAGCTCACCCCATTTTCCATAACCATAACAATATCACCTATGCCCACAATGTCACAAGAGTGGTTGTCACCTAACGTAACAGTGCCAATGGTTTCCTCATATGTAGTAAACCAATGCCTATGAGGTGTGACATGCAACGAAGCGCCCGAATCAAGAATCCATGTATGGGACACTTCACACTAACAAGTAGCTCCGCTGGCATAGAACTCTGCAAAGATAGAGTTTCTTGTGCATCATAAAATACATCATCATTTTCAGTCAACATATTGATGTCTTGTGCATCACAATCACCTTGCACTATGTTCAGTTCTTCAATCTTAACTGAACTCTTTGGTTTCTCCTCTTTATCATCATTGTCTTTGCCTTTGCTTTTACCTTTGTCACGCTTCCAAGCATAACAATCCTTCTTTATGTGACCAAACTTATCACAATAATGGCATTGAACATTGCGACGACCAGGAGACTTTGATCTACCCTTTGAAGCATCTCTATTTCCCTCTTTCTTGGATTCACGATTCCAAGAATGACCTTTACAATGTTTTCCATCCTTTTGCACATAATGAGCTTCGCCATGATGCAAGCTATCCATAGCCTTGCGGCGCATTTCCTCTCACAAAAGAGAACTAGTGACATCAATGTACACTAGCATACCAGTAGGAGTAGAGTTACTGACAGCTGTGCAAAAGATATCCCATGAGGGTGGCAACAAACAAAGCAAGAAGATTGCTTTCATCTCATCATCAATATGATCCGTTGTGCACGAATCTGGGCAAATAGAGAATCAAAGTCATTAATATGACTAGCAACACTGGCTAACTCCTTCATGCGAAGGTTAAACGGTTTTCGCATCATGAAAACCTTATTACTTGCCGTATCCTTTTCATAAGTGTTGTATAGCTTTTGCCATAAAGCATAGGCAGATTCACATTCTAGCACTAAAAAGTACACTGACCCAGCAAGGTGCAATTTAATAGTAGATCTGTAAAGCTCATCAAGCTCCTCCCACTGAAACTGAGTCAAGTTCATCTCTTCAGTCCGTGTCGCATAAATAATAGGCAATTTTTGTTTCTTTTGGACAAGCACATCTTGCATCTGATTCTTCCAATGCTGAAAATTAGTGCCATCAAACTTCTTTATGTCATAAATGTCACGGTCTTTGCTAGTAGACATGGTGACAAAACTACCAAAATATTCTGGGAAAATTTTGGCAGAGTCTCCTTTGTATTTGGGACTATGTCAACCAAAATACGAGACAAAATGACCAAGTATGTCACTCACAAAGCATAGAAGAGAGCAATGCCTCTCAAAAGCACACTGTATAGAGACCAACTGAGGTGCATAAACAGTCAAACTAACCATAGATCGCCAACTCGGCATCAAAATTACCTATACCACTCTATACATGTCCTATGGCAAGGCCTCGTAAGGGATGCTCCGGCTACCTGTATCACCGAAGGTATCTCCACATTTGAGAATACCCCAGCTCAATGAAAACCTCACGCTATTGACCCTCAAAATGTAGGTTATGCAGCAAAAACATATAGCCAAGTCTCAGAAATGGCTATCTTCCGGACCAAGTCTCAGAAATGGCCGGAACTGCCGTACTAGACAAAAGATGGCTTCACAAAAGCGTACAATGACAGTATCCACAAAGACGTACAAGTCTGTCAAGACGCTCAAACAGGCGTCAAAAGCATGTGCCTTCAACTAAACATCCCTGCGGGGAGTCAATCCGCTCTCAAAAGAGCTCAAACACTGTCAAAACTGTCAACATATACATGTACGCATAAACAACTGCTCCCACTGGAACCATAATATCGCAAGCACTGAAACCTGTAACCTATGAGCCGATGCCAATGTCGTAAGCCCGAATACCAAAAGTGAGGTCAAGAAGCACAAAGAAAGCTAACCAAGCCGCTCTATGTGCCTGTACATGTACCTGTACCTGTAGTCGAAGAAGACAATGTTGTCAAGCTCCCACTCTATGTGTGTGTATGAGGCCACTCCGAAAGAGGCTACACACTCCCAAATGAGCCGTGGGCTCTCATAGATGGAAGAGACTGCAACAATGGTACCTGTAACTGGCTATGGAAGCACTACAACACAAACTACCACAAGAGGGCTGAAAATTTCAGCTCTTGAATTGTAGCTCGAATGGGGTTTCTGATGGCTCGAATGGCTCCAAAAGGGGGGTAAAATGCCAGGACACCGCAGGACACCTGGTGGAAACGCTCTCGGGAAGCTGAACTTGCCAATGGCAAAATTGGAATCCTGTTTGCACTCTTGAAAGTGTGCGCACGCGGGAAAATGATTTCGGGAATGAACCCGCTCTAATACCAGATGAAGGGGAGGAGCTGGGAGCACAACGGAAGAAGAATACGCACGCACATGGTTTGCCTCAGCAGGCTAGCACGACCCTAAGCGAACAAGCCACGACCCGTTTTGGCGTGGTCAAGCTCTACGTCCTCCTCCTCGCAAGCGGGGTTGCCTACCCAACAAGGTCTCGTCGAGAACTGTCAAGGGAGCTCCACGGCCTTGCCCTCATGCACATGAAAAAAGTGTTCCACGCCTTCCCAAAATTAGCTAGCTCTTGATACCAATGTGAGACAAGGGAAACTAGTGCCTTGGAGTCCACCTCCCAACCTCCCACTATATAGCATGGCTCCTAACCCTTTGCCCTAGTTGGACTCCCTTTCCACACTGCTTAGCCCGGCCTTGCCCTTGTCCTGACATGAAAGGCAAGAGGGGAGAAGTGTTGGGAGCTCTAGAGACGTATTATATGCTCAAGCTCTTGGCTATGGATGCAAATCCAAGCCAATGAAAGTTTCTTCTTTTCCATCTCTACTATTCTATTACCAAGTTATACTAAGAGCTTACCCATGAGCAAGTGTACATGGAATATCAATCCTCTTGCTTGAAAAATACTTCTCTCCACCTTCATCTTCCTCTTTTTCCGTAGTTCCTTTCTCCTCGCTGAGGTGTTTAGGGTTTGGGAAGGAGGATTGTGCCATGGAATCTTGAAGACACTATCTTCTTGATTCAAACAAGGCTTTGCAAGAGCACAAACATGCATTGTATCAAAGCTCTCTTTTGAGAGGATTGTAATACAAATCTTTTTGAAAGAGGAACTGGCTCCAAGAAAATCTGGTCCTCATCAAGTTGTCAATCTTAATTGGTTAATCTCTTTGAATTATGTGCATGGTTAAAGTGTTTTTAATGTGTGTTTGTGTAAAGAAATCAGCGCAGCACAATCTATGTTCTCATTGCTATCTCTTTCTCTCTCTTAAAGGAAAACTTTCTCCTTTCATAGTTAAATTCCACTAACTCTAAAAGCAAGTGTTAGATTTTGTGACATTGTTATCAGAGCCGAGGTTTCTCATTTCTTGCCTAAGAAGAGAGGTCCTTGATTAATCTATGAAAGGTTGGAGTTGCTCATTGCAATAGGGTAAGTGGGACTAGGATTTACTAACTTGGTTGGTATGCTTGTTTATAGGGTACGTGGGACACCATTGAGAATTATGGTCTTAATAATGGAGTCTTTTAAGACTTGCCTACGATTAACCATTATTGAGCTATTAGCAAACTTGATAGGAACCGGTGGCAACCTAATGATATTCTAAACCAGGGTGTAGTTTGAATGCTCAAAAAAATACTTAAGCACCCCTTTACGTTGGTTGAAGCCTTTGAAGCTCGAGGTTCATAGGAAAAAGCTCTTAAATTGAAGAGGAAATGATTCTCGTGCAGGGCCCTGCTATGGAAAAAGTCTCCAAGCCGGGGATGTCAGAGTGTGAAGCAAAAAAGGGCTTTAGACCCTTTAAGCCGCAAGGAGGATGAGGCGGGGGCATCTAAAGAGCGTGATAGTAGGTTCCTACACGCAAAACTGTGGCGCAATGGGCAGGGAAAGATTGTGGTGAGGGATGACACGTGGGGTTTCACAGTAGCAAACAACAAATTTTGATGATGTTGTGGCCGTTGTGAGTGTGAACGCCCAATAATTAACTCCAGCCAAATGCCTCGAGAATTCAAGAGACGTGAGTACCCATTCAAACCTCACGTCACAAGCCTATTTAACTACCCTGTAATCAATCAAACAACACAACCAATCATTTACACCTTATCGTGTCTCGCGTCTCTCCCTCCTTCTCTGTGTATCTGCACCTCTCTCCCTCTCTGTGTTAATACACACATACACACACACACACATATACACACAATGTCTTAATGTTCTCCTTCTGCACCTCTGATAGTGGGAGGCCCCCTAGCCTTCTACTCTCACATGGTATCAATCGCCGGGACGGTCTGGAGACCCTGGGCATGCGCACCAATATGCAAGCGGCTCCACCTTTTCCCATTGCCATCGGCCTGCCTGTACAACCCACTCCAGCCCTTGAGGCTGATGTCGAACACAAGAACGTCCCTGCCTTGCTGCCTGTCGTAATGCACACGACCAATCTGCGCCTACTACTATCAATGGCCATGCTCCTACGTAGCCTGATATTTTGTCGTGCTGGCGAACCATACTTGAACATGGCACGTTGTGCAAGATCCGTCACCAAAGGCACCTTCTTGTTGCAGATGCCACCAAGCCAGATGTTGCCAAGAATGTCGTCAATGCTCCTGCAGCCCAATCTGCTACCACTCTTGTGGATTCTTCACCTACTGCCTGCGCTACTACTGAACATGTAAAATGAGCCTTTGTTGACGCTGGCAAACTTTCTACTATAGAGCATTGTTGTCTTGAGAGCTACATGGCACAAGAGCAGTAGTAGAGTGTCGGGAAGAGCAGCATCAAAAGCTATCAGAGGTGCGCTATTATTGTATGCGTCAGCATGATCAACATCAACCTGCTATAGATGGTCATCCAGGGAGTACAGAGTACAATATGGAGGTAACTCCTCTCCATTTTCATCGACCATGGATGAGTCGGCTTTAGAAACATTGGAAGGATCATCACGCCAACTCATGCTTATTATAGGCATGAATGATGATTGTATGGCAATGAGAGGGTGCCAAGCAATCTAGCATAGGGAAGTTGAAATACCTAAAGAACTATGACCATTGGCTCCGATACCCACGTGAAAGGTTATGGAGGGTATAATATGTGGCATTCATTATGGGGGGGGGGGGGGGGGGGGGGGGGGGGGGGGGGGGGGGGGGAGAGAGAGAGAGAGAGAGAGAGAGAGAGAGATTAGTTTAAGTCAATGCACAAAAGATTAGAATGTAGACATACACACTTGATTATTCAACCAGAGAAAATGATTACCTAGTGCTTAAACCTATACAAAGGTCACTTGACTCTTCATGAAAGGGCAATATGCCTCTTGACCTTTGACCCTTCTATTTGGCTCTAAACATGACTCTTGGGACATCACTTGTCAACACATAAGCACACATGGACTATCACATGATGTTACACACGTGGCAGTCTACATGGATAGGGTGAGTTCTTGCGGTGCAACAAACCCCGCACCTCAACAATTCATGCTAGTTATCATGTGTGCACCCTTGGCATGAGAGTAGTCGACTACTGTGGTGCAATAGCAAGTGTAACAGGTGCAGAATGCTTAAAATTAAAGTGATGATGCAAATCTATGCTTGAATCCATGAAGTGATGTTGTGCTATCAGGAAAGAAAATGAATACCTAGGAAAAACAGCTGCCTTGCAAAGCTTTTTGAAAACACCGTCAAGAACACTTAAGGATCAGCGCACTCTTTTAAGTGTCCCCTTGGCCAATTTTGGCTTCAATTGATGACTACCAATTACCCTTGTGAGTATGAATCCAAGCCCTCATGGCAAAACGCAAATAATGCTCTAGGAGGGGGGGGGGGGGGGGGGGGGGGGGGGGGGGGGGGGGAGAGAGAGAGAGAGATGACGAGATCTTCCCTACTCTGCAACGTGCATTCACCGAGCTAGAAAGAGAGAGATTCTGTGCAAGTTGCTTCGTGTGTGTGTGTGTGTGTGTGTGTGTGTGTGTGTGTGTGTGTGTGTGTGTGTGTGTGTGTGTGTGTGTGTGTGTGTGTGTGTGTGTGTTTTTAAAATTATTGGACTGGGTTGAGAACAAATTGAGGTCTAAATTGCACTATTGGAAATTATTCACTTGGCTGCTACATGTAAGACTCATAATAGTATAGTCCATTTTGGTGGCATACATTCAATTTTTCCTACTTATGTTGCATTGGCCACCTCGTCGCCTTCGAGCCTTGATGTCTCGTATACTAGAGCACTTCTGGTTTACTTCCTCTCAGAAAAAGGGTCTGCATTTGCTTGCGATGGATAAGTTATGCACTCCAAAGCATTGTGGTGGTCTGAATATTCTGCATTCGTGTTCTCCTGTTAGCAATAAAGGCCAATTTGTTATTGGTGTTGGTTGAGCAACAGCAGCCTTGGACGCAAATGTGTGCGTTTTTGTGCTCTCATGTGGTTTCTACACCAGCCTTTGGCCATTGGCAGCCGGCGTATTGGGATGTGGTTTTTTGGCAAGTTTGAAGCCACAATACATGAATGCCCTTTTGCTTCCAGTCTACTAGCGGATTGGAAATTGGACACGCAAGATTTGTTGTGGCATGGTAGAGATGATGCCTGTGGAAACTCACTTCGATTAGAAAGTTTATATTGGAGTCGAGTTTTTGATCAAACTCTTGTTCAACGCTCTCCCGGACAAGCTTATTTTCTCTCCCAGAAAGGTATCCACGGGATAATTAATGTGACAAATGTTGATGGACAGGTGTTCTCATTTAGACAGTCTGCTCTTATCTTTGGGCTTGAGATGCACTATAGGCGCATGTGGCACACCATTTAAAATCTGGTTGGCTCAATATCTCCTGTTCCACAACTGGTTATGGAAAATCAAATTTGTGATTGGCGCTATGATGGTTCTTCCTTCTCTTCGATTTCTGCAAAGAAAGTGTAATGTCATTTGCAGTCATCCTCGTGGATCTACGAGCACTGTAATAAGGTATGGAATATGAACAAGAGTGTTACATGGTGGCGGAGTATAGTCATGAAAGTGTGGCATGAGAAGTTGCCTCTGAAGGAGTGACTGTTTATGTGGAGATGCATCATTGGGGTTCTCCCAATTGGTAGCTTTTTGCGATATAGAAGATTGGCCTCTTCGTGATGCGTTCAATGTGGTGCAGCCATTGAGAACATTCCACATTTATTGCGGTCTTGTCCTCGCTACAGTTTGTGGATTGCATCTCTGTAGCTCTTCGCATGCATTTCCCTGGCATGCATTTTGGTAGACCTTTCTGGATCTTTGGAGTACTTTAGCCATTGCTTCGGCTGTATGCATACTTTTTTGGCTGGTCAGATTCTGGGTGCTCTGCACGGTGTGGAGAGTACGTAATTCCGTCATGTTTCAACAGATTCAAGTGGAGTATGTTTCCTTCTGCAAGACATCTCTCTGACAGTCTCTCCGAGTTGCCTATGACTTGGACGAGCTTCCCGCTAGCCATTTCGAGCTCTACTTTAATTGTTCTGATTTCCTGTTTGTAGTATTATTCATGGGTTTTCCTCGTCTTGAGGTTTCCCATAGGTAATTCAATCTGACATTACAAAAAAGAAAAAGTGTGCGTGTGTGTGTGTTTGGGAAGCTTCACGCGTCCATGGCATCGACCTTCCTCTCCCCTCCTTGCATGCCCACTCCCCCAATCTAATTGAAGCACACTGTGAGAGGCTTAGGGAGGACAAGGAACCACATTTCCCACCTAGCCTCCTTGTCTACTCTAATATATACACCCCTACGTGGGTTCCCCATTGGATTGTACCTAACAGTTGACCCACACTCAACGGAGCCTATATCCATAGAAAGTGAACATACATCAATGCCCTGCACGAAATTCCGTACGCCCTTTGAAACAAGAACATGCATCATCATGTAAGCCCTTATTTGGTAGTTATCCCCATCCAATTATCCTTAGCCACAAACATTTTGAAAACATTTGTTGGAGGCCAAAATGAGCCTGAATGAAAAATCTGAGGACACCAAGCTTTTGGAGGTTTCTCGAAGTATTTGTTGATACCTGATAACGCTCACCAAATCCCACAAAAATTTGAGAATGTGACTGGAGGGTTCTCGGCAACAGTAACAGGAGGACATGGCATGCTCTAATACCAATTGTTAAAATTAGGGTTACAGGGACACACACATAGCTTGAAGAAGATGAAGAAGCTCAAAGCACACAACAGAGAGTATATTGCTTAGTGCACAAATAGAAAGATAAGATAACCCTAGAGTGATGGGCGTATATACAACGCACAGGGAAAAAACCTCCTATTAAGAGGAAAAGTGCCCCGATAGTCCTAAGTGTGCTCACACACACCACCATCACATATATGGTAATAGCATTGGCAAAGACCATGACATTTGGATTGAGAGAGCAAGAGAGAATCTTTGATTTTTTTATGCATAAGCATTGACCATTAGAGAGAGAGAGAGAGAGAGAGAGAGAGAGAGAGAGAGAGAGAGAGAGAGAGAGAGAGAGAGAGAGAGAGAGGCCTTGAAATGGCATAAAGCGAGAGTCTGATCATCTTTACTTTGATAATTTCCCACTATTATTGGTTTGGGGGGGGGGGGGGGGGGGGGGGGGGAGAGAGAGAGAGAGAGGCCTTGCAATGGCATAAAGCGAGAGACTGAGCATCTTTACTTTGATAATTTCCCACTATTATTGGTTTGGGGGGGGGGGGGGGGGAGAGAGAGAGAGAAAGAGAGAGAGAGAGAGAGAGAGCAATGATGGTGCCACGTGGAAGAATAGAGGAAGAGAGAAAGAGAGATAGAACAAGAGAGGGAGAGGAAGATAGCTTGCATAACGTCCAAAGGAGCTAGCTTAGTTGGTTGAGTCTTTGTTCTTCCGAGACCCCGATCATGGGTTCAAAGGTGGCCAAGAGACCATGTGCACTCATAAGGACGTTTGTATCGATTCGCACAGGATGTGTGCGATTTGCTACAAAAAAAGATAGCTTGCATAGGCAATGTGGATGCCACATGGCAAGAGAGAGGGAGAGAGATATTTTTTGGAATCTACTTGTCCAATTCTCAAAAAGCACTCGCCATGAATAGCTTGCAAGAAAAACACGTCCTTTTCTATGCACACACAAAGCATATTGATAATTACGTAGGATGACATTAGAGCTTAAATATTTCACTACTAAAGACAACTATGCATATTTCTTCACCAAAGCTCTTGAGAAGGAACAACAACTACTTCAATATCTTCATCAACTTTGGGTCGGTCCTTGGCCAACTTAGAGCATCTTTAAGAGGGCGGTGTTAGTATACACTCAATGCCCACCTCTCAACTCTTTAACGTAAGCACTTCTCTCCAAGTGCGAATAGCTATGCTTGCATTTTGAAGCCATGTGGCATTGTGCCAGATGGTAATGTAAGCAAGTCACAAAGCAATTGTTAGCCAAGAATTGTTGAAAAAAGAGGTCTTGCTTTTCAATGCTTTGTATAGTAAGTGTGGCATACTCTAAAAGGTGAGATGGATAAATTCAAGGATATCAGAACAAAAATTTGTGCTTACTTTGAAAAGTTGATGTTGAAAGTTAGGGCTGCTCGATTAAAAGATTTATGCTTGGTAATGTTTTGGTGGACATGTATGATGGGATGTAGCCTCTTGGGAATGCACGACTACAGAATATTCCCAATAGAGTCTTAGCATAGAACCACAAATTTCTAATGAAGAGAAAGGGCTCCCTTCAAGTGTAGTCACCTGTGCTTGCATTTCTATTTGAAACAAGAAGTCATTCTTGGTAATGCATTGATCAACATGTATGCAATTGACAAGCTTCTTCTCTAGGATATAGTCTTTGAGCATGCATTGATTGCACAAAATGCTGTCATGCTTGGCAACGGTTTTGTCAAAATATATCCCAAATTTTGAAAGCTAAAAAGATTAGCATATTGTGCCAGGTTCCATTTGTCACTCGTCATGAGACTAATTCAATGTCGTCGAACCAAAACCTTTATATTGGAGCTATCTTTATGAATGATGTCTTAAGTGGCACCAGATCCTATATTTTTGGATGTAAGATTTCCATTAGAATCTTCAAAACTTGTCTGTTGTTTTCTTAGATCAATGTGGCAAGCATATCAAACAATGACACGCGAAAATCTAGTTCTTTACCTTCCCATCATATCTCGTAAGTGCGGTCCATGCGACCATTCAAAAACCAACAATTCTTTAAGAACCCACAAGTTTGTGCAAGCAGGCTATTTGTCCTTCCAATCTGCCCTTGCAGAGTGGAAACACAAAGAGAAATCATCAATATAAGAAATTGGCAAATTTCAAAATTTTGACAAGACAATATAACATGCACACGGGACTCACCGCCCTCATAGATTCAGCACGCAATATCTCTCTAGGGGATGCAATCCTCAATTTACCACATGTTTTTCAAAGTGCAAGCAAAAATTCGCATAGAACTCCTCTTATTTGAGTTGCTAACAATAGTTTGAAGCTTTCCACAGTTTGGCCTTTGGACCATGGATGGATAGTTTAGAATTTGGTTTTTGACTTGATATTCTTGTTTATCTTGTTGTGTAGATCATCCCCAACACTTCAAAAATAGCACATAAAGCCTCCTACTACCCTCAATAGATGGATCGATAGTTTGCAGGGTGGGTAACTTTATTAAATTTTGGCCCTTCTTTGCATCTTTGTCCTACCCATCCTAGTTGTGACACAAATAAGTAAAAAAGTACAAGTTATATGAATACATATTTGTCGACATATATATTACACAAAACAAAAGAAAGACTTGAACCTTGTGACATCCCCCTTGGCTGCCTTATACTCTCACCTCACCCATGCATGCTTCTCAAAAATAATGGAAGTCTGCATGGTTTTGTAAATGCAGGCCGTTGAAGATTCACGTGCATGCAAAATTTGTAAATTTGGGGCTCTAGGGCCATAGCCATGACCCCAAATGCACCCCAACCTTTGATGCCCTCAATATTTTACACACCCATTCATATCGATACATTCATTTCACTGCAACATGTGTCATTGCTCAAAGATACGAAAGCATTGAGCGGTGAGAGCCGCATAACCTTTTCAAAGAGTGATAAAAAGAGTTGCGAGGCAAGTCAAGAAACATTTACAATCAAAAGTGACACAGCTTCTTCTTCTTGTTCTTCTTTTTATATGTTAGGAGCAGGCACATTTTCCTAGGCACACTGACCAGTCCTTCACTTTTTACCTGCAACTTATGTTCAAATTTCTGGATCATTCCTTGATCGAAAGAGACTCTAGAGGTTATTTTTTTTACACCACAATTTTTGTCCATCACCAAGCTTCTACAAGTGGAAATGATGAATGCTCATATATCAACTTTGTATGTCATTTCTCCATTATGAGACCCCCACACTTACACTATACCTAAGGATACTTTGCAATTGAAGCTCAAACTCTTAAAAGTAGCAGCACCTTTATTAATTTTTGCCAACACGTTGTAAAAGTAGAGGTGCTGGTTCTAGCCAAGTCATCCTTTCAAAAAATAGACTTATCTTTTTAGGACATGATTTAGTAATAATTCCATAAACAGCAATATCCACGCTTTTGAAAGTGTGTTTGTCTGTGCATGTATGCACATTCATTTTTTATGTGACAAACAAACCCCTTGCACACTCTCTTAATTTCTTTCTACTTCATATTTTCAATACTCATAAAATAAAAAAAATGTAAGTAGTTGTAGTAAAGCTTGTCGCCATTCACTTTCACTATGTCTTTATCTCCGCTCTCCTCATAAACATTTCTAAAAAGAAAGATGTAGATGATGCAATTCATCACAAACTACAATTAACCTTATTGCCAATGTAAGTTGTTAATTAAAAAAATTACAACATTACAAAATTCATTCAGTACTTTTAACTCAAAGCCTTGTGAAAAAGTCCTTCGGGGAGCATGTCTCCTTTTCCTCTCTTTTTTATCTCTTGTTATAACTACATAGGTATTAATTTTAGAAGTGTTTGGAGATGCTCTCATGAGGGTTATGGTTTCATCAAGGTCCGGGGTCAAGGGGGCAGGCCATCCTGGCCGTATATCAACTAGAGATTCGTGCATGTATCTGCAGCATGTCAACACACGGAATCCAAACCTACAGCAACCACTGGGGAACGGCAAATTGTCTCCTCTACACTATTAGTGAGCACTACGACCAGTCATGCACCTGATCCTCCTCCCTTTACAAATAATGTTGGCTCTGTCTGCCCCCTTCCCCTAGACCCTTGACGGTCAGAAATGGACACTTTGTGTCCATTACCCCATAATACCTGCTCCCCAATGGCTCCCGGCCTCCACCGATCGCTAAGGGGTCGTAGGTATTATGAGGAATGGACACTTTTAGTGTCCATTCCCTACCCCTTTAAATCTCTTGGGACAAAATTTTGTAGGGTTTATTTTGCACAATAGTGTTGTACTCTTGGAAATGTGTGGTAGCTAGTTCATTTTTGTCTCCAACATCACCAGGATGACCCCTAGCCCAATGCCTATTTTGACAGCTAAAACATGCTCTTCCTTATGTATATTTGCTACTGAGATGTTTTCGACCCATTAGTAAGCATACTCAATGTTTGTGATTCACGGGATTTGAAAGGTCCTTGGAGCTTGAAAGGTTGTTCAAATGCATAGCCAGATGGTGTTGGAACAAATTCAAAAATACATACGATTTTATAATTACTGAATTGTGGAAAATCGAAGAAGATTTGAGCACATGACGAGCACACCTGCTTTACAAAACTATGGACGACTAAAGAGGCCAAAAACAACATCACTGAGAAGCTCAAGGGCTAATTTGCATTAAGAAGTCCAAAAAACCTCATTATAAATGCTTACAAGGATCACCAACCCCTAGTCAAAGTCAGAGTCAAAGTCTACCCTCAACTGTCGAACGCTGTTGGAGAACTCAATGACCAAAGCACCATCTTTTTAAAAAGCGCCTCCTTATTTGAAACTGAGATAAGTACAATATCCTGATCCACTCACCTGTACAGGATTCACTCCAATTATTCACAGAGATTGAGGACGCCTCTTTGCCTGTTACACAAAAATACATGGCATCCAAACTGTGATGAAGTGATTGTTGAGTGTGAAGCGCAGAGTGAGTGCATTTATAAAAGCAACAAGAGATCACTTGCAATTTGCAAATTCCATCAGCTGTTCCCTAACGTTGAATGATTTAGCCTAGAGTGGGGCATAACAAATTTCCTTGTTGCAGGATTGTACAACGAGTTTCCTTAAGCTCCCTTACTGCCGATTACAATGGGCAAAAATATTCACAAGGATGATAAAAATAATATGCTTTTCCTCACTTAACAAGTACTTCAAGCTTTCGGTTGACTTCTTTGAATAGCCCATACCAGCTTGGCGAGTTCAGCTGCCCTCTGAGTCTGTTGCACTCGTACGATCATCCGGTTTTTCGATGTCAATATCCTCCCATTCTCCAGTTTCTATATAATAAAAGAATATGAATTTAGGAACTTGCACAAAGAGAACCAATCACTGCCTGAATAATTATTTTGAAACAAAAAGTGACCTACTGACGCATGTAACAACAATGGAATAGAAAAAATTACGGACCTTTCTTAAGAGTCAAAGCAACCACAGCATCGTTCTCTACCTGCACAATATAGCGTTAAGCCAGGAGAAGAGAGCATTTGAACAATATAAAGCTATGTCTCAAACACACGAGGTCACTATGACTGGTTGACATGAAGGTCATAAAAACGAGTATACTCCTCTCATTTCTAGCAGACAATATGGCAGTGGTATAGGAGGAGGTGCCCGACTCTGTTTCAAGTATCATGGACCATGAGGTCACTGCCAGCTAGTGGACATGGTCATAAAAACGAGTGTAACTCTTATTTCTAGCAGACAATACAGCTGCTGGCTGCTGCAAAGGAGATGACGCCTGCCTTTATGTTTCAAATAGCAAACACTGTAAGGTCACTACCAGCTGGTGAACATCAAGGTCATAAAAAACAGTATTTCTAGCAGACCATGTTGCAGCTGTATAGGAGACGGCACCCACCACATAACATCAAGAAAGGTGTTCCTTGGTGTTCCAGACGGCCACCTAGTGTTGCTGAAAATCCTATGCCTACGCATATTGGTTTTGCAAGAGCAGCATTTAGGCTTTCCGTCTACATGAATTATAGCACTTTATCCTTTACATGCTTGTCACATTTAATGTTTTTGGTACACAGCAGTGGCAAGCTGATGGACACTGCAGAGTGCATTCACATAAAGTGTATACTATCTAGGTCACCTCTCACTTGGCCAATTTTTGTCATGACCTTGTGTGAGCGGGTGCCTGCTTGTTTACGTTCTATAGCAAGTTCCATCGTTTTCCCCATTTTCAGGACTAGGTAAGGTTTTGGTGTTTGGTGTGGGGAGGGGGAGGAGAAAAGTTGGTGGTAGTTCTAAGGCCTCTTCTACAACTTTTGCCTTGACAGAAGCATATCTCTTGCAGGTTGTAGCTTCAATAGCCCAGTTGATTGCTGCCAGAAGTGGCAAAAGACCACTCTCTGGTGGTTCCTACTGGAGATATGTCATCACAAGATGGTGGCATCCTAGGTTGCACATCATGTTTGAAACGAGGCTCAGGTCACCTTACAGCTATAAAGGTCACCCCTTGCCCCATGTGTTTCACTTGATCAAGGAAACGTTTCATCTGTCTGTATCTAGCAAAATGCGTTTCATGATGATCTTGATTCTTGAGAAGGTTCCTACTCGTCAGGTGACTCCAGCATGTGACTTAAGCTCTTATGTCACAGGTGGTTGAACTAGATTCTCTTGAGGAGGCTAAGTCTCACTCTCGCTGGAGATAGGCTATGATAGGTTAAATGTCTTTTATTGAGGACAATGATATTTGGGAACATGTTCCTCGTCCATTCCACGACAAAGTAATCCATGCAAAAGCGGGTATTCATGGTGAAGTTTCATTTTGATGGCTCTTTAGACAAGTACAAGGCTCGTCTTACTGCTGAAGGAAAGATCAATAGGAAGGTTTCAACTTTCATAAGACTTGCTCCCCGCACAGCACAATTCACTACCATACGGGTTGTCATAAGCACTTGCTGCACATCATGGACAGCATATTTATAAGCCAGATGTCAAGTATGATTTCTTGAATAGTGATTTAGAGGAGGAAGTTTATGTGGAACAACCCCCTGCTTTTGTCATTGGTGACATTTTAAGAAATCGTGGGATTTTTATTGGCATTGCCTGACCAAGCTTTAATCCTATAAGTGACCCTAGGGGTCGCTTCTCAAGCATAAGACCAGTACTCGTAGTACAAGCACCGGTAGCACCATGCTCTAGCGTTTTTGCAAGCAGTACCACCATCAACATCCATGGCGTTTTTCCACCAGCGTTTTTAGTTTACAATAGCACATTTTCTTTGCTGTCAGTTTTCAGCCCTAGCGCTTTTAGAAGTTGCAGATTTCAGCCATAGTCCCAGTGTTTCCAGATTCAGCCCTCAGATCAGCCAGCATTTTTCAGTTTTCAGCCCACTCTCGACATGGGCCATAGCAAATCAGCCCATAGCCTCGTCAAGCTTGCAGATCCCATTCAACATCCCCAGCATTTTGCATTTTCAGCCCTTAGCTCGCAGATCCAACACCTACAACAAGATATACCTAGATGAATCCAGGATAAGCCCAGATTCACCCTTGAAGGAAAGTGCAAGGTATAGACCCATGGTAGTCACCCACAAGACAATATAACCATCAGCTCCATCATGCATAGTATTGACTAAATACCACGACATCCCCACTAACGACCTACAACAAGATCCCATCAACATCTCAGCATCTAGAACCATTGTATCAGGCTATCAGCATTTGTGCAATCTAAAGCAAATACCTCTCTAGCGATAGAGAGGAGGACCCTTGGAGGGGAGATTGGGACCCCATCTAGTGTGAGCACTGTCCTCTCTCTCTCTCTCTCTCTCTCTCTCTCTCTCTCTCTGAACCTTCACTTACAGTATCATTCTCTCTTCTCTCTCTAGTCTTTGCACGCCTCTCATGAAGTTAAAGGAACTTTGAGTACGCACCAAGCACTTATCTTGAGCATTTACCATAAATCACTTCCACTGCACATTAGAGCAAGGCTCTCTATCAACATCAGGAGCTCACCTGCAACCTTGTCATATCAAGATCATCCATTGTGTGTCCACCGCTGAAGACCAAGAGGGTTAGGACTCCTTGAGCCTAACCCTAGCCAACTTGCAGGTCCTGGCTGAGGGGCCTAAACCCTAGAAGCAGGAGAAGAAGTTGTTTTACCAACTTACTAAAATCGGCCAAGCGGCCTAAAGACTAAAGAGGGTTAGGATAAAAAATCCTAAGCCAACCCAACTTACAGGAACCCGCTGAGGGGCCTAAACCCTAAAATAAAGCAGATCACACACACACACACAAACCCTAGATTGCATGGAGGCTAATGACGTGGCATGTTGTGCGGAATTCCACGAATTGCGTTGTAGATTGATGATGTGGCAACATTGTAGGGACAGCCCTTTGGGCGCTAGCTTTTGGACCGGATGCTTTTAGGACTTGTTGCTTTTCATGTGACATTCTACAAGGAGGTGAAGCGGAGCAGAGTTACCAAAGTGTAACCTGTTGAAGCAATATAAAGAAATACCCAAAGAGGTGCCATCGTTTGAGAGTGGAACTCCGCCACTCCATGTCTCGTGTGGATTCTCTCTCTCTCTTTCAATTCTTGGCTTGAAGTGCTAAACGTCTGTTAAGGTCTATTCTTTTAGTTGGCATGTGGTGCCCGCTCGTTATAGTGGTATCAGAGCTCAAGTCGTATGCTTTTTAAAAAGCATACCGGTCCTCCCAAGAACAGACAAAGCAGCATAGTTTCTGGATTTCACAGAATACCTGTAATTTCTCCTCGACAAGCTTCCTGACAATCTCAGATCTCTCAAAGCATCTTCAACACAATCTCCCGGTTCTGCACAGCTTTCGACAGTATCTAAATTACATGTTACCTCCTCTATTGCCTCGGACTGTTCCTCCTCCTCCGGCACCAAAAAGCACAAGGGCTTCTATTCGACAAACTACTCAGTCTTCAATTGGGATCGGGGGAGTTTTCAAGAATATGGTTCGATCACCTGATGTGTACCCAGTGCAACCGCCTCTTCCACTATCATTGCCACCCTCTCCCCCACCTCCACCCAGATACAATAAATGGCGTCCTTATGGTTTCCCCTATTATTATCCACATCCTAGATTTGCACAGAATCAACCAAAAGACAAGGATGGTGGATCTACAGTAAAAATTTTCACCTTTTCTTGCGTGAAAGATTGGAAGAAAGCCTTGCAATTTCTGAAACAATTTGACAATATCTAAGCCTTGGGGAACTACATAGAAGAATCATATATCTCTCGAGCCGCGGGATTGCTAAAAGATAATGCTATGCACCGGTGGAGTTCCATAACTACCTAGCCGCATGCTCCAAGGACTTAGGCAAGCTTTCAAGAATATTTTTTTGCTCAGAGCCACATGACATCCCTATTTGAAGTATAGCTTTTGGCAAAATGGGGTAACCTGAAAATGCTTGCCACGGAAACAATGGAAGACTACAACCGAAGGTGCCTCGATGCAGACCTTCCGATGTTTTTTCTTTAAGCTGATTACCTTGGAGGACCAATGCGAGCGCTACACCATCGGGCTACCATCAAGCCTACATGAATATTGTCTATCTAAACAAGTATCTACTATGCAAGAACTGATGACCATGCTACGGTTGGTTACAAACTATGAAAGGAAAATTGGAGTTTGTTGAGCATCCGACCAACACTCACATTCCTTCCCCACAACCGAACAAATTCTTGGGATTGTTGTGACAACTCGACTCAATCGACAAGACCTCGTTTGACCCAACGCCAACAAGACACTCTACTACAAGAAGGCCGATGCTTTGAATGTTTCTAGACGGGACACACTTACAATAACTATCCTACTAAAGGACTCGTTCTTGACATTTATGGCATCGCTCTTGCAAGTTCTAATGAATTATGCAAAGCCTATGGAACGATCAATGGCTTCAAGGCACTTATCTTCTTTGACACAAGAGCCACCAAGAATTTCATCCATCCCGAATCCTTAAACAAAGGGATTTTGAGTACGACCAACTCATTGGAGAACTTAAAGCCGAGCTAGCCACAGGGCAAACTCAAGAACTTGTACCCCTCATTGGTTCTCTTCGAGTCACCATCCAAGGATACCATGGCAAAGCAGATTTTCACAACATGCAGTTAGGCAACTGTGACACTCTTTTGGGCATGCCTTGGCACGACAAGAATGATGCGACCATCCAGATGCAGCAGAACGACAAGCCAATCGTCCTTAAAGTTTTATTAACAGAAACCAACCCCAAATGATTCTAAGTTTGGTTTGTATTAGGATACTCTTTGAACCTTGTTTCACAATACAGTTTGAAAAATTGCTAGAAATAGAAACTAGCTATTTTGAGCTTGTTTTGGTGTCGATTTGAGATTGCTTGGTTTTGGTGCTGCTTTCAATAATCTCTGAATATCTTTGGCTCGGGCTTTCCTGAGAGAAATCATGTTAGTTGTAGAACCTTTGAACTACGCAAACCGGTGCTCTGGGGAGCGTTTAGTTGTACTTGGAGCCTCCAAGCGACGCAAGTAGCGGTTTGGGGACGTTTGGTTATATCAGTCCTATATATCTCATGGCCCGGACCTTCTTAGGTTATTTGCGGAGGGAGTGATGAGGTAGTCTTTGAATACCTTCATGCCTAAGACCGTTTGTCTGAGAGGAGTCTTCATCAGCACACGAGGGTACCATTCTTGGGTATTCCAATTGAGCCTAGCAAGGAGGGAGCCCCTCGCGTGCAGATTAGGCCCAATTGACAGGCAAACAAGAGCCTTCAGAGCATTTTCTAGATCTGCCCCAACATTTTTGCTAGGCAACGAGAGTAATGACGAGAGATCCATCTTGGGTGTAGTTCCCTCCTCAGGGCAACCTTTTCACAGGCTTTGTGATTGTGCCATGGGAGAGTTTCCCATCCAAGATGCCGGCTATGGAAATGGAGAGTGTTATGTCCCGCTCTTAGGAGAGCAGAGGATTCTTTCGCAAATTCATCAAGGATTACTCTAAAGTTGATGCTTCGCTTACGCAACTTTTAAAAGGAGGGGTGAAAGGGCCGAAGACTTCAGGTCCTCACCGTCAAAGTAACCCCCCTGTTGTCTGGAATGAGCATCGCGACGAGAGCTTTCGGACACTAAAGCACTTGGTGACTACTGCGCCAATATTGCACATTGTGGATCCCAGCAAACCGTTTGTGGTTGAAACGGATGCTAGTGATTATGCCATTGGTGCGGCATTATACCAGGATGGACGTCCTGTTGCGTTTGAAACTAAGAAACTTTATGACACTGAGATGCGTTATCCAACATATGAGAAGGAGCTTTACGTTGTAGTCCACGCCTTGAGGAAATGGCGACACTACTTGCATGGCTCTACAATTGTTGCATGGACAGATCATCACTCTTTGTGCTATGTCTGTGATCAGGGTGATCTCAGATGCCGGAAGGCTAGATGGGTTGAGCTTATGCAAGAGTTTTGACTTTGAAATCCATTATAGAAAAGGATCCAGCAATCGAGTTGCCGATGCACTTGGCAGGATTCGTGAGGTTAATGCCTTGTCTATGGCTGAAATCTCGACGGATTTCTATCTCTCTCTCCGAGGGCTATGTCGTTTCGATGGCCATTTTGGCAAGATATGGAACGAGGTCGAAGCGGGGCATGACTCACGTACAAGCTTGGGTGATCCAGAGACCCAAGTGAGTCGTGTTGGAGAGACGAGACAGCGACAATATTCCGTTAGAGGGGGACTATTGTTCAGAACATCGTTGGTTTGCCAAATACTAGTCGAGGTGGTGACGCTATTTGGGTTGTGGTCGATAGACTCAGAAAAATGGCGAAGTTTATACCAACAAAGTCGACAGTAAAAAGCCATGAGTTGGCGGTTTTATTTATCAGTCAGCTTTATAAGCTGTATCATCTGCCAAAGGATATTGTCAGTGATCGAGATACTAAGTTCACTGGCCGATTTTGGCGAGATGTGTTTGCTCATCTTCAAACGAAGTTGAGTATGTCGTCTTCTGAGTTGAGTATGTCACTTACCCGTGGAGATCTTGAGTTGAATTCAAAGGGTGCTATTGCTTCCAAACCGAAGGCTAACTGAAATGGGGTGTGGTTGGTCGTGGCTTTGAAAGAAGTGCGGTAAGCCCAAAGAGTGCCGTGGATAGCTTGAGCCCAAGACGCCGGATGTAGATGACATGCTTTCCGCAGAAGGGCTATCAGAACCTTATTTGTACTCTCGGCCTGTCCATTTGCTCTAGGGTAATAGGAAGAAGACTTACGATGAAAATTCTTGTAATTGGCGAGTAAGATTGAAATCATTTCATTAACAAAGTGACTGCCCCTATCACTGGTGATCTCCAGGGGACATCCAAACCTACACAAAATATTTTCATATAGAAACTTGGCTACAGTATTGCTAGTGCAATCAGTTGTTGCCATTACCTCTGTCCACTTGGTTGCATAATCTGTAGCCACCAGCAGATACTTCCGGTTACCTGGTTGGGCCGAGGGAGCAATTGGACCCACAAAATCTATGCCCCATCTCTCATAAGGCAGCCATGCCATAGAGACCTGCAGAGGACGGTTAGACTGCTTGCTTGGTTTAGGTCCACAGTGCTGACACATATCACATACTTTCACATAGGCAATTGCATCCCGGAAAACGTAGGGCCACCATAGACCACTTTGTAGAATCTTCTGGGCGGTGATGTCACCAGGGTAATGGCCACTAGTGGGACCATTGTGGGCATCCTCCAGAATATTCTCAACTTCATGAAGGGAGACACACCGTCTCAGAACACCATCTCGTCCGGATTTATAGAGCTGACCCCCAATTAGAGTGAATGGCCTCGAGTTTAAAAGCAATCTTCTCTTTTGCAGTGGAGACGCATTATCAGGGTACAGGCCAGTGGATAGCAAATGCAATACATCGGCGTACCATTTCGGAGTGGTCTCCACCTTAAAGAGACTGCTATCTGGAAAGTCATCTGCAACCCCTATTGCTTCTTCACCTGTGTGAATGCGAGAGAGGTGGTCAGCAAGGACATGATGTTTGTCGAGCCTAAGTAGCACTTCGAAATCAAACTCTTGAAATAAGAGTAGCCATCGCCATACTCGACCTACAACTTGCGGCTTATTAAGCAGATAGTGCAGGGCATGGTGATCAGTAGTAACTGTGAAGTGAACTCCTAATAAATAATGACGAAATTTTTGTAAAGCATACACAATAGCCAAACCTTCCCCTTTTGTGGTGCTATAGTTGCGCTCTGCCTTGGTGAGCAGGCGACTTGCATAGTGAACAGGGCGATCCACGTTGTCCTCCGTACTCGGTTGAGTCAGCACAACACCCACAGCCAATTGACTGGCATCAATATGCACATGAAAAGGAAGAGACCAATCGGGAGCCAATAGAATAGGCACTTCAGTTAGACGTTTTTTGAGGTATGCAAATGCTTCAGCCTCAGGTTTGGACCATTGAAAGGGGACAGTAGCACTAGTGAGTCGGGTCAGTGGTTGAGCCACCTGTGCATACATGCGTATAAACTTGTGATGATAGCCTGTGTGGCCTACAAAGCTCTGCACACCTTTTGGGTTGATGAGAGGTGGTAACTTCAAGATTGCTACTATCTTCTCTAGGTCGGGCGCTAAACCTTTAGCAGACACGACATGGCCTAGAAGTGTACCTTCAGTGACCAAAAATGACATTTGTTCGGATTGAGCTTCAGGCGTGCCTCCCTGCACCTCAGAAAGACAGCAGAGAGCTGAGCGAGGTGCTCCTCTATATTTTCCACTAGGGTTGAACACTGAGCACCCGAGAAAGTTAAAAAATCATCCATGAAGATGCGAAGATGATCCGTAAGCAAAGGACGGAATATGAGATATACTGCTCGATTGAAGGAAGGTGGAGCGTTTTTCAACCAAACGACATTCTAGTGCAGATAAAAATACCCCAGGGAGTCACGAAAGCTATTTTAATTTGATCACCTGGATGGATGCCCAACTGATTGGATCCACTGAACCCATCCACGAAACTGTACAATACATGGCCTGCTACATCTTCTAGCACCCACTCAGTGAAAGGTGTGGGCAAACCATCTGGGATAGTTACCTTGTTCAGAGCGCGGTAATCTACGCACACACGGATTTTATTGGACTGCTTCTTAGGGGCTATCACCATGGGTGATAACCACTCAGAGTGTTCCACAGGCACAATGATCCCTGCCTCTTGCATTTTTTCTAGCTCTGACTTGACAACCTCTGCATACTTTGGGTTGAGCTTGTAAGCTCGGCCTCTGACAGGCTTAGCCCCTTCAACCAGAGGGATAGTATGGACACCCAATTCTGGTGGAATCGCTTCCAAATCCTTGTAGGACCAAGCAAAAACATCTTTAAAAGAGTGTATAAAAGAGACTACCTGATCGAGTAACGCGGGATGCTCCCATAACCAAGTTGCTAAGAGGACGTGTTGAGGGTTGTCAAGGTCGCCCAGGTTGACTTCTTTGACTGGGTCTGGAGGTGTAGTTGGAGAGGGACCAAGGCTAAGAAAGGTTAGGTGATGCTACCTTCAAAGACTTCTCCAAGGACATCAAAGGTTGAGACAACTCTTGCCGTTCAAGATCCTTGGAGTTGGTTCCTAGATAGTGTTGTTGCACGGCACAAGACCTGTTATCCAATATGCAACAACACTATGGATCCGTTTTCATTGGCGAAAAATTGAAAATTCCTATTCACAACGAAGGCACCATGGGGTTGATTCCAGATGGTAGAGGGAATATGCACACCTCCAAGGTACTTAATGCTCCAAAGTTGGGTTTCCATCTCATGTCGGTGCACAAAGTGTGCAAGTTAGGCATGGAGGTGGTCTTCACGGAGGATGCACTTTCATACGAGATTTGGACTCCGGCAAAAAGGCCAACGGGGCACGCTGGAGCGAGGTCTCTACAAACTACGAGCTCTTTTGCAGTTACACGTTCACCTAAAGGTGATCTTTAGCATTAATGGTTTGGCCATTTCAATGTTGATGCTCTTTGTTGTGCTTTTCATTATCAGACAATAGCGAGGTTACCACATGTTGGGAGTAAGCAAGGACGATGCACTTCGTGCATTCGTGGGAAGTTGTAATCACTTACGGTGAGGGATTGGACGGAAACACAGAGATGACTACAATCTACTAAACTTTGCAACACTTCATCGCTTCAAAACATCTTGAATGATTGAGAGAGAGAGAGAGAGAGAGAGAGAGAATCCATGCAAGACACGGAGTCATGGGGTTCCACTCCCAAACGGAAATGGCCCTAAAGACTAGCACCCGTTTCAATATTTCTTTATTATTGCTTCGTACAAGTAGAACTCCAAGAGGGGCCAACTCTCTGAGACTCTATGTCCAGATGCAGCAAAAGTAGCCCTCGAGACACTTATAAACAGCACAAAGAATGCCTAAAAGCAGAGCCCCAAAAGCACTTGATCCAAAAGCTTCTGTTCCAAAAAGCAATTGCTCCCAAAAGCTAGCGCCAAAATCTGCTAGATCAGCCAACACAAAACGAGAAAATCCGTACAACATGCCACATCATCATCTGTTATACAAATCGGTCCTCTGCTTGTCTTTTAGTGCTCTAGGCCTCTAAGCCTCTGCGTCTAGATGCCCCTTTTAAAGTCCTAAACTTCTTTAATCTTTAGACCCCTTGGCCGGGCTCTGTAGGTTGGTAGGTCTTCTTCTTCTTTTGCTAGGATTTAGGCCCCTTGATCGAAACCTACAAACCTCAATCAAGTTAGCTCAAAAATTCGAGGGTTGTTCTAAGGTCGATCTCGAGGGTTTTTCCAAGAATCAATCAGTATTTCTCATTCCATAATGATGCAACATAGATAGTACAATACATCAAAAAGGAAAGAAAATGTGCACGGTATAGAGGATTTTGGCTCCGACAAAGAGATTGGCATAATTAACCCCTCTAGAGAGAGAGAGAGAGAGAGAGAGAGAGAGAGAGAGAGAGTCTGTGACTGGCTAAACAAATGCAGTGATTAGATGCGCCTATTACCTCGACAAACAAACCCTAACCCTAAAACCCGTCACATACCGCTTTCTAAAATCAAAGCAACCGTCCTTGATTGCACGATATAAAAGAATGTCCACGCTTTTAACATTTCCACAACTAAAATCCCTCGAGTGATCATGCAGTGATGCATACTTGTGCAATGTGTATAGGAGATAAGCTAGCTATAGACACCTCGAGTGCATCAAAAAGTCTGTCATGTGGCCAGTATCATAGCCAATGCCTATAAAAGGACAATGGATCATGCTTGGGCGCTAATCGCACACCCAAGATCATCATAATCATCATACTTCCAGTCAATATGGAAAGTATGGCATACGTGTACAACATTTCAATGCATATACAAATGACATTGGATCTCATAAGAGGGCACGTTCCCAACCAATGTCTCTTTGGATGCGATCGACCATCCAAAGTTTGTGGGGACTCACAAAAGTGGACATCTTCCTCATGATACAACGGATGCATGCCATCAGCCATACCATGTCAAATTAATCATCATTCATCATTCATCATTCCTCATGATCATAAATTCATTCAAATTCATAAAACAAAACAAAATGCATGGTTCTTATTGTCAATTGAAAAATTATCGCATTGATTCCTAAGCCGCCGTTGTTCCAAATGCTTTCAGATGCATGTTCATCACTCTTATTACCTGTTATCTGCACACAAATAACAAGAGCTTCCAAAAACATTACATGCTAAATTTTTTTGCAAAAACCCTAATTTGCTGCTGAAAACCTTGATTTTCCAAAGTTGTCGGAATAAAATTCCATTCCCGTCAATGCGTAGGTCTCAAAACATCAAAAAGCATGTTCTTAAAGCTATTTAAGGCAAAAACAAACTCTTATTTCTTCTTCTCCTCCGCTTGCCCTTTCTTCTTCATCCAACTCCATAGCTTCCATATATATGTTGATGTAGAACCGGTTTGCTCGTCAGAACGGTAAACGAGTCACACAAGAATCGTAAAGTAGTCACTAAATTAGCTTTTCCTATCACATAAAGCTAATTTAGTAACACGTATTGAGCATGTGTCTCCTGTGAGTGCTTTTGGGTCAGTGAATTTCCCCTTCTCCGTTGTGATCTCAATGTTGTTAGAATCGTGCTTCGATTTGCAAAGGGCGAGGAAGCAAGCTCATCTCTAATACCAAGGTAATCACTTTCGGTGAGAATTCAGACAAAAACACAAAGATGACTATAATTTACAAAACTTTGCAACACTTTATGTCAGGTGCAACGGAATTGATTATGGTGAAGATCTACGTTTTTTTACACTTCCACAAATCCTTTTTTCTTTCTTTCCTTGCGTTAGTGATTCCTTTTAGGTTCAATGATGATTCCTTTTACTTTTCCCTGAAGAGAGGGAATGAGAGAGTTTGGTAGAGATGTGTAAAGGGAGAGAGAAAGAGAGAGAGGAGGAGAATGAACCCTCTCAAGGACCCCCCACACCGTTGCCAATGTGGTATTTGCTTTAGATTGTGGTAATGGAATGTACACATATGCAATACCTCAAGTGCAGACTCTACTGACTCGAATGATGATTGTCGCCGCGGTAACTCCTCAAGACGAGGCACCTCCAGGGCTGATTTGATGCTCCTTTGAATCCTTCTCGATGTGGGATTGCGGATGGCCACAATAGGGTAGATCTAGGGCTGAATTGAGCTCCCGATGTGAGAGGAATGAAGGGATGAAAACGCAGACCACGACGAGGCAGATGATGGACAGCAATGAAGCACTCGATGCCCGCAAGGGAATGGGCGAGGTGAGGCTCGATGGGCTGCCAAAGTACAGGGCCGCAACGGGAAGAGAGCGAATGCAGATCCACGCCGTTTTCCGCGACGGAACGGGGCTAAATCTGAAAACGCTGGCTGATCTACTGAAAATCTGCAAGCGCTAGTTGGTCTGGCGTTTTAAGCAAAAACACTAGGGCTGATTGTTGGCTGCAGAAAACACTGCTGATCTGAGCAAAAACGCTGGGCTGATTGCTCTCCTATTCTTAGTAGTCCGATTTTATTGATGGTGTGATTCTTTTTGAGTCTCCAGTTCCATGAGATTTAGGTTTCGCTATTCAGTTACATAGTAAGCGGTTTTAGTCCAAATTGTCTCGGATTTCTTTCTGGTGGTACTCGTTCTCTTTTACTAGGATTGAGCAAGAGGGGGGCCTCCTATGCCTTTACCCTCAGTTTTGATGCATTCTTTGGATTGGTCAGCAGCAATACCTTCTGCAGATGCTGGTTGTGCTGGCTTGAGGAGATTCTTGATAAAGCTGGATTTATCTTCAGCGGACAACATTTTACTTCTCGGACGTCTTTCGAGGGTAGCAATTGGATTATATAATGCAGGATACTTTTAAACTGCGAAGTTTGTAGCAAATATTCTCGTCCACGAACAGGGTTGCATTCGTGCGTACGTACGGTACCTTTCTGTACGGTACTATACCGTACGGTTCTGTACGATGGCAAGGGATAAATTTGGGCGAATTCAACGTGCATCATGGTGGACATATAACGCGAGCCCTTTGGGCCTTTTTGTGTGGTCTGGAGAGCAAATTGAAGTGTGTGCCAAGGGTTACTTCACCTTACGATTTCCAAAGAGCAAGTTTCTGCAGAGAACTTCACTTCCAATATGTTCATTTTCAGCATTGTAATGTAAATTTGTTTATGAGTCTATGGGTTTTTCAATAAATATGGCTTTTTTACAAATGGTGCATACCTATTACGTACCTGAAAGGTGGTTCAGTACGGTAGTACGTTCTGTACATACCTGAAACATGCCTACTACGTACCTTTCCACCTTGTCCACGAAACCCTCTGTTTACAATTGCAGATTGCTCACTCCAGCTTCCTGGTCCGACTTCCTTTCCAGGAGGTGAGAGGGGCTGTTAGAGTTCACGCATCTCTCTTGATTCACATCGTCAGTCCCAGTTTCTCTTCGGGACAGGTGTTAGGGAGTGGGTGCTATTTTGTGGCTGTGCCCGCCCAATGTGAGGTAGGTTTCTCATGTCGGGATATGTCTAGCCATGTTTAGCCTTGGGTTTTGGCTCGGTTTTCCTAGCCACATAGGCTTCCTTTGCCATAGGGTACCTCTCCCCCTTGGACTCCAGTACCCTCTGAGAGCCCTAGTAGCTAGCAAGTCCCCTCTGCTAATTTTTTCCTCATTTATGCAAGGTCGTGGGGGTTGAGGGCTGGGTCGGGCAGCGAAGGGCAGGACCTATATATGGTGCATGGGAAGTCACCTCCAAATGCATGCAGTTCAGCCCCAGAGTGGAGGCGCCCTCGCATGGGTGCTCCAGAGGGCAACAGGAGGAAATCCGCAACATGCAGCCCTAGCGTTTTCCACCATGCAAACCTAGTGTTTTCCACCAACAGCCCTAGCGATTTTGCCTGGCATCCCCCAACGTTTTTGGTGGGCAGCCACGGCAGGGTTTGCAAGTGATGACAAGCTCCTTGTGAAGGTGGTCCTTTGCTAGGAGCGATGGGAAGTAGATCTTCCCCTTCAAGTTATCCCCTCAGGGCAGCCCATCCCGTGGGATCTCAGTCGAAGGTATAGCACTATCTTTGTGTGTCGACCTAGGAGAGCAAAGATCCAGTTCTGTCTCTCTCTAGTTCTTCCTTGATGCCAGGACGTGGACCAATGTTGGGGTTGTCGCCCATGTTGTCGTCATGTCAGTGGTCTCATGAGCAAGAGCAGTCGCAGTTGTGTGTACCTCGGGTCTATCCAATTGGCATGTCAATTCTATGCCGGACCACCCTTGGTCACTTGTATGAGCAGATGGTTATCAGCATGGAGAGCCTTTCCCAAATCTCTCTCTCTCTCTCTCTCTCTCTCTCTCTCTCTCTCTCTCTCTCTCTCTCTCTCTCTCTCTCTCTCAGATGTCCTATCTCTTTCTACCTCAACGATCTCTCTTCTCCACAGGTGTGCCTTGTTCATGTGTTTGGCATTGCAGGTGTTCTAGATCGGAGTCGAGGTGTCCACCGGATCACAAGCCACTTCTTGTCTTCATTGCATCTTCCGTTGCCACCTTTGACAAGGTATCAAAGCCTTAGGTATCACAACCACCTTGGAGGCTTAGATTTGGCTAATCCGTTACCGTTTTGGACATGATTGAGAGAAGAGAAGCTTGCTGTTTTTTTCTGGTTTTCTCCAAGTTTGGAGCACATTTGGGTATGTGGAGGCCTTGGACCTCGTCTACGACTTCCCCATCTTTACCCTTGACTAGCCCAACCTCTCTTCACCGAGGGGAACCCGATGGAGGCTTCAGGATGTGTAGCAGTGCTGGATTACTTTGGTTTCTTCAGAGATGGAGTCCTGTTACCGTGCCTTCCTGCAAGGGGAGGAAGCATGCAGTTGTTGGATCCATAATTCATTTCCGGCTTCTTCTTCAGAGAGAATTGTTTGGACAGCAGTAGGATTCTCTTCATCACTTCTGGAGCAAGTTTCTATCGAGGAGATGGAATGGCAGATTTGTTGTGCCTTTTGCAAATGCACGTCTTTCTTGGAATTGTCGATGGAGCTACCTATCCGATGGGTAGCAGGTTGATAATTCGGTTGCACTTTTGTACCAGATTGTGGACTATGGATGATAGAGGGGGATCTCTTTTCTTCTTGCAGCAGAGGATGTTCTTTGATTTTCTCTTATCCAACGATAGAAGTCCAGTTCCGGATTCAAGTGACTCTTGTTTATCCGGTATGCAACAGTTCCTACATCTGTTAGAGTTGGCTATGACAAGCACTTTTCTCTCACGAACCACTTCTTGTCTGATCATCCGACTTTCTTGGATGAGGTTTAGAGGTGGAGCATGTAGTGACAGACTCTTAGCCAGCAATGCCAACAGTTGAAGAAGTCTTTTGTTGGAGTGTGGACTTCTCCTTTCTCCATGTTCTCTCTTTCCCTGTTGATGGTAGTGTGGCCCTACAGATTTGGTCATTCCTTCGTCCTTTTGTGAGCTTGTTAGTACCCGTTGTGGGGCCATTTACAATCCTTGTGAGCTAGTTTATACCAGTTTCGAGACAGGTTTGCAACCTATTATGGATAGTTTTTCCTGATGATCCATTGCAGATTTGTTGAGATCCTCTGGATGACAGGTTTGCACGTAGTGTCGATGGTTAGTGGGGACATCTAGTTCCGACTCCCGCAGTCGGCAACACTTGGATGCTTCTTCCATACATCCCTTCACAGAGCTCCATCCTTGGGACATCCCATTCCGATCTTTGTGGACATGTTGCAATTTCCCCAACTGGTTCCTTTACTCTTCCCTTGAGTATTGGAGTCATGTTGTGTATTGGGTAATGATTGCACAGTTCAATTGTGGGTATGTTCTCTTCAACACAAGTACAAAGGCCACTCTTGGTGAAGATTTTAAGGAAGCAAGTTACAACAGTGGGAGTATATATGCTCTTCCGAGTCTGTATGTTGTTTGGCCTATTGTATTGGATTGTACCTGTAGGGTTGATCTTGGCAGATGCAGAGAAGCGGCGAACATTTAATTTGATCTCACGGAGTTTGCTTGATTAGCTAGGTTCTTGTTGGACCCCGACGGCTTCTTTGGAAAACATGATCCTCAGGTGTCCATCATTTGGAACAACTCATAAAATTGATGACCTTTAATTTTAGGCCCCTGAAATCAATTATGCAACTTCGTACAACTTCTTCTGCACCTTTCAATAGGGTTACGACCCCTCTCTGTCCCGAGTCTATCCACTTCATGACATACCTCCCTCTTGAAAGAATTGTAATCGCCCTAGATTACGCTTGAAAAACTAACATAAGCTAGAAACCAATTTAGTAGCCACTAACTCTAAGTACCGGCGCACTAGACAACACATTTCAAGTACTTGCACGAAGACGACAACCACTGAACATTCAAATCACATTCACATCACCATCCTCGTCGTGATCTTGGATGAGAATCATGATCACCGTAACGTATTTAGCAATCGCATCAAGATCTCACCGATCTCTAGCGGATGTCTTGATTGAGTAAATCTTGTTACTATCATACCCACATCACCCCTCAAGTGAGCAAGACCAAAATGCTGCAGTCATTTCGTCTTTCAAATATGAACTCAAACACGACACACATGAGAGAGCACATATAACAGATTCATTTTAGGAGTTCCCATTCCAAAGTACTTTTCATAAAGTCATATAGCAGAATATTGTCAGCCCATCAGTTGCCCTCAAATTTCAAAAGAAATCAGTGACTTTATTCCATCTGGGTAGTCTATGACAAAGGAGCAGAGTAACTCCCCTCTTGTGCAGTCCGCACCGCACCAAATTCAAACCGTTGATCATCAGTAACTCCCCGAACAGTCGAAGCTAGACCAAAAGCCTCAAGGTAAAGCTCTAAAATCAAAGAAGTATCTGCTAGGTCCTCCTTCTCCATCCATTCCGCATCCAACGCCGGATAGTTATTAAACTTGACTAAATACCGGCATTTCAGCTTACCTTTCACTTTCCTTTCCTTGTAAGCTAGTATATGTTCTAGAATGAGAATCTCCTCTGTCTCTTCCACCTCAGGTTGCTTCTCTGGCTCCTCTCAACACTCACATGAAATGCATTGTGAATCTTCTAAGTATCCGGTAACTTCAGTCTGAAGAATACATCATTTATCTTGTCCTGAATCTGGAAAGGGCCATTGTATCGCATACTCAACTTTAGAAAAAGTCGCTCCTTACCCTCTCGTTTCCGTAGGCGTGCCTTCTCAAACTGTAGAAGCACCCAGTCATCTTCCTTTAACTGCAAGTCACGTCGATGCTTGTCCGCTGCCTTCTTATGCCGTGCTTGAGACTTCTGCCTCACAAACCTTTGCAAAAGCATTGTCCAAATCCTAAACATATTGATCTGCTTCAAAAATCTTATCCTTGGTGGAGTTTACCTACAACAACACAGTACATATGTCTACCGAGAAGGCGCCATTTGAGATCATCGAGGGTGCTAGCAAGATTCCACCTATTCTTGGCCCAAGAGCTAGCGGTAGGGACAACCAACGCGATTTGCAAAAATCCATACAATTGCCACGTCAACAACGGAAATCGCGGAGATCTGTACGGCTTGCCACATCATCAACGAAATTCGTCGACCTCCGTACAACTGCCACGTCATCAACCCTCCATGCCACTTTTAGCCTTGTGTTCCTTAAGCCCTATCGGACAGGGCCCCATAGGTTGGAATGGCTTATAACATTGATGAGCTTTAATTTTAGGCCTCTTGGATCGATTCTGCAAGTTGATACAACTTCTAGGTCAATAGGATCGAATGCTTTAAGAAGCTTTTCATTGTGAGATGGAAAAGCTAACTTTGGACACTTACATGCCTTCAAGGATCTTCTCTATAATACAAAGGCTCTTAATGACCCTACGGTCATCGTGCAGATGTTGTACCTCTTTCGATTGTCGTCAGCATATCAAATCGAGGTTTTACGTAATCCGATTACATCTATTGAGGACATCTATAAGTTCACCAAAAACTATGATAATACTTTGGCTGTAAGGTGCAACGGAAGTGAATGTTGATATTGCTCAAGATGAGTGCTCTGAACTGTGCTCAAGGGTTCCTTTTACTTACGGAAGGGAGAGCCTTCCGTTCCTTTTAGAGAGAGAGTGCAATGATCACAAACAAAGTGAATGCTACTATGAATGAAGGTGTTGAGAATGAGAGAGAAAAGAATACGACACCAGACGGTTCTCAAACCCTCCTCCAAGGGCCCCCCTCTCAACGAGAGGTCTATGCTATGGATTGCACAAATCTGGTACAATGGTCTAGATGCGCTGGGCTTGCCAACGATATCGACGACAATGCTGACGACGAGGACGGGTTGAAACTGAAAACGCTAGGGTTGATCTGCTGAATTTTTGAAAACGTTGACTTTCTGCTGAAAACTGACATTGGGTCAACGAGAACAGCGATGGCGACGACGCAATGATGATGCGCCGAAAACGTAGATGCTGAAATCTGCAGACAACGGGCTGAATCTGAAAACGCTGGCTGATCCGACGATACGGCGAGGATCTCCTACAGGTAGGTGAGATCTGTGAAGCTAAGAGGTTAGTCTGCAAAGACTAAAGGCTACTTGATCTGGCTGAATCTGGCGATGGAAAACTGCAAACGCCGGGTAGATCTGCTGGAAAAACACTGGAGCTGATCTGCAACTGAAAACGCTAGATACTCTGGAAGAATCCAAAAACACTAGCTGTCCTGTTGGCTGAAAACGCTAGGTCTTCTGTCGTCTTGCTGAGGAGAGAACACTGCAAGTCTGAGCTTCTTCTATCTCTTCTGCTAATAATGACTGCCCAAGTGCTCCCTTTATAGCAAACTGAAGCTGGGTCGAGCAGTCTTCCGAACAGTCCCACAACCCCATAATGGCATAATTAATTAATAAAATAAATGAATATGTCAATAAAATGTATTGTCCCCAAAGTGGGTTCACTGACTGGAACATGGACATGCTGGGTACTAATGGTTGTGCAATCAGAGGGTATGCAACTAATCTAAGTGCATGGACATGCACGGCCTGTGCACAGGCTCAAAAGGGTATCAGAACAGTTCCTAAGTTGACCTAAACCCTAGATCTAGTGTAGCTTGTCCACATGCACATTAGGGTTAGATGTGCACGTGACATCCCCTCCTTTTCAAAGTGAGGTACTGGTACCGAGCTGCATGGCTTCTTTATAGTTTACCAACAACACTGGATAATCTTTGAAAAATTCTTCATCGACCCACACTCCCTCGTGGGTTCCTCGATCCTTGAACTTCAAAAAATACTGTCTGACTTGCTTCTTTGAGCCATGGCGAAACCGATGCAACAACACTTGCTCCGGCTCCATGACTTGGACTTCATCGATGATCTCTAGTTCTTCTTCTTTGGAAATGTCCTTTGGAGGTGTACCCTGAAACACTTTCAACCAAGAGACATGGAAAACGTTGAGCATTGACCATGAGTTAGGCAATTGCAATTTCATAGAAACCTCATTAATCTTTTTAATGATTGGAAATGGACCATACATTCTGAAAGACAACTTAGGACACTTCTTTCCGACTTACTTAAGTTGTTGCTTCATGATTCTCAAATAGACCCAATCCCCTTCCTTGAAAGTAGCATCCTGACGATGCTTGTTGGCCTGCTGTGTGAATAAGATTCCTGAGCCTTGCTTAGCCGAAGCTTCACACTCTCAGTAATCTCATTTAATGACCGACTTTCAGCATCGGCATCAGGTAACTAACCGACCAAACGAGTCAAAAGAGACTGGAACGGACGGCCAAAGGCTGCCTCATACGGAGTTCTACCAATAAGAGTCATTCAAAATTGCTTGCACTAATGGGAGATAGTGCTCCCACTGAGACTGTTGATCATGCACATAAGATTTTAGAGCATCAAAAGCCAATTGATTGTAAATCTTTGTTTGACCATCTAACTGTCGATGAAAAGCATATGAAAAATTCAACTTTGTGCCAAAATTTTCAAAGAGAGCGTGCCAAAAGTTTGACGTGAACTTAACATCCATATTTGAAACGATTGACTTTGGCAAACCACAAAGGGGATACTGTCACTTGCACATCTAACCCTATGTGTACGTGGACGACATGGGTTCAGTTCAGTTAGATTAGGAAGTGTTTAGGCACTTTTGTGAGTCTGTTCGCAGACCGTGCATGTCCAGGCACTTAGAGTAGATGCATATCCTCTGGTTGCACACAGCATGATCATCACATTACCATCAGAACCCATCAAGAGTATTTTTGCAGTGCATAAAACTATTTTCCCTAATTTAGCCATTTTTCACTTATTGGTAGGGCAATTTTGACAAGCATGTATATAAGAAACTCTAGCGCTAGCATTCTCTAGCAGGAGAGGCAGCAGGAACCGCGTGTTCAACAGGCACCTTCTCGCAAGACCCTCCCCAGCATGATCACCTAGTGTTTTCAGCCAAAGGACAGCCTAGCGTTTTCTTCAAGTGCAGAACCAGCTTAGCGTTTTGCATTTGCAGTAGCCTGGCGATAGCAGATCACAGATCAGCCCTAGCGTTAGCAGAACGGCAGAATCAGCCCTAGCATTTTTGCAGCACACCACACATCAGCCTAGCGTTTTTGCAAACAGCAGACCTCCTAGCGTTTTGCAGATTCGCCGCGACAGAACAACTAGAAGCATCAGCGTTTTCAGTTTTCAGCATTTAGACTCTAAAGTAGAACCCCCGAACCTCGCAGACCTCACCTTCCCGCGGTAGATCCTCGCCACACGGTCAAATCCACCGAAGTTTGCACTTTCAGCCCGGAAAACGCAGATTTCAGCATCTGCGTTTCAGCGCGTCGTCGTCGCATCGTCGTCATCGACATAGAGTCAGAATTCAGCAGATAAAGATTTGCAAATTTCAGTCCTTTGCGTTTTCAGATTTCAGCCCGTCTCGTCGTCATCCTCATCATCATCAACATCGTTGGCAAGTCCAAGCATTGTAGAGATTTGTGCAATCAATAGCAATAGACCGCTCTCGCCATAGAGAGTGGGGCCTTCAGAGGAGGGTTTGACAACATTCTAGTGTCGTATTCTTCTCTCTATATCTCTCAGTCTCAGCACCTTCATTCACAATGTTTGCCACTTTGTTTGTGATCATTTGCACTCTGTCACTAAAAGAACGAAAGGCTCTCCCTTCCGTAAGTAAAAGGAACCTTGAGCACAGTTCGGAGCACTCATCTTAAGCAAAGTTCAACATTCACTTCCTTTGCACCTTACATTGGTATCAGAGCTTTGGCAGTGTTGTGTATCACTCAAGGAAAGAACCACAAGATTTTTTTTTTGCTTGTTGCGGTCGCACGTAACCCAAGTCTCTTGGGCGTGTCGATTCCTAATCGTGTTTTTGAAGAGTGACAGGAAACCCAAGAAAGAAGGGCTTGTCCAACCTCCCCTTGTTTCTCTTTTCACTCATTGAGAGCGGACCGTGCACTTAGCAGCCGGCCAATCGACGTGAGGTAGGAAAAAGCAACCTTGATGTGAGCGCAAGGCCGCCAAGGGGTGCGCCCGCGGGAAAGAGAAGAGCTCGGGTAAGAGAACAAATTCCTCTGCCACCAACTCCATGAGTTGCCGCTCTAACTCTTCTTCTTAAGTTCTGCTTAAACGGTAGAGAGCCTTACTAACTGGTTGTGCCCCCTCCGTGAGTTCTATGCGATGGTCCTCCGGCCGCTCGGAAGGAAGACGGGGTGGACGATCATCCTGCAAAAAGAGGTGCTCATATTTGGTAAACAAACCTGAATACCTTTATGGAGCCTTGAGGCTCTGAGTGATTGGAGAGGCAAAAATGAATGTCGTTGATGCTCCTAGTCATAATTCACGCTTTGCCTGCACATGAGAAATGAGAGATAAAGAATGCACACCCTCCTCACCATGAATGATCATGGGAGAGTCACCTTTGGCATTTAGAGTGAGCGTATTCTCTCTCCAATCAATGAGAGAGTTATGCTCACGAAACCATCTAATGCCCATAATCACATCACATCCTGAGAAAGTAGACACAACAAATTTTCTACGGAAGGAAGCTTGCTGAACAATGAATAATAAATCAAGGCACTCTTGTGTAATGAGAGAGTCCATAACGGGAGCGAAGCCCGACACCTCGAGAGGAGTTGTCTCGCTAACCTCCAAGCGGGCTCTTTCTACAAGAGAGTCACCAATTACATGATGCATACTGTCTGTATCAAACAATATGACAAAACGCTGACCCTTCACACGACCATAACATCAACCTTCCTTTGCATAAATGATTTGTTCTTTTGGCGTGATGTATCCTCCTATAATGCCTTGTGCAACTTTTTCATCTAAGGTTAGCTTAGGTTTAGCTGGCGTTTTAGCTTTACCCTTAGATTCATTTTGAGAGTTCTTTCCTGAAGGATTAGAAGCTGTGCTAGAAGAGTTACCATTCTTAACGTTCTTACCATTTTGTGGGTTCTAAGGATTCTGAGAGGTATTGTGAGAAGACTTGTTCTCCTTAGGCTTTCCTTTGTTGTGCTTCATCTCCTGAGCGAGAGCAATCGCTTCCGCCTTGTGGAGATCTATAGGATCGAGGACTTCAACATCAAACTTGATATACTCGTCCAACCCGAAAAGAAATGCCTCTTTGCTCTCATCATCTAATTTGTGTAATTGGGTGCCGAGTTGCAAAACACGGTTAGAGAAAGACATAACTGACATACCATTTTGCTTGAGATTGCACCAATCTTCTTTCAACCGCCGTAAGTACTGAGGTGGCATAAACCGTGCCTTGAGCTTGTCTTGGAAGTGGCCAATTGAAAGAAAGGGACACGCCTTCCTCGGCTTCCTCTAGGTGCGCGGCCAACTGTGCCTCTTGCCATGCGTGATACCAATTAATGGCATCATCAACAAGATACATGGCTACCGTCAAAACTTTGTTGTTCCCTGTTTTCTTGGTTGTCGAAAAGAAAGCATTAAATTGATGCAACCAAGAATGAATAACATTAGCATCCATCTTACCGTCATACTTACTGAACGTCAACTTCTCGGTGACTGGGTTGTTGGAATTTGCATCTCTACATGTGCTATCTGAGGAAGTGCCAACGTCCTTGATTGGCTCACATTTCGAGGTGAGTACCTGTAGGACCAACTCTTCCATGCCTTTGTCTCTCTTCACCTCACGCTCTAACTCCATAGCCGCTCACTTTTCTTCGGCCGCTATGCGTTGAGCTTCATACGCTTGCTCGCGCTCAAGCTCCATAATTGCCTTTCGTTCTTCAGCCGCCAAGCGCGCTTGCTCACGCTCCATCTCCATGGCTGTCCTTCTTTCTCCTAAGGCGGCACGTTGCATCTCCTGTTGTAGCATCATCTCCATCATCGACTTGACCGAAGCCTCCATAGGATTTAGTGCAATCCATGGCGTAGATGGGGATGGGGGAGGATCGAAGAACCATCCTCATGGTGTAGAAACTTCTTGTTCTCCAACTCTACTCTTATCACCTTCACGCAAAGTATCCATTCCGCTTTGGGTAATGACCATACACTGAGATCTTGGGTACTTGGGTTCTTAAGGAACTTCGGTTCTTGAGGTTCTTGGATTCTTGAGGTTCTTGGGGTCTTAGCTTGCAATCGGTGTGTGAGAAGGCTTTGCTCTTACCCGAGCTCGACTCTTTCCTGCGGGCGCACCCCTTGGCGGCTTTGCGCTCACACCAAAGTTGCTTTTTCCCACCTCACGTTGATTGGCCGGCCGCTCGGTCCGCTCTCAATGAGTGAAAAGAGGAACAAGGAAAGGCTAGACAAGCCCTTCTTTCTTGGGTTACCTATCACTCTTCAAAAACACGATTAGGAATCGACACGCCTAAGTGGACTTGGGTTACGTGCGACCGCAACAAGCAAAAAATTTCTTGTGGTTTTTTCCTTGAGTGATACAGAACACTGCCAAAAAGCTCGGATACCAATGTAATGCAGCAAAAGTGAATGCGTGCTCCGAACTGTGCTCAAGGGTTCCTTTTACTAACGGAAGAAAGAGCCTTCCGTTCCTTTTAGAGAGAGAGTGCAATGATCACAAACAAAGTGTATGCTACTGTGAATGAAGGTGCTGAGAATGAGAGAGAGAGAGAGAGAAAAGAATGACACCAGACGGTTCTCAAACCCTCCTCCAAGGGCCCCCCTCTCTATGGCGGGAGAGATCTATGCTATGGATTGCACACATCTGATACAATGGTCTAGATGCGATGGATTTGCTGACGATGTCAACGACAATGACGACAACAAGGACGGGCTGAAAACTGAAAAACGCTAGGGCTGATCTGCTTAATTTCTGAAAACGCTGACTTCCTGCTGAAAACTGACATTGTGTCGACGAGGACGGTGATGGCGACAACGCAACGATGATGCGCTGAAAACGCAGATGCTGAAATCTGCGGACAGCGGGCTGAATCTGAAAATGTTGTCTGATCCGACGATACGACGAGGATCTGCTACGGGTAGGTGAGATCTGCAAAGCTATGGGGTTAGTCTGCAAAGGCTGAAGGCTGGAACTGACAACGCTACCTGATCTGGCGTAACCTGGCGATGGAAAACTGCAAACGCTAGGTAGATCTGCTAGAGAAACGCTGGGGCTGACCTGCAACTGAAAGCGCTAGAAGCTCTGGAAGAATCCAAAAACGCTAGCTGTCTTGCTGGCTGAAAACGTTGGGTCTTCTGCCGTCTTGCTAAGGAGAGAACACTGCAAGCCTTAGCTTCTTCTGTCTCTTCTGCTGGAAATGACTGCCCCAATGCTCCCTTCATAGCAAACTGAAGCTGGGTCGAGCAGTCTTCCCAACAGCCCCACGACCCCATAATGGCATAATTGATTAATAAAATAAATAAATATGTCAAAAAAATGTACCGCCCCCTAAGTTGGGTTCACTGACTGGAACATGGACATGCTGGGTACTAATGGTTGTGCAATCAGAGGGTATGCAACTAATCTAAGTGCCTAGACATGCACTGCCTGGACATGCACAGGCTCACAAGGGTGCCAGAACACTTCCTAAGCTGACATGAACCCTAGATCTGGTGTAGCTTGTCCACATGCACATCAGGGTTAGATGTGCACGTGACATTGGCGGCTTCTGGAGGTGGCCCGACGGATGTGTCTAAATTCAAGCGCTTGAACGCTTTGGCAGCCATTTACCTCCGCACTGTGAATACTTCGGTGAACACCATCGATAATCCAGTCACTTGGTCTTCTTTTGATTCACAGCCCGGATTGTCGCGTTAATAAGGCTATGTTTTGGCCGCATGATTTTCTTCACGTTAAAGGAGAGATCAATGGCCAGGCTGTAACGGTCTTATTCGACAACGACTCTACTCATAATTTCATTTCTTCTCGTTTGGTACAGGCACTTAAGCTCGACACGTCTCTCGCAGACCATCCATATATGGTCCGTTATGCGGAACGTAGGAGCAATCAATGGACTGAGGTTGTGCCGCGACTCAACCAATCTTACCAATAAGCCTTGACTTCGCATCATGGGCGTTGAACATGTAGATCTTATTTTAGGCATGCCATGGTTTTACGATAAGACAGCTTCTTTGTCTATCGATCATGGATCACATACACTTGATGGTGTGTACTATGTGGTTGAGGGATCACCTTCTTCCCTGATCGCCGATTTTAATGTGAATCTGCTTTCAGCTAATGAATTCAATGCATTGTCTCATGATTCCAGTGTACAACTTGCAGTTTGTTGGATTAAAAATTATAATGTTGATTTTCCATCTCAATGTCATTCTCTTCTTTCGAAAAGTGATGTTACTGCATTGGACACTCTTGAGTCTTTGTCTGATCATGATGTAGCTGTTAAACGTTATTGGATTCCGTTTTGGCTGAATTTGCAAAAGCCTTTCCGTCAGATTTACCAGATGGGCTTCCATCGTCTCGTGGGCCTGATCTCAATCATAAGATAGAGCTTTTGCTCGGTAGCCATCCCTCTCTTGACAACCTTATAGGTTCAACTCGAAAGAGGAAGATGAGATAGCTAGGCAGCTTCAAGCCTATCTTGCCAAGAATCACAAGCTCGCATACGTGCACACGTTATTCACCACAGGAGAAGGACTTGTCGGCAGTCATTCATGCCCTAAAGGTTTGGCGCCATATCTCTTTGGTGCCCACTTCGTGATATGGAAGAACACCATTCTTTGAAATATCTATGTGATTAACTCGACCTTCGTGGTCGAAAGGCAAGGTGGACCAAACTTATGCAAGAGTTCGATTTCAAGTACGCTATCGTAAGGGTGCTACCAATACGGTAGCTGATGCCCTCAGTAGAATCTCTAAGGTAAATACTCTTTCGTTTGTTGACAGTGTGGTCCGTTACGGATCACATAGAAGATAAGTGGGGTTTATCATAAGTTGAACTGCCTCGAGGCATTGTTGTACATCCTATGTTTCACGTAAGTCGTCTGAAAGACAGTTGGAGCAAGATGACTTAGCGATTCCTCCTGAGCAAGTCCCAAACTGTCACGTGACACATCCAACCCTATGTGTCCGTGGACAAGCTACAGCATGACCAGGGTTCGGTTCAGTCAAATCAGTCTAGAATAGAAAGTGTTCTGGCACTTTTGTGAGTCTGTTCGCAAACCATACATGCCCAAACACTTAGTGTAGATGCATTTTCTCTGGTTGCACACAGCATGATCATAAGCATTCCCATCAGAATCCTTCAGGGAAATTTTCCAGTGCATTTAGCCTATTTTTCCTATTTTTGACATTTTTCACTTATTATTTTTAAGTGACTTTTGTTGAAAAGTAGGTAGGGCAAATTTGCTAAGTTTGTATAAATAGAAACCTAGCGCTAGCACTTTCTGGCAGAAGAGGCAGCAGGAGCACCTAGCTCAACAGGCAACTTCTCAACAAGACCAACACCCGCAGTAGCCCTAGCAGTTTCAGCCATCTGAGGACCTAGCGTTTTTGCATCAGATCAGCCTTGGCGATTTGTGCACAGCAGATCAGCCCAGCGTCGTCAAGACACAGCAGATCAGCCTAGAGTTTTGCATTTGCAGAACAACCGGCGACAGCAATAGATTTTCAGCCTTAGAGTTTTTGCATTTGCATTATATCCCAGCGTTTTGCAGATTCTCCGCGACGGAACCTCAAGAACCATTAGCGTTTTCAGTTTTCAGCCCTTAGACACCGCAGAGATCAAGTCCCGAACCTCGCAGATCTCACCTTCCCACAGCAGTTCCTGCCACACAATCAGTTTCCGCAAGGTTTACAGTTTCAGCCCGGAAAACGCAGATTTCAGCATCTGCGTTTTCAGCGCGTCGTCGTCGCATCGTCGCCATTGACATCGTCACCGACATAGAGTCAGAATTCAGCAAATAAAAGATTTGCAGATTTCAGCCCTTAGCATTTTCAGATTTCAGCCCGTCTCGTCGTCGTCCTCATCGTCATCGACATCGTCGGCAAGTCCAAGCATTGTAGAGATTTGTGCAATGATAAGTAGACCGCTCTCGCCATAGAGAGTGGGGCCTTCAGAGGAGGGTTTGACAACATCTCTGGTGTCGTATTCTCTTCTCTCTCTCTCTCTCTCAGTCTCATGCACCTTCATTCACAGTGTTCATTCACTTTGTTTGTGATCACTTGCACTCTCTCATTAAAGCACGGAAGGCTCTCCCTTCCCTAAGTAAAAGGAACCTTGAGCACAGTTCGGAGCACTCATCTTGAGCAAAGTTCAACATTCATTCCGTTGCACCTTACATTGGTATCAGAGCTTTGGCAGTGTTCTCTATCACTCAAGGAAAGAACCACAAGAACCACAGGAATTTTTTTGCTTGTTGCGGTCGCACGAACCCAAGACTTCTTGGGCGTGTCGATTTCTAATCGTGTTTTTGAAGAGTGACAGGAAACCCAAGAAAGAAGGGCTTGTCCAACCTCCCCTTGTGCCTCTTTTCACTCATTGAGAGCGGACCGTGCACTTAGCGGCCGGCCAATAGATGTGAGGTGGAAAAAAGCAACCTTGGTGTGAGTGCAAGGCCGCCAAGGGGTGCGCCCCCGGAAAAGAGCAGAACTCGGGTGAAGAGAAGATCCTTCTCTAACACAGATTGCAAGCGAAAGAAGAACCTCAAGACCCGCAAAGAACTCAAGAACCCCAAGAACCAAGACCCCCAAGAACCCAAGTTTCTCGTGAACTTAAGAACCCAATACCACAAGAACCCAAGACTTCAGTGGATGGTCATCACTCCAAGCGGAATGGATACTTCGCTTGGAAATGATGAGCATGAGAGAGGCGAAGAAGAATTTCCCCACCAGGAGGTTTTTCCGACCCTCCCCCTTCCCCATCTACGCCACGAGTTGCACCAGATCCTATGGAGGCTTGGTGCAAGACGATGATCGACATGATGACAACGTGGCACGAAGCAAGAATGGCAGCCATGGAGCGTGAGCGCAAGCAATTACGCTTGGAGGCCAAAGAATTTGATCGCAAGCACACAGAAAGAAAAACAGAATTGGATCGCAAGAACGTTGTTCATTCTTCCTCTCTCATTTCTAATGTGCAGGCGAAGATTGAAAGGATTCAGGAGAAGGAGACTCTCTCAGTCTCTTCTTCTCCAAAGCATGACACACAGGATTTGCATGATGATAAGCATGATGATTTGAATGATAATGATAAGCATGATGATTTGAATGCCAATGCCAAGCATGATGATTTGCATGATGATCACGATGTGATTTCTCACGAGCATGATGATTTGTATGATCAAGACGTGATTGTTCACAAGAATGAAGGTTTAGTTGATGCTTTTTCTCGCGAACCTAACCTCGTTGCAGGTTTGATCAATCACAAAGAACCGATCTTGGCTCTCGAGTCGAGGTCCACAGAACTCCCACAGGAAGATTCGATCAAACACGAAGAACCGATCTTGGCTCTTAAGCCTAGGTCCAAAGAACCCCACAGGAAGTACTATGTGTTCGCATGATTAGTCAGCATGGATTGATCGAGTGTTTCATTCGTGGTCATTTCCTGTATTTTAGTCACCGTCTTTATGTGATTCCTTTTCCTAGGCATGACATATTGTACGTTGAGCACGTTCCACTCATGAATGAGCACGGATGTATGCGGATTTTTCATGAAAAGCTAAAAAGTATGCATTCAAGGAAGTCACATTTCATGTCTCTTCCTTGGCACGACACAGTTGTAGGAAGAGCACATGAAAGTATGAGCACCAAGCATGGGCATTTCCGTTGTGAATTGCCACAATTGATTGCTTTAGATCAGAAGAGAAAGATTCGATCTCATTGTTTGCGTGTGTGTGGTGAACGGTTTGGCACTCCGTCTCTTTGTTCATCTACATTGCATGCACAATCTTTTAAGAAGACAAGATTTTTTCAAGTCACTTTACATAGAATAGGTGTGTTCATGGTTTTGTGTTGGAAATGGGAATTTTCAGCCATGGAGATTCTTCAAGAAGAAAGAAGCATGACTCTCGACGAAGTTGAAGCATTGAAGGAGCCACAGAAGACTTTGCATCGCTTTCGGCGCAGCCCAAAGAAGCAAGCGTTGCAGACCTTTATGAAGTTCAAGTACCGCACGATCCACACATCAGAGTGGGCCGGCGAAGAGTCCCTTCCAAGATTCCAGATGCTATTGGCGATCTTCCTCGACGCCATACAGTTCGGTACCAGTACCTCACTTTGAAAGGAGGGGATGTCACGTGACACATCCAACACTATGTGTCCGTGGACAAGCTACAGCATGACCAGGGTTCAATTCAGTCAAGTCAGTCTAGAATAGGAAGTGTTCTGGCACTTTTGTGAGTCTATTCGTAGACCGTGCATGCCCAAACACTTAGTGTAGATGCATTTCCTCTGGTTGCCCACAGCATGATCATAAGCATTCCCATCAGAATCCTTCAGGGCAATTTTCCAGTGCATTTAGCCTATTTTCCCTATTTTAGACATTTTTCACTTATTATTTTTTAATGACTTTTGTTGGAAAGTAGGTAGGGCAAATTTGCTAAGTTTGTAGAAATAGAAACCTAGCGCTAGCACTTTCTGGCAAAAGAGGTAGCAAGAGCACCTTGCTCAACAGGCAACTTCTCAACAAGACCAACACCCGCAGTAGCCCTAGCGTTTTCAGCCATCTGAGGACCTGGCGTTTTTGCATCAGATCAGCCTTGGCGATTTGTGCACAGCAGATCAGCCCGACGTCGTCAAGACACAGCAGTTCAGCCTAGCGTTTTGCATTTGCAGAACAACCGGCGACAGCAACAGATTTTCAGCCTTAGCGTTTTTGCATCTGCATTATACCCCAGCCTTTTGCAAATTCTCCGCGACGAAACCTCAAGAACCATCAGCGTTTTCAGTTTTCAGCCCTTAGACACCGCAGATCAAGTCCCGAACCTCGCAGATCTCACCTTCCCGCAGCAATTCCTGCCGCACAATCAGTTTCCGCAAGGTTTACAGTTTCAGCCCGGAAAACGCAGATTTCAGCATCTGCGTTTTCAGCGCGTCGTTGTCGCATCGTCGCCATCGACATTGTCACCGACATAGAGTCAGAATTCAGCAGATAAAAGATTTGCAGATTTCAGCCCTTAGCATTTTCAGATTTCAGCCCGTCTCGTCGTCGTCCTCATCGTCGTCGACATCGTCGGCAAGTCCAAGCATTGTAGAGATTTGTGCAATGATAAGTAGACCGCTCTCGCCATAGAGAGTGGGGCCTTCGGAGGAGGGTTTGAAACATCTCTGGTGTCGTATTCTCTTCTCTCTCTCTCTCTCTCTCTCTCTCTCTCTCTCTCTCAGTCTCATGCACCTTCATTCACAGTGTTCATTCACTTTGTTTGTGATCACTTGCACTCTCTCATTAAAGCACGGAAGGCTCTCCCTTCCCTAAGTAAAAGGAACCTTGAACACAGTTCGGAGCACTCATCTTGAGCAAAGTTCAACATTCACTCCGCTGCACCTTACACAAACTTGGCAGACCCCACCTGCTACGTTTCACTTGAACCCGAATCAGTTCTCGATCAAAGGGTCCGCAAGTCTCGCAAGTCTTCGTACCCCAAATATTTGATCAAGTGGACGCATCATCCTGAATCCATTAGATCGCTATAGAATCGTTTCCTCGCTTATAAAATCGAGGATATTACTGAGGATAGCTATTAAAAATGAGGGAGGAAGTGTTACGTCCCTAGACTTCAGGATGGGCGCTTGCAGTATGGCAAGCAAATGTGAACCTGGCCCTCTGGTTATGAAGTCCTGTAAATAGAACTTGGTTCTCATTTATGAGACATCTTGTGTGATCATCACACTTAGACTCTTGGCCCTAGGCAGCTCTGCGCGCATACCCATACTGGTGTGGACTTGGTGGTATGGGACACCGGCCCTTGTGGTAGAAGGCTAGCCCGCTTGGCTGCAGGCTCCCAGGCTCGGGGGTGAGTCTGTATTGGCTCTATGGCTAGGAGTAGAGCCTGATGTCCACTCACTACATGTGTCTAGGTGTGAATTTGGCTTGTGTCATGTGTGCAGGATGGATCCGCCAAGGGACTCACACTACTATGGACACTTCTACTTATGAGGCCGGTGTAACTACGAAACGTTTCAAACCCGAAACGTTTCACCCCAAAACGCCGACGTTTCGCCTCGAAACGTTTCACCCAAGAGAGGAGCCTCGGTGAAACGTATGACTGAAACGTCAATTTTGGGTATATACAGTATGGGTGATGATAAAAACCCCCAAAAATATTTAGGCATTTCAACAGAGACGTTTCACCTGCATGCTGAAACGTTTCGGGCGTTTCACCCTAGTCATAACGCATTTCGCGGTTTCGCTATGTGAAGCTGAGTACAAGGCTATCTTCACAACTACAGTTTTGAGTGTGTGGCTCAGATGCCCTATCGCTGATTTAGGTGTTGGACAGAACATTGTCAACATCATTTACACTGGCTGTCAGAGTACATTGATAGTTACGAGGAACCCAATTTTTCATGCTTACACAAAGCACATTGAGGTGCATTATCACTATGTCAGGGAGAGACTCACAGGAGAGATTAGCTTGGCTTATGTGCCAACACAAAACAACCTTGCAATTCTGTTCACAAAAACATTGCACAAAGCCTCGGGCTTGCTTTCCTTTGTGGATTGATCATGTCCTTAGGGCACGGCGCCGCTTCCCTATACACTGTGTCACCTCTCGATTCACCACATCACTCCTCGGGGGTTTGTTGCCATATATGTGGTAGTGATGTGTGTGAACACGCTTGGGACTGTCGAGCACTTTTCCTCACTAGGAGGTTTTTTCCCCTGTGCATTTGTATGTACACCCATCACTCTAGGGGCTAACTTATTTTCTATTTGTCCACTGGGCAATATACTCTCTATTGTGTACCTTGAGCTTCTTTTGTCTTATCCAAGTTGTGTGTGCATCCCTGTAACCCTAATTCCAACATTCTCTTTTACAAATCAACAAAATCACTAACCCACAGTAAATTAAAGATAAATTGCTATAAAGCCATTTGTAAAATGGACAATATAGATAATGTTGCAATGCATACGATTCGACGCGTGAATGAGAAATCTCAAATAGTAGTAATAGAGAGAATAACTCTATATTCAAGTCTAAAAAGTAAAAGGTCCCTCCCTCAATTAGAGTTACTTACATAAGAAACTCCAATGCAAGGAAATGACTAATTTGTCTAAGTGAAAAAGAAAATGATAAAACTAAGGAGAGGGACTTTTCTACAAGTTCCTACATTAACCATAAGCGCTCTCCCTAATGTCTGGAGAGGTAAAGATCTTAACCTTTTCTACATATCATTCATTCTCTTGGGCCCAATCATGCTTGTGAACAATATGCAACCACACACGCACACCAGTCCACGATGCTCTAGGAGCATTTCTAATCTAATGAGTCTGACTTGCATGTGGATTGATTGTTTACTAGTGATCAATTTTCTTTTTTCTCTTATCCATCTCCTTTTTATGAAGGCTAGATTCCCAAAATCCATTGGTAGCCATCTTTCAAAAAAATCAAACATAGCAAATCCAAAAAAACCCTTTAGATTAAAAATTGTGTCTCTAATATCCAAGTTTTCATTTAAATCCTTGACACTTGTTTGTTGAGATTCATCAAACACCAAATGAAGAGCTTGGACTTTAGAAAAGTCTCAGGTGCAGAGCAATGGAGGTGTGACCCATGTCAATACCTCAATTTCAAACAAGCACCTCGGTTCGTCCCTGAAGGTTTCTCATGATTTTGGTTTATGAGGCAGAAACGCAACCTTTCAACTGTCATGTTGTTTTCCTATAGGTGAGCATATAAGTTATGCCAAAAGAGCACAACATACTGAGCATTTGTTTGTCGCTCTCCATTTCTTTTGTCTTAGCACAAGGGTGTCTTTCTGGAATTCCAGCAGTGGTTCTCAATGGCCTGCCGATGCTGAATTTTCAACTTGAAAACATGCAGCATCCTTGAAACCAGCCATTCTTCATGTCAAGATCATGTCGCTGGCTTGAAACTTTAAAGGTCGAGTATGATTAAGGACAAACATGCATTTGTTGTTGTCACACGAGCGTAGCTTTGAAACCATACCTTCTGCTCCGCTAAAGTCTTGGCATCCTCCAGCACTTGTTGATTTGAGACAAGAATAAGTCGCTGAATATCCACGTCATGGTCAGTTAAAACCTGCAATTTCGACTTGATCTCTAGGGTAGTCTCGGAGGGTTCGCAGTGCAAAAAGAATGTCGTCTTCTTCCTCTTCACCCTGATGAACATCGCCTGCAAAATAACACATAGGAGTCGTGCACACTGAACAAAGTTACGAACCTAACTACGGTAACAGAATGACTCGAGACAACTACCATTTCGTCCGCAAGAGCTCGAACTGTACAAAACAATTCGCTGATACTCCTACCAGCCGGTGGTTAAGTTAATGTGTTGCAGCAAAAAAAATTCATGAAACTCCAAAAGCAAATTTGAAGCACCAAAAAATCCCTCCTTCATTTTACATTGTGCTCGTCCACGCGCACGCACAAACGGGGACATGGATATGTGGCAGTCCCACATTGTTTTCCACATGACCACTCAAAAGAACCCTCAGAAAAAAACCTCCTTTTTGGTATAAATTTGGCTCGACATATTATTTTGGGACTCATGCCGCAAATCCTACAATATGGTGCTCCGTGCGATCGTTCCATGCTTCCATATAAGATTGGCAAGGTCAAGTTGTTGTGTGAATTTAGCCAAGGCTTAATCTTCTAAATTTCTATGGGCAATGTCGAGGTTGAAATCAAGGCTAATGACAATTTCAAGAGGTGAAATATGAGAGGAGCACCCACAAATCAATATCACACCGTGCACAAACTCCCTACATCCTTTCAAATTTGACTCCAAAGAAAATCTTTGGTTTTCTACGAAAAATCCTTATCGAGGCACATTGATGAATTGAGCTTAAGATAATTTCAACCTCTTGGTGGTTTTGAACGCATGTGAGAAGAAGCGTTATCCATCCTTGGGCTAAACTTTTTGCCATTTACCTAGGGTAAAGGGGCCATATTAAAAACCTTTAAGGTGGTGCCGGGCAGAATTTGTCTGTACTACTCCATTTTGGGCAAGAAGGGGCACATTCCATATGGATAGTGAAGACCTACTTGTAGTGTAAAGCCCGGAGCAAGTGATACTTCACATACTGAGATCGACTTGCTTCTCAATAGTGAGTCACAACATTGAAAGTTATCTCATGAGTTTCTAAATCATTCTATTAATTTTTTTCTTTTAATTTATTGTCAAAAAAAGAAACTTTGGCCCCAATATTATCAAAACTATATTAAAAAAATATGTTGTAATTACCATGGCTTTCTAACAGTGTGTGGAAACTTTGAATATTATCTTATGAGTTTTGAAGTTATTTGGCTATATTTTCTCTTAATTTTAAGCATTAAGTTAGACAATTTGAGCTCTAAAATTATCAAAATTATATACATAATCTTGATATATTTTCCACAGCTTATTAAGAGTGTGTGGAAGCTTTGAAATAATCTCATAACTACCTAATTATTTTAGTATGTTTTTTCTTAGTTTAAGCTAAAACCAAACAATTTTAACTCTAATAATTTAGTAAGCATATAATTATTTTCCAAATCAAAGAATTATTATTTTAGTAGTTCAAATATATAGAATAAATTTACTATATAGAGAATTCTTGATTTATAATATAAAGTATAGAAATAAACATAGATTAATTTTCCTTTCACTAATTTGCATGGTTTAGGATTGATTACCTTACATATCTAATTAGAGTTCAACTCTCATAGTGAGTTTGAGAAGACTCTTAGAGCTAGAGAGGGTTTCACTAGGGTCTATGAGTCTGAGGGGAATTGTGAGAAGCACCGGCCTTTTATAGGCTTTGCCAACAAGCACCCCCCAACTTTCCGAGGAGCTCCCCCACTTACCCACGGGTCCCCTACTACTATTTCTATTTCTAGCATGGCTTGGTTTCATTTTTGAGTACCTACTCAGCTTGAAAATGAAGGTTTACCAAGTTGGTTGCATTCTCCGCTTTAACTATAAATATATGTCCATGTGGTCAACCCATATGATTAATTATCTGTTAAGCCATGTGATATAGTATCTTTTAGCCCATCTGATATAATATCTGCTAGGGCTTCCAATCATTTACTCATTTAAATTAGCCATGTAAACTTCCAAATGTAATTCGAGGGTCGGTTATCGTTTGAATTTGATTCAAAAAATTTATAGTTGAAGTACAGTTGTGCTTAAGATTCTAAGAATACTAAATGCAACTACTTTTATGATTAATGTTTACCAATTTTTACACTTGGTATTCTCAATGAAATTCGTAGTGCATTTTCTTTATTCTCTAATGATGGAAACCTTACATTTAGTCCAACTTAAGAATTTCAGATGTCCACGTCTCAACCAAAGTTATTGAAATCTTCATAAAAGGAGATTTTACACTCCCATGTAGGCATCTTTAGTGGGGTAATCTTCCATTGGACAAGATTCTCTTTGATCACTCTACTTATAAGGGTTCTTTCTCTCCTTTCAAGAATACAATCTAGTTAAAGTTCAAGCAGTCCTTGTTTTTGCAATACGATATGCTCATCATCTAGGGCATGATTGGGATTCTCTTTGATCACTCTATTTATAAGGGTTCTTTCTCTCCTTTCGAGAATGCAATCTAGTTAATTGTATTCATTTACAAGGCTCTCTATTGTAGTGGACTCTATGGATGTCTTTGATTACCTGATTTACTTATTCATTGTGGCCATATGTCTAAGGATGATAAGTTGAATTGAACATAATTGAGTTCTTAGGGCTTCAAATAAGGCCTTCCAAAACTTGGAAGTAGCTTTGCATTCCTATCCCTAATTATTATTTTGGGTACTCCATGAGGTCGATTAGCCTTGATTAAATGAGCTTTTGGTTTTTCATTAGCCCCTTATACTAGCACTTCTTCACCTAGGTCATTTTTGAAAGAGAAACTACCATGTGCACAATGAATGTGTTCTTGATTGAAGGCATTGTCATTCGAGATGCATAGCACCATAAATATGCATACTTTGTGTAGTATTCCTATAGAAAAAGCCCTAATTGATGCAGGGAAAAAGCCTCATTCATCTTTATAACTTAATGTGCAGGGGGAGATAGCACTCATTTATAGTCTGCTTTATCTTCTCCCAAGATAGGCTACTTGTTGGGTTGTCTCTACAATGTTGTTTCCATGAGAGTTTCCATGATGGGCTACTTAAAGATACACACTTTGTGTAGTATTCCTCTAGCAAAAATCCTAATTGACAAAGGACAAAAAATTGATTCATCTTTATAGCTTAATGTGTGGGGGGGAGATAGCACTCTTTTATTTTTTGTTTCGTCTTCTCCCAAGATGGGCTACTTGTTGGGTTGTCTCTACAATGTTATTTCCATGAGAGTTTGGCATACTTAGTGAGTGAAAACATGCCTAGATTAGCTTGATTTTCTTGGGTAGTACCCATTGCCAAAAAGTAATCATTCATGGCGTCAAGCCAAGCTTTAGTGTCACACTCTTAGGTCCCTCTCCCTTAAAGATTGGGAGTTGTTTAACAAAAGTGTTTTCTTGCATAACCATGCATATGCTATTCGTGCAAACATTAACCTATGAATAGATAGTGAAGTTTTAGTACTAGGTGGTGATTTGGTTCACTTCTAATTTCACAACTTATCTCATGCTTTCAATAGGTAGAACTTAAATGAAGACAATGGCTCAAGTGGCAGGCATAACATACCCATGAAAATCATAGTAGATACAAGAGTTGATATAATCCATGAAAATCCTACTATATACAAGGGTAGAAAAAATCCTATATTAAAAGCCTGAGGACTACGGATGGGTTAGACATAGGATCAAAAAATATAACATCACATAGCTTCTTAAATCTCGAGGGTGCACACACAAATCTAGTTCTAACGGAGTAGATAACTCTGGTGACCTAATTAAATACCCACTAGTTTTGAGATACATGCACACCATCCACAGTAATGGTTGCATCCAGCCTAAAAAAATTAAACTTCAGGCCACTTGAGTCTCTTCAATTTCTATGCAAACTTGACCAGCTGATCCTCCATCCTTTTTAAATCCTTGAGGAGGGAAGAGAAAACATCTTGTCTAGCAACTTCATCATGCTTTTGCAAAGTTGTATTGTTGACATCTACATGTAGTCCCAAACATAATGTTAAAAATCATATACCTGCATAGGCTTGATGGATATCTTCTTGCATTGATGGGAAAATCCTCGTTCTTTTTCTTATACCACAATTGCACTCGCAAAATAACATATTTCAATCATATACTTTAAAACTATACTAGGTGCATGATTTTGAACGATACATGCTCTAATACCAAGTGTAAGATTCTCAACCCACCAACTCAAAAGTCGTGATGGGATCCTTGATAGCTCTTTGGGCTTAATAAAAAAACAAAGTCTCTAAAAAGGAGGATAATCCAAGGGATAAACCCTCGCCATTAATAGTGACTTGAATCTATAGCCCTAGAAGAAGATTTACTTCTATCTCACTAGCAAAAACGGGACAAAAACCTCAAAAGAACTAAAACTTTTTCGGACCTAGAAATTCCATATAGGGACCAACGAATCCTGTTCCGAGGCTTTTTACTCAATACGTATATGGGAGCACAACCGTTTGTAGACTTCTCTTCCAATGGGAAAGCCTACTAGATATTTATGCAGTGGAAATGGATAGTTACCCAACTTCGACTCCACCCATCTGTGATCGACAACCTTAGTCGATCCCCACTTACTACCCCCCGCTCACACATGATCTTTTATTTTCTTATTACTACCACACTCTTTTGACACATAAAATATTGGTTCAATTCATCTTTCATAACAAAGTTTCTTTAAAACAATCTTTGAAAACAATAGTACAATTAGTATTTATCAAATAGCCACCTTTAGACTTAAGACAAAGCAATGTCAATAAAAGCAATTGTGCCTAGTATTCAACATGTCTTAAAATCACCTATACAAGAGTGAAAAATAGCACCCATTTCTTTATTCAAAAATTGGAGTGGAAGAAGACATCATCAAAAAAGCGTGAATGCCCATACACCCGTAACCAGTTGCCCATACAACCTGGTGGCTTCCCTAGGACTAAAAGAATGACATCCTAACATATGTAGAGACATAAACATGGAAGGAATAGAGACTCATTGTCCATGGGGGTGGTCAACTTAAGATTGGACACATAGCCATCATCGGTCTTCACCTAAAGAGAAAATATATCAAGGTTTCAGGGGTGGCCTTGAAACAAATTAGTTTTAAGGATGATCAAATAATTTTTGTATAATTTATCCAAACCATCCAAAGCATTTGGTTTCTAGTTTCTCAATCAAGTGTATGATGTTTCTTAGAAGATACACTTTCGCTTTCAATCATTTTTATGATCTCAAAAGTACTTATCTATTACATAGTAGATGAAATTTGATAATTTTAATGCTCGTGTTAGTAGGAACACTACTCAGATTGGCCTTGTGATCGTGTGTGGCCTAGATCTGTTAAGTATGATAATTTTAATGCTCGTGTTAGTAGGAACACTACTCAGATTGGCCTTGTGGTCGTGTGTGGCCCAGATCTATTAAGTATGGAGCTTGATTTACCCCTTGTAATTTTTAGTTTCAAAAATGCACATTTGTTAGTCCTCATTATGAGGAGGGGAAGCCATTGTGCGTGAGAAAAATCACTCGCCAAAAAATAAAAAATCACGCCCATCGGAATATTCCCTTTTTGCTAGAATATTATGGCCAAAGGGTGGCCAAAAAGTGGTCCGAAAATGGCCATTCGATTGGCCGGTAGTCAATGACCGGTTGTCGATGGCCGGTAGTCAATGGTCGATGGTCGATGCGTAGAAGTCTTTGGGCAGTGGCCGAATTCAATGGCCAGTGGCCGATTTCTAGGTGGACTTGTCTTCTCAAGGTCGGCTACACATGGGCGCATAGGAGAATTCAACTCGGACTTGTCTACACAAGGTCGGCTACACACGGCTACCTCTCATAAGAGAGGGCAACCCTTTTGGCCTATAAAAGGAGGCCTCTTCTACACACGAAAGGCATTACGAAGCTGATGAAACAAGGTGTATGTGAGGTGGTGAGAGTGAAGCAAGGCGAGAGCTCCATTAAGGGAATAATCCCTTTGTAACTTACTTCTAGTCTGAAGTACTAAAGCCATTGAGTGGCTGCTTTCCTTTGACGTAGCCCACATTGGGTGAACCATGTATATTGTGCTCTCTCTCTCTCTCTCTCTCTCTCTCTCTCTCTCTCTCTCTCTCTCTCTCTGGTATCTCTCGTGTGTGAAAATTATCTCTTTCTATTAAGTAAACTTCTATAATATCTACTTAGCTATGTCCTATCTTCTAACAATTGGTATCAGAGCAAGGTTTGCTCGTAGCTAAAGTATCTTAAGGAAAGGATTCCTTGAATTGGGTGGTGAGTAATGGCATAGGAAGGTAAGCTCAAGATCAAGAATTTCAATGGCAAACACTACCGGAAGATGCAAATTAAAGACCATCTCTACCAGAAGGACGTTTTTTTTCCACTAGACGATCTTGCAAAGAAGCTCGCAACAATGGTAGATGAAGCTTGGATTTTCCTTGACCAAAAGGCATTAGGAAAAATCCGGCTAAGCTTGTCGTCAATGGTGGCCTTCAACATTTTGGAGATGAAGACCACAGACGACTTGATGAAGTCACTTGACAGACTTTACGAGAAACCATTGACATTCAATAAGGTATTTCTCATGAAGTGCTTGTTCAATCTTAAAACCGTAGAGAGTGGTTCAATTGCAGAACACCTAAACGACTTTAACACCAACATAAGTCAACTTCGATCGGTGAAGATCAATTTTGACGACAAAGTGCAAGCCCTCCTTATACTATCGTCTCTATCGAATAGTTGGGACAGCCTTGTGATGGCTGTAAGTAACTCTGTCTCTGACACAAAGACTATTACGTTTGATGATGTTATGGGTATTCTCCTAAGGAGGAAATGCAAAGGAGAAACAAATGTGAATCATCGAGTGCTCCACTATCAGTGAAAACGAGGGGAAGATCAGAGGAGAAGTTCAAAAACATGATCGCTCAAGTTCTTGAATGTTGGAATTGCAGCAAGAAGGGTCACGTCAAGAAGGATTGTTGGTCCAAGAAGAAGAAGCACTCAGAATCTCAAGACAACAAGCCAACATCGAAAGCTAATGTGGCAGGTAAAGTAGAGTAAGATTATCTAATTCCCTCATTAGACAATATGTCTAATTCCTTTATAGTAGACTCCGAGGCTTCATTCCATGTGACACTACACAAGCAGCATTTCCAAGATTACATCAAAGGAAATTTTGGGTATGTATACTTGGGAGATGATGAAGCATGTGAATTGTCAGCAAAGATTTAGTTTGTGTCAAAACTACTAATGGAAATGAATGGAAGCTTAAAGATGTTAGACATGTTCCTTCTCTTTGCAAAAAATTGATCTCTACAAGACAATTGTATGATGAAGGTCACAACATTGCATTCGAAAACAAACGTTGGAAGATTTCAAAGGGATCTTTGGTGGTTGCCAAAGGAGAAAAGGTTGGTACACTTTACTTGTGTACTGTCAACACGCAATCCTCAACTTGTGCAACAGATACAGAAGTCGATAGTGCGGTGTGGCACTATTGGCTTGGGCATATGAGTGCCAAAGGAATGCAAATCCTTCAATCAAAGAAGCTTCTACCAAGTTTGAAAGAAGTGGACTTAGAGTTTTATGAAAATTGTGTTTACGATAAAAAAGAGAGGATAAACTTTCAAAAAGCAAAAAATGAAAAAAAAAGTTGAATTGGTTTATTTTGATGTTTGGGGGTCCTGAAAGTACACCATCCTTTAGTGGCTCGTTGTACTATGTAACATTCATAGACGATGCAACTAGGAAAACACGAGTTTATGTAATGAAGAATAACTACGATGTATTTTCCATATTTCAAAGGTGGAAAGACTCTGTGGAGAATTAAGCAGGTGCCAAGCTTAAATGCTTTAGATCCAACAATGGAGGCGAATATTGCAGCCAAACTTTTGAAAGCTTTTGTGCTAGCAATGACATTCGAGACAAAGGACAACCCTAAGGACACCTCAACAAAACGGCATTTTGAAAAGGATGAATAAAACAATCATGGAGCAAGCACGAAGCATGCGGCTACATGCAGGCCTACCGCTTGAGCTTTGGGTAGAAGCAATAAGCATGCTTGTGTACTTAATCAATTGGTCACCCTCAACGACATTGGATGGGGAGTTCCATAAGAGGCATGGACAGGTAAACCAGTGAATTATGCATTCCTTAAAGTGTTTGGGTGCGAAGCTTTTATGCACATAGATACAAGCCTAAGGTCAAAGCTAGATGCAAAGTCCAATAAGTGTTTCTTCATTGGCTATGGAGAAGCCGGATTTGGGTATCGCCTATGGAGTCTCGAAGATGGTAAAATCTTTAGGAGTAGGGATGTAATTTTCAATGCACAGAATAAGTACAAAGATTACTTGGAAAGAAAACAAACAAAAGATACAGGTGATAAGTACATGGAGCTTGAGGACGGTGAAGACTCAAGGAGTGCAAGCAATGACAACGTGCAACAACGTCAACCAAATGAGGAGCCTCAACCTATGCCCCAAAGGTCTACGAGAGCAAGTAGACCTCCAGAAAGGTTCATTCCTTCATTCAACCATCTCTTGGTCTTAGATTCTAGAGATCCAAAATCATACAAAGAAGCTATGCAACACAAATCCAAAGAAGAATGGATGAAGAGCATGCAAGTGGAGATGGACTCATTACATCGCAACCAAACATGGGAGTTGGTTGAGTTGCCTTAAAGGTAAGTGGGCATTGTAGAACAAATGGGTGTACAAGTTGAAGGAAGAAGAAGGTGGGAAGAAAATGTACAAGTCCAGGCTTATGGTAAAAGGGTTTTCTCAACATAAAGGTATTGACTTCAATGAAATATTTTCTCTTTGTTGTCAAAATGAACTCAACTAGGCTTGTCTTAAGCCTTGTGGCTGCTCATGACTTAAATCTTGATCAAATGGATGTAAATATTGCATTCCCTCATGGTGACTTAAAGGAGGAAATTTACATGCCTCAACCAAGGGGTATGAAGTAAATGGTAAGTAGAAAATGGTTTGCAGATTGAAGAAGAGCTTGTATGGTCTAAAACAAGCATCAAGACAGTGGTACTTGAAGTTCAATCGATGGATACTGGATTCAAAAGATGCAACTCAGATCACTGCGTCTACACAAAAAATTTGGGACATGGGAAGTTCACCATCCTAATGTTGTATGTTGATGACATGCTGATTGTAAGTGCACATAAGTCTTTGGGCGGTGGCCGAATTCTAGGCCCACTTGTCTTCTCAAGGTTGGCCACACATGGGCGCATGGGAGAATTCAACTCGGACTTGTTTAAAGGGTGGCTACACACGACTACCTCTCATGAGAGAGGGCAGCCCTTTTGGCCTATAAAAGGAGGCCTCTTCTACCCACAAAAGGCATTGTGAAGTTGATGAAACAAGGTGTATGTGAGGTGGTGAGAGTGAAGCAAGGTGGGAGCTCCATGAAGGGTATAATCCCTTTGTAACCTTCTTCTAGTTTGAAGCATTAAAGCCATTGAGTGGTTGCTTTTCATGGACGTAGCCCACATTGGGTGAACCATGTATATTGTGTGTGCTCTCCCTCCCCCCCCCCCCCTCTCTCTCTCTAATCTCTTGTAAGTGAAAATTATCTCTCTCCATTAAGTAAACTATTATAATATTTACTTAGCTACACCCTATTTCCTAATAGGGCCCTCTTTAGAGTGACCCCTCCTCCATCTTGTAGCTTGCACGCATCCTTTTGTGGCCATCTCGTCTATCATTTTCTAAAAGGATGTTGAACCATTATATAAAGTATTGAAAACTTGCAACAATTACCATGAAATGATTAACTTTTCCATTTTATAAACCTTTTATTTATCTCGTATTTCAAGTATCTAAGTCTTCTATTCTCTTTATTTCACTATAAAAAAACAAACATTAGCCCTAATAACTATAAAAAATAAATACCCAATTAAGATAATCTTACACCCACTTTCTAATAGTGGTTTAACTCTAAAAAATATTACATAATTTTTAAAGTTAATTTTTTGATTTCTCCTTTTAATTTACTGCAAAAAAATAATGAATTTTGATCCTACTAATTATTTAAACTAAATATCTAATCAATATATTTTTATCTTGACTTTATAACAATGCATTTTAACTCAAAAAATTATCACATAATTGTATAAGTTCATTTTCTAATATATTATAAAAAAATAGAGAGTTAAGCCCCTAGTATTTATCTAAATTAATTCTCTAATCAAGATATTTTTATCCTTGCTTCCTAGCAATGTATTTTAATTTATCTTCTAATTTATTATCAAAATAGAGATCTTAAGCCTTGGTAATTACTTAAATAAATATTTGATCAAGATGTTTTTATCTTGGCTTTTAAATAGTGTTTTTTTAACTTTAAAAATTATTACATAATTTTTTAAATGTTAATTTATTAATTTCTCCTCTTAATTTATTGCCAAAACAAAAAAATAACCCTAATAATTATAAAAGCTAATTGTGTAAATTGATTATATGATTGCACTATTTATATCATGTCTTTCTAATAGTTATTTTTTATTTTGAAAATTATTTCATGAATTTTTAAATCATTTTTCTAGTTTTTTATTTTAGTTTAGAGTATTTTGGACCTAATAACTATCAAAATTATAAATATAATTTTGATATAACTACCACAATTTGCTAATGGTATGTGGAAACTGTGAAAAATTATCTTATTAGTTTTTAAATTATTTTGCTATATCTCCTCTTAATTTTAAGGCTAATACCAGACAATTTGAGATTTGATGATTACAAAACTATTGAATATAATTTTGACACATTTTCTAGAGCTTATTGATAGTGTATGAAAGCTTTGAAAATTATCTCATAACCATTTAATTTTTTTAGTATCATTTTTGTTAATTTAGGCTAAAATGGAGCAATTTTAACACTATTATAGCTGAATAATCATATAATTAATGTTTTTGAAATTAAAGAACTAATATTAAAGTAGTTCAAGTATATAAAATAAAATTAATTTACAATAGAGAGAAGCTAATCCTTTTCAATTTATAATATAACTATAAAAATAAACGTATTTTAATTTGCTTTTCACTAATATGCATAGTTTAGGGTTGATTACATTGTCCATCTCACTAGAGTTTTTCTCTCGTACTGAGTTTGAGAAGGCTCTCTAGAGCTCAAAAGGGTTTTAATAGAACCTTCAAGTTTGAGGAGAATTATGAGAAGCACTGAGCCTCTTATAGGCTTTGTCGGCAAGCTAAGATTGTGCTTAAGTAACCTTCTAGCTTCTCACACAACCCCCCAGCTTACCCAAGCATCCCCTACTGCTATTTCTATCCTTAGCATGGCATGGTATTATTTCCCAATACCTGCTCAACTTGAAATGAAGTTCTACTAACTTGGTTGCAATCCATGCTTTAACTATACATACTTTTTCCATGTGGTTAGCCCATGTGACAAAATATATGTTAGGTCACGTGATATATTATTTTCTAACCCATGTGATAAAATATCTACTAGGGCTTCTAATTATTTATTTATTTAAATTAACATGTAAACTTCTAGATGTGATTCTAGGGTCGATTTTTGTTCGAATTTGATTCAGAATATTTCTAGTTGAAGTAATGTTGTGCTTAAATAAACATACCAAATGCAATACTTTTATGATAATAATTTACCAATTTTTATACCTAGTACTGTTAATCAAGATCAGGGGACATTTTCTTTATTTTGTAAACGTATAAACCTTACATGGTAGACATGATAGCAAAAATTAACATGAAAGTCAACATGAGGGCAAAAGTTACAGTAGAAATGATGATGGATACCATAAAAAGATGTTGTGAAGAGAGATTAAGAGGTATGGGTTAAGGTTGTTTCCATAGCTCAAAGTAAAATTAGCCTTTCCATGAGAGATACGGACCAAGATACAAGGCAAGATCTTATACTAATGAAAAGAAGATGATCCTTGGATAAGGAAGTATTCTCTCTAATATGAATCACCCTTCAATAGGTCGCAGCAAAGGGATTTCTAGGGTTATCATCACAAATAGGGGTGAAAATGTCTCTTCTACGTGACCACTAAAAAGGATGACTTCACTTGAAGCTAAGTAGCTAATAGCATTAGAGTCTAGTAGCTAATGATGCTGATAGATTGTGACTCTTGTATCAAGACAAAGGTGTCAAAGAGGAGCTTGAAATTGAGCTTAGGGAGGATGAACCAACCTTTTTAAGAGGTCAAACAAGGTATTCCATTGATGTTTCACCTGTGACATCATAAGATATCGAGATGTTCATTTCACATAGCTTTATTGGCACCATCTACTTTGGCCAAAGACAAGAGAAAGTTATGAGACCAGTAGCGAAAGACCATGCTTGATTCACATTCCCAAATATTTGAATTGTCATTGAGAAAATTCTATGCCAAAAACAAGAGAGATATTCGCATGGCCATGGCATGGACTTGAATATCAAATTATCAGAGAGATCATATTCTTGTTCTTGAATAACATGATTATGTAGTAGGACATGGACTATGGGGTAGGACACGCCTTTTGTTTCTCATAAATTTTGGAAAGACATTGTGTTGACTCTCCACGGATCAATAAAACTTTTACAAGCATGTAGAACCCAATGCTAGATAGCTAACAAATCACAAAAACCTTTATTTGTTTACATATGCAGATGCTCAAGGAGTGCAAGTTCTATTGGTAGATAAGTATGGATGAGAGTACAAAACTGTCGATCCAATCGGGTTGGAGACGTAGACTGCTTGGGTACTCCAATCTCCACCTATTATATACAACCAAATGTAAGTCCATCAAGGCGATCAAAAACCAATGTACAACTACTATTTATGGGAGTCTAGCTCACAATCCAACGAGCCAAACGCGTGGATATACCATTGTATTGGGGTCAAGTGGGTTGCAATTTGGTGATAGAGACTTAGGAACTATCACAAAAGATTCCATTTGGATTTTTTGAGTGCACAAAGTAGGAATAGAAGTCTTCGCAAGAGACCCAAGAATGATCAGATATGTGCCTAAACCACAATGAATGAGACCATCACAAATAGCCAAAGATGTAAGCAAGAAGTAAGGTGGATCTGGGGATCCTCATGCTCATGTGCCCCGCAATCCATGCTGTTAGCTACCGGAGGTCAACAAGCCAGGTGGCCAAGTAAGTTAAGGTAAATTTTTTGTTTTTAATTTATTTTGTTTTAAATTAATTTTATTTTTTGTTTTTTAATTTAATTTAGTTTATTTATAATAATAATAATAAAAAAAAACAAAAAAATTACAAAATCATAAAAATAATAAAAAATCAAAAACTCATAAAAAAATAAAAAAAGGCTTAAAATTCTACAAAAAATTTAAAAAAAACTCAATAAAAGAGATTAAAAAATTCTAGAAAAATAGAGAAAAACATAAAAAATTCAACGATAAAACACAAAAATTGTAAAAAATTCATAGAATTAAAAAAAATCATAAAAAATACGAAATTGACTGAAAAATCTCCAAAAAATATTTTTTTTCATAAAACCATCAAAAATTCCATAGAAATTAGAAAATTTACAAAAAATACCTCAAAAATCAAAACTTTCCAAAAATAATAACAATAAAAATAATAAAAAATCATAAAATTACCAAAAAAAATAGAAAATTTAAAAAAAAACAAGAAAAATAAAAAGAAAATTATCGAAAGAGCCAAAAAGAGGCAAAAGAGTAAAAAAAGCAAAGCCGAAAAAGTGTACCGCAACGCGAGCAAAAATCAAGAACAGTAGTCGAGAAACAAAACGAGCAAATCGCGGAAAAGCCAGAAACAGCAGGAGATCAGCCAAAAAAAGCGAGCGAAAAGATCAACTCGAAGCCGTAAGCGGCAAAAATTTCTAAATTTGTCAAAATCAAGCCAAAAATCGACAAGTCAAAGTTGTAAAACTCATCGAAGCTTAGAATTTCGAGCTGGATTTTGGGAAATCGTTGGGAACTGGACTCAATCTTTCATGCCAAGAACATTACTATTTTAGCCCAATTTTGGACATTGTTCCCACAGTTCAAACAAAGAACGCCAACGACTCGAAGTCATTCTGCAAACCGAAAAAGTGGCAAGTGCAAGCAATCGCATTGCAAATTAGATTTCAATTGGACGAACAGAGGCACAACTCACATGTGATTGCAGATTAGGCTAGTACGGGCAGCAAAAATTCTGCTAATCGATACCAAAATCTGCTAGGGGACAGTTTTTGTAGATTGAGCTAACATGGACTCAAATCGAGCCGAGAGTTCAAGTACAGCAGAGCAAGCTAGTAGTTGTAACAACACAACTACAATTGCAACAGAGCAGATTTTACAGCTATATGGCTACAATGGGGATAAATTTTTGTACGCAGATTCAGAAGGCCATAGATACTTAATGAGAGCAAAAGCAACACAAAGCCAAGATCTTATTGATAAGAGTAAAGCAAGATTCAGCGAGCTCCCAGATGTTCACAGATTTCAGTGGAGCCAGGTATTGCAAACTCAAAAATGAAGTGCAGAAAGAAGAAGTTCAGAAAGTCAACCTAAGTGGTTATTTAGAAATCTGCACAAGGCACCAAAACATACAGTTGGTGCATATGCAATCAGGGTCATTGTACATGGATTGCAATGGTCAGATTTATAATCTAGAGCCAGAATTGCAAGATCCAACATATCAACCAATAGAAGCTAATCTAATTGGAGAACCGAGTCAAAGACAGTACAAAGATCAAGATGGAGCATTCTACAACTTGATGCTTAGTGTTTTAAAAGAAGATGCCAACAACTTGGCAAGCAGAGAAGCAGGAACTTCTCAGCAAGAGCTTGACATGACGAAACCAAATGAAATACCACCGGTCATGGCGTATTGCTCAGATTGTGGACAAAAAGTTGGACATTTTTCTGAAGATTGTCCAAGAAATCCTGACAACAAGGACACATCAACTGCCAAGCAAGGCACATAGCAAATTGGAAATGCGAATCTTGAATCTTGATTGTGTGGTAATGCAATCAGATGATTCTGCATTACCATTAGAAGCACCAGTAAAAACATGCAAGTTCAAAATCAGCATAAAGATGCATATGCATTCTTTGAACAACAAATTCCTGCATGTGATATCATTGAATGTTGAAAAAACTGTTAGCTTTGCAAATGACTTTGCATCCACTGCACAAGTGTGCAATCATTCACAAGTCTAAGGGACACATCAAACAAAATGATGTTAGCTTTGTATGGCAAACATAATTCATATTCACACTATGTAGACCAAAAAGAAAAACTATACAAAAAGGTTCAATCAGTGTTTGAACGGCCCACGTACCAACTCATAGAAGTGCATCCAATGATAGATCAGAAAGGATGGTTCATTTCAGAGGAAAGAAACTATTACAGCCCATCCTCTCTAGAGCTGAAGGATATTACCCGAGTGAACCCAGAAATCTGTTCAGAGCCAAACTCTCCTCCATCGAAAATCAAACTTCGATGTTGTGACCAAACGAGCATATACTTTGACCAAAACAGTCATAGATATAGATGAGAGTCTAGCATCTATGATGCCTTGGGTCCTGAAACCACAGAAGCTCATATCATAGGAGACCCATGGGATAGACAATATCAAGGCAAAGATAATGCTATCTACAGCTTGACTTGGGGAATAATTTGCCATGTTTCACGGAGATACATAGGAAACTATGTAGAAGGTTTGCAGATGCCAAACATCAACATTGTACCCAAAGTGTACCTTCATAGTCCCAAAAGGTGAGACTAAATCAGAGCCAACCAATTTTGAACTCTTACAATGAAGCAGGCTATAGTGATCACCCTAGGAAGGGGGGAGCTGTAAATTCATCAAGCTCAGCTTATGTACCAGGAAATGCTACACCAGTTAGAAGCCCTAGAGCTTCTAGCCAACAAACCCCTTCAAGGCAAAAACCATTGAAAGATCATATGGTTGTTGGAAGTTTCCAATTGACCAAGATTCCATCAGAATCAGCAGGCAAATGCCTCTATGAAGATCATCAAGGACAAAAGTTTCAGATGATCTCCACAAGTCAGAGTAAAAAACAAACAAATACAATAGTGTTCAAACAATTACATGTGACCAAGCTCACATATGCATATCAAGATGCACATGGTAACAAATATTAGCAAGATCAGGACCTTGTACAAACCCATACGGATGGCCCGACTGAAGTCAAAGACTATCTGAAGATGATGCAAAGCCTCAAGCTGCCAGAACAGGTGACAAAAAAGTCAAAATCAATGAAAGCTAAAGTCCAGAAAGCTACACAAAGGTCACCACCAAAATCTCCACAGAAGAGACATATTTTTCCAAAAAGTATAGTGGATATTTTAAGATCAAAGGTTACTCAGATGCAGGTAGACAATGCTCATCAATTGCAAAAAAAAGTGCAATATTACAGCCACACAAGTCGACATCAATTGAAGCAGGTGATCAAAGCAAAGAAGCTGCAGATAAAGCTCAACCAAAGGACACAACCACTCTTGAGACGATCAAGTGCAACATTGTTGGTGAAAATGAAGATAAGCTGTCAAGAGAAATAAAGCTAGATTTTCAAGTAGACAAGAACCTCATGTCCTTTTGCACTTGGAAAAGATGTGGCCAACCACAACTGGAAGATGCTCCTGAATTTGTGAGCATTTCAGGAAAACAAAGGAGCATAATGCTGGGGAATCATCTCCACCACCATTCAAATAGGTATACAGATCATCACATAACAATTCCACATGATCATAGCAAAAGATATGCCAGACGACATCATAATGGGAATGCCAATCGCCCAAAAGCTGTTAGAGATACAGAATGTAAACAGGATGCAGTCTTCAGAGACAACAAAGAATGGAGATCAAGACTGGTCACCCACGGACGATAGCACAAAGTCCTCACACACAATTCAAATGGAAGATCTTATTGAAGATGATTCATCTCCATCGAACAGAACTTGAGAAGAGACTAAAGAAAATCAGGCAATAGCAAGTGCAGATCAAACGGAGCAAAGAGCAACCACAAAAGCTATTGAGCAGAGAATGCCACCAAAGTTAGAAGTAAACAAGAACAAGGTTGCAGACAACCAAGAAGCAATGGGAAGTCCAAAGATCAAATAGACATTGCCAGTCAAATCAGCCGATGCAAGTCAGAATGGAACACAAAGTCTCAAGCTACCCTCTATAGAGACACATTTAGATCAAGACGAGACAATGACAAAAGCTGGACAAAGATCTTCAATAGAACCAGCAATGAGAATAGTTGTAGTTCTCAGCAGTACAAAAGGAGCAAGTGTCAGATGCAATGCTCTATTGGATAAAGAAGCAAATTGCAATATGTTTGCAGACAACATCTAGAGCATTCTAGAGATTACTGAGGAAAATCCAGGTAACAGAGAAATCATAGGTAAGGCTACAAGTCAAAAAGAAAGGGTTGCAAACCTTAACATCCAAAATCATGAAGAGCAGTTAAAGTTTTAGGTAAAGCCTTCAAAGGAAATGCTTGTAGAAGTCATCATTGGACATCAGTGTGGTTAGACCAACACAAGGCCTACAAAGAAGGTACAATGCTAATACTCTCTTTTCCAAGAGATAGCCAACAACATTTACAGGTACCGTTAATGCTAGATTCAAAGTTGCAAAAGTCACAAGAATCGAAGACAAATCTTGCAGACAAAGGTAAAGCTAAAGTGGAACTTCCACCAATTAGCACAAAAGGAGTGACAGCATATGCCTCTACATCAAAGAACCCTCATGGATTAGCTTCCTCAGCAAGTCAAAATTTCAAAACTTCAAGTCAATTGCTGCCTCAACTGAAACCTCTAAGGAGACACCCAAAAAAGCAAAGGTATTTTAGTCAAAGTACTCAAGAAAGCAAAGGAAAGTCAAGTAAGTGTTTGTTCCGAGCAATTTACTCAAAGTCAATGATCCTGTTTGGATTAAAGACGAGATATCAACACAGAGAGACAAACATGTGGGATGGATAACATCACAATGGAGCTTAAAAAGAACAAGAGTACTATGGAGGTAACAGACACATATGGGCGCCAAAGCTGTAGGTTAGAGCATATGAAGTAACTTCAAGTCCCTCCCAAGAAAGAAGTCCCACAAGGTATCAACCCCAACAATATCCTAGGATACCTAAGTAGCAAGTATACAATAGAACAACATTGAAAGATGCTAAAATCTACCACAACTCTCAAGAGTATACAGAACAAAGATGGATTTCAAAAGATATTCCTCTTGGACAAGGATTCTACAAAGGATATCCAAAGATTTGGCTACCAGTCAATTGCAAGCCAACTGCAGCTACACCAGACCTGCATGAAGCTCTCAAGAACTCAACAAGACTTAGAGCAAAGCCAAAGTCAACAATGGAGATACAAAGGTCCTCAAGAGATTTGGATTCCTAAGTCTTCCAATGCTCCTAGTCAAAAGTCAAATGCCGATAGTGAACAGAGGCCTACAACAACATCAAAGACTCCGATCAACAGGCCCAATTGGAGAATCAAACGAATAATGGAGTCTTCACAGTCGAAGAAGTACAACCCAACGAATGCAAATGCACATTCAAAGATGATAAAGTAGGTATGGCAAAAGAAACCTTCAATGCCAACTTGGTCCTTCACTAATCCTCTTTTTAAGGATTCAAGCTTACTTTTACTTGAAGAAATGTTTAGCACAAGAATGTAAAAAGTCAAGTCGCCGGGGTGCCAAAAACACTCTTTGGCATAGTGAGAGTCGAGCTGCTGAGCCATAAAATGAGCAAAAGCATTAGTCCCAAAGCTTCAAGTCTTATTAAACTCTGTGCTAAGAGTCGTAGTTATTAGGCTTATGCTCAAGCTGGAAGAGTTGAGCATATCTAAGTCGTGTCGCTCATGCTGCGTGAGATGAGCATAAGAGTCAAAGTTTATTAACTTACAATTGGTGGAGTGTCATAGAGTCCAACACTCACGCACAGTAAGATAAGAGCACATATCCTCGTCAACGAAAACCATTCCTAAAGGGGTTCCAGCTTGCAAAGCCATGTCATATGCTTTTATAGCTACACCATCTTTCTGAAGAACCCCTCAAAATCTTTCTTGCACATCATATTGTTTTCCATGCATTTTTGTGTATGCATAAATAGGATGTCCCATCATTGGACATATGCATGAGACACTCTTTTTTGCTTCCACCTATGCACCTTGAGTGGACTACAACAGGCAAACCAATGTTCCATCATGCTATGCTACCCTCTCATATTTGCAACCTTTTTAACCCATATCTATCAACAAATCATGCCTTGAGTACTTTATTAATATTTCAAATGCCAATAAGTACCCCAATAATGCGTGTATCCCAAAGGCACTTTTTTCCCACTGGGTTTTTTCCCTTTGGTCATCTAGGTATTAGATCCTAATTTAGATCCTCATCATTCTACTTCCCTTGTACATAATTCTCATAAATAAATAGAAGCCTCCTCATTATGCTATTACATTGGACAAATGCAACATCATCTCTCATATCAGACTATTCAGACCAATGGAGATGCTGCAACAAATTGAACGTCATCAACAAATTCATCGACAAATAAAGACGATCAGCCCATCAACAATCAATCAAAAACCTTACACAGCCTCCACGGACACGAGGACGAGCACTAAAATCGGAAGGGGGGAATGTTAACTGAGTCAACGTCAGTTAACAGAAGTTGCTAAAGACCAAAGACGTACAAATGCACATCGAGGATCAATAGGAAGAAGCAATAAAGATTGGAGTTACACATTTTTCACATTTTCCCAAAATGGTCACGTATTGTAAATTCCCAAATTATTTCAAGCCATTGTAATATTTTAATGTGTTACGGGCTCAATGGGAGTTCCAAGTTGTAAAGAACAGGTCAATTAGTGTGCCTAGGTAGCAGATTTCACTAATTGGTGGAGCCCTAAAGGCCTTGGCCGCCCGGACATTGCATATTTTTACTCTAGATATATAAGGCAGTGTGTAAAAGAAATTAGGGTTCTCAAGCTCATTTGTTGAGAGCACTCTTTGGTGAGAGCTCTTGAGGTGTGTGGCTATGGAGTCCTTGAGCTTCTCCTTGCTCATGTGACTTGATTAACACTATTCAATGCTTAATTCTCTTTCACTATTCCTCTCTCATGCTTCTTATGATTGCCTATGATGCTTTGATTAGCTAGATCGTAACTAATTAGTGGTTAATCCCTCTCTAATCTTGTGTGATTACCCTCTCTTGCTTGTGTGTGCGTTTTGCAATCGTTAGTGTTGTGTGCGTTTTGCAATCGTTAGTGTGTGTGATTGGGTTGATTAGAGGTGAAGAGAAGTGGATGTGGAGATTTCCCATCATTGTGGCTTAGTTCCTCCATAGGCCGAGAAGATCACCTCATAGAGTTAACCATTCGTGTTGCCATGATTAGCTCACTAATCGTGTGAGTGTTTCCATGCCCTAGTCAGGTGGGTAGCTCATCCCTCCGGATTGATAATTTTGTTGGTCATTGGAGCTATGCAACAATGGAATCCCCAACAGCATGCATGCACTTCCACTAGCAATGCACTCATTGGTACAGTTACATTTGATTGAGGAACTCTCTCTCTCTCTCTCTCTCTCTCTCTCTAAGCAACCATAAAATATTTCTAATCTCCTATCTCTCCACTTCACATTCAATATTTTAGTTGTTTGAGGTGATAATTCCACTTACTTGACTTTGAATGAACTACAACCCAACCTCTTCGAGCTAAAAACACTTATCTACATACAAGCAATACATCAGAATGCACTCAATGAGAGCAGTGAAAGTGTAAGAAATAGCATCTATAACGAAGCAAGAAACTTGCAATTGCTCTAACTAGCATGTAAAGACATGATAGCAAACAAGTTGAGGAATAACTCCATCGAAGAATCAAAGCACTTGCAGTGCATGCAATAGAATGTATAACAAAGCAGGATAACAAATAGAAAAGTCATGAGGGAAGGCTTATGCTATGGATGTTTGGGCAAACATAAATTAAAAATTTTCCCTAAGAATTAGAATGGTGACCAACATGGTGTTGATCCTCTTAGTGACGAAGATGAGGAGGAAGAAAAAGATATGCTTGATGACTTTGACTCTCCTCAAAGAATGTCGCAAAGAGATGTGCTAAGTGTGCCAAATGTATACTTTTCTCCATGTGCTCAGAAGAAGTATCAATTCCAAGACACGACACTTACTATCATGAATGGATCTATGGAAGGAAAGCAAGTTAAGTTCTTGTAGGATCCACTCAAAACATCATCAATTCTAGGCTTGTCAAGAATTTGAAGCTAGAAAATGACAAGGGGCTCAGATATGGGATCAGTAAGTGGTTGATCTACCTCTCAAAACTTAGTCATATGAGGAGAAGATAGATTTTGAGATGAAATAGACCTTTCAATTTCTAATTTGAAGGAAGAGAAATTATAAAAGTTAGAGAAATTTAGTGCAAAAACCTCCAATGCAACCAATTTGCCTCAAAAATATTCTATGCATATGTTTTTCAAGTTCTTAGATGAAAACTTATTTTGAGTTCTACTTCACAAAACACAACACAAAAGGAACATTCCTACCAAACATTGTGAAATTCAAAGCTAGTGATGATTTGTCATCATTGAAAGTTGGGTTTATTTCTTATATGCACCCTTGCATGTCAAATATGAAATATTGTAAAAAGCTGATTTTGGTTATTTAATGATTTGTTTGAAATACCCTAGGGCTAAATTCAAATATACTAGCCATTCCCTTATTTATGGGTATTGCTTAGCTTGTTTGTTCTAGCGGATCATCGTGATGGACATCTATAGCATATCTATCTGGAACTAACATACTCAATGTCAATATTTTAGAAGCACTTGCAATGGTGCACAAAGACACCTTGGATTGCCAATCTAAATAGAGTAATCATTGCTAGAAGGTGCACCCAAGAGCAATCACAAATCAACACACAACATCAATCAATAAGCAAACGGTCAATCCTCACACCAACTAACCACTCGATGATTTTATAGCTAAATGAGCTCAGAATGCTTCAAACTCGAGGAGAAGGTAGGCAATGGCTATCAAAATAGCTATGGACCACTGAAACCTAATTTTGAAGGGTACACAAATCACAATTTATCGTTACATAAGTCGCCATTCTCCTATCAAAGGATTAGTAGTTAAACTTAAAAAATAAGTCAAACATAACTTTAGACTCATACAATGTAGATGTGATTCTTTATTAAATTGTAGTGAATACATTCAATATAACAAGCAAGAGAAGAGGAACACAATGCACTTGAAATTCGATCACCAGATTGAGAGAAATGTTGATTACAAAAGTGTTATGTAGCTTTAGCTTCACCCATACAACTACTTATCCAAAAAGTCTCCTCATTTCTCATAAAAAATCATATATATATCTAGGAATTCTAAAAAGTGATCTTTAGACTCTATTCCCATAGTTATAGTACAAATACATCAAAAGCGATTGGACAGATACAATTACATCTTAAATCTAAGAACTCTCAAGTATCTTTCACAATTTGGTGAATACAATAGGTTTTTTTAAAAACTAGAAGGGCTATCCTCCGTAGCATCGGCAAACACTCCCCTCTTCTAAATGATGTCCTCAACATCGTTCACTCGGTGTAATAGCCATCATTAAGTGATTGGATGGATTTGTTGAATCTTTGTCGCTCTTGCTTCAACCTTTACTCTCAGTGCAATGTTTCAAAGGGGATATGACTTTAGCGCATTCTAGTAGGCAATGTGCCTAGCTTGTAACCCTCTCATTAGTAGATTGAAGATCACTGACTTTATTTCAATGAAGCCCATAATCAAGCATTCTTCAATAATGGAAGGGTAGGAACATCAATCTGGCATAACCCCATGATTATATTGTTGGAAGGATTGTTCATGAGATCCTAGCATATTCTTCATTTACTTCCTTCAATGGTTGTGATTATCATCTTTGCTATTTTGCAAAAGCATTTGAGAAGCCAAATCTCGTACCACCTTCAATGTTTGTGCCATATATGTCTTTGAAGCTAAAACCTTTTCTAGGGGGTTGGCCAACACTAGGTAGTTGAGCACAAATTTCCTACAATACTTCTATGTTGAAAAAGCCTACCAAGTTCTTCTTTTGGGGATTAAATAGTAAGTAGGATCAATCCAAATGTGCTCAGTAAATTCTTTATAAATTGTTGCATCAACTGGTCTCTTGCCTCTTTTGCCTCCACACTTGTTGATTTTCTAAGATGGTCATTGCTTCGTCAACTGTCACCACAACTCCTTCATATGTGCCATGTGGGTTTGGTTAGAGATTAGGCAACAACTTTTTTTGGCACAATTATACTTCGTGCTTTATCATTGGCGATGCCAACATGTCGTACTCCAAATTTTTGAGTTATTTCACCGGCTTGATAAACTCTACAGCTCTAGAGGCCGTGACTTTGAGTTCCCACTTTATGTGTTCTTTAGGTGTTCCTTTGGGCATATCTTTGATTCATTTGGCCATTTCTTGCTTGGAATCCATAAGTGTACCTTCAATATTGAATTCTAAGGGTGTCTTTGCTTGAGATGTGCTTAGTGCATCTTGAGTGGCTTGCAATTGAGCTACAAGGAATTCCAATAGCTCGACCGACACAAACTCTACTATGAATATACTCGGTAGCTTTAGATCTTTGGTCGCTTGTAAATCTTCGAGTTGCATGTCTTTCACAAATACATGGTCATTGTTTTCTTGTAGTTCTTTCTTATATTGAGTTGCTTGCAATTCTATCTTGGCCATCTGCTCTTCCATGTCATTCTGGGACGTGCTAGCCATAATGCCACTTACTAGCATTTGTCTTTGAATCTTCTCCTCTTCAACCTCTCTCTTCAGCTTTGCTATCCCTTCAATCTATGTGGAGTTTGAGGGTGTTTTTTAAGAGGTTTGTGCCACTCGGTTCATGGGTAGAGTCATCAGTGTAGAAGATATTGAGTCGTAAGAAGTTGCTAGCTGATCATACATTCTCTTTTTTCCCTGCATTTTTCTCTTCCAACCTGTGTATTTCCTCTTGATTTTTGGATATGAAGGATTCTAGGTCAGCATACATGAGTTCAAGATCCTTTTCCAACCTTGCCTTCTCTTCTTGGAGTTGGCGTGTAGCTCTAGCTCTTTTACTCTAATCTTCAATCTCTTCTTTGTGGTTGCCTTGTCTTCAAAGGCCGCTTTGACCTTCCCTAATTGTTTCTCTCTTGTTTTGATGATGGAACGATGATTGATATATTCTAATTTGAGCATTCTAAGAGTTTCATCCATGTTGAACTCTCAAACCACATTGATCTCCTTCCCATACAACTTCTTTTCTAGGTCCTCATGCTCTTCTTGTGTTGGTGATTTGACGGTTGCTTGCCCCTTATATGTAGATGATCCCGCTATCTCCATAGTATCTATACTTTGGCTCAAAGCTTGCATCTTCTTGTCTTCATATTTCTTGGGGGATTCTTCTTGATTGATGCTTCCTTTAGGGGTTCTTGAATTGGAGCCTTTGATGATGCTTGATGCTCTACCTCTTCTTGGGCTTGGGTAGTTTTTGGCACTCCATTGGTTTCATCTTATTGCTCCCCCATTGCAATGCATTCAATGATTGTATTAGTGGTGGTGATGGTATCAAACTCTTTAGGTCCTTCAACATACTTCTTCTCTTGTTCCTCTTGTAGTTCAACAATAGGCTCAATGGGTGTAGCTATAAATGTTGGATGTTTTGAATATTGTTTTCTTTGGCTAGAGAGGACATAACAATTGCTTCTTCTTCTTGTCTAGCTACAACTTCTTTTGGAGACAAATTTGGGATGGTAAATAGGTCCTCTTCTAGTTATTGTTTCTTAGTAGCCTCTTCACTCTCTTTTGTCTTCCTCTTTAGCATGTCCTTGATGTGTGTTTTTTTTAGCTTGTGCTAAGTTGAGATCTTCCTGAACCTATCTTTTTCTTTCTTCTTGCCAACTTTTGTTTTGTGTTGCTAGGTTGGTGAACTCATGCTTGGCTTCGTCCTCAGCTTTGTTTGTTTTCTTAGATCTAGCTATAAATTCTTTAGCTCTCTTCTTGCTTTGGCTCTTTTTATGGTTGCCTCCATCTCCTCTCTGCTGTATGTCTGAGGCACATTTGTCTCTTCGATCTTTTTCCCCTTGGACTTCTCCTTGATGGTCTCTAGTTCACTCTCTTTGTCCTTTGAGGGTACTTCTTCTTGCTCTTGTTATGCTCAGTCTTTGTAGCAATGAATCTTCATCTTCCTTTGCTAGTGCTTGTGAACTGGACCCTCTTATAACTTTGTTGGGCAGTGTTGCTTCCAAGACCTTCACTAATGCATCTTATGAATGAGCTCCAGCCAAGTAGGTACAAAAGGGTGTTGGTCCATCACATCGAGTGCTTGATATGCTATTTTGGTGAGCATCAGCCTTGAGTTCATGTATGATTTGTACTTGTGTCCCTCTTTTAGGTTTCCACTATTGTCGTCTTCTCTGAGAATCCTAAAGCCATCACTACTGCTAAGTGCCTAATTGGATATATATAGAGGGGTTTGGTACTTGGAAACGCTATGAGATGAGCCACACTTCTTATTCTGTCTCTAAATAAAGCATGTATCTAAAGGTAAAGTTATATCCTTTTTTCTTTATGAAGGCTCTTTCATTGTCTATCGACAAGGTTCTAGGTAAGAAGTTATGGTTTCTTGCTGGAATATTTAGGCCTCCATGATGATATCTAAATTAATATTACCTTAGTTTGACTAAGGCTCCATGTTTTATTGGTGTTTTGCTTCCCCATTGTATTGAATTATGCTCATCAATTTGTGGGCTCTTTGATAATCTATGCCCCAAGCTGGTAACTTGAAGTTTATATCGAGCTAAACTTTCTTGACTACTTCCAAAACTTTCTTTTGTAATGTCCATAGTTTTAATGGGAAAATGGTAGCTCTAAGCATAGTACCTTCTGTACTAGAGCTTTTCCACAAAGATATGGTTGCTATCTTTTACAGTTCTTCATAAAAAAATGTGGGAGGCTTCATGTGAGATCAGGTTGGACACTTTATTTGGTGCAACTTCCCACTCTCTATGTGCTCTTTATTTCCAACAAGGCATCCTATAAAGTACAAATTTTTTAAGATAATTAGATGCCATAAAAGATGTCCCAAATCAAGAGATTGAAATTTGACTTTTGGATTCGATGACCATAACTTGACCATAACACAAAATTGAACATAACTAAGAGCAATTTCGACCCAAAATTGACCAAACTTTGGCAATCGACTTAAACTACCCCTAGGGACAAGTGTCCAAACTAGCATGTGAAAAGGGATTGGGGTACATGGAGTGCGATCCATTATTTTTGGTCAAGTTCACTTTTGAGGATATGGTTTGAATCAACATGATTAATAAATTATTTGGGCATGATTTTTTGGAATTGGTTTGAATTCTAGGCTAGATTTTCCAAATTTTAGAGATGTAAGTCGAGCATTGGTTTTTGGTTGAGGTTTTGACTTCCAAACATATAAAGATCAAAGTGTTGTCTTGTGCAAAAAGGCTGTGCAAAAAGGGTTAGGAACATGGATTACGATCCATCATTGGTTGAATGTGAAAAGGAGACTTATACACTTGGTTCTAGTGACTAATCTAAGCCTATTGAGTGAAGTTCAATGCAAATTTGAATGGAAGTAGCACAAATTAGTATAATTTTGGTTTTATGGAAATTGCTTTGCATGTTTTGCACTAACTCTTATTTTTAGCCACTTTTTGTTGGTGATCTTGACTAGCATTTTGTTTCCTTGGGCACTTAGGCACCTCTGTATGTGACTTTTTGATGGTGCTAGTGGTCCAATCCCATGTGCAAAATGATTTGTTGAAGTTTTTGATTTTGAATTAGTAAAATATTTTCCAATGTTGAAGCATTTTGTTAGATATTAATGTTAGTGTTTGTAAGGTTTTGGAAGTTTTGGTTATGCCTCTTGCTTAGTTTCTCACTACTTGCCAAGTGTTGAAGTCCTTTGCAACTCCTGCTAGGGATGATGGATCGCAATCCATTATTTTTGGGAGTTTACAACTAGGCTTGTATCTTGCATTCCTCGTGCTACATAGCTTACTTTGGCACTAGTTTCCATGGTTGAGCTTCTCAAGATTTATGTTGCTTTTCATACTTGCGTAGCATGTGTTTTTTCAAGCATAAATATGTGGGAGTGGATGCGGAGTGTAAGAGACAAAAAGAGAGAAGGGGGAAGGAGATGAAGAGATAGTACACAACCCATTGGTGGAGCTTTAGAGAGTAACCCTCTCTATCTCCTTATTGTTTCTATATAAGCAAAGAATGAGTATGGGTGGCTGGCCATTGCCTTTAGGTAGCCACTTGGCCTAAAACACTTAGAATCTCACACTTGAAGGCCAACGTGGCCCAAGTGGCTAAAGAATGTAGAGGCTATTATGTACAAATGGACATACGTGAAGCATGACCATAGCTTCACCCTACACCCATCATCTCTATGCAATGTGCAAACCGCTTTGAGCCTAAGCTCTTTGTTAGAGCATCCGTTGGGTTTTCATCTGTGTGAACTTTGGCTAACTCAATGCGTTTGCTAGCCAATATCCCGTACCACATGATACCTGACCTCTATGTGTTTTGACTTGGAGTGAAATACAAGGTTCTTTGCTACTGCAATTGCACTCTGACTGTCACAATGTAGCATCGGAGTCTGGTGTATATGAAGGTCTCCCACTAGACAAGATAACAACACAGCTTTCTTACTGAAACTGGAAACTGCAACATACTCTGCCTCAGTGGTGAAAGACAATGTGAAATTCTAGAGACATGATCTCCACAAACTTTCGCTACAACAAACAAGAAAATGTAGCCAGATGTGGATCGCCTAGTGTCCACACAACCTGCATAGTCCGAATCACTGTATCCAACTAAGGATGCACCACTGTTCCCAAAGTGTAAGCACTTGCTAGGTGATCCCTTGATGTATCTCAAGATGTGCTTCACTGCTCCTACACACCAGTTCTTCCTGTGTTGGCTTCTCAGGCTTTATTGCAAAAAAAATTGGTTGTTTCATGTAGACATCCTCTTTAATATCCCCATAAAGAAACACTGTCTTCACATCCATTTGGACCAATCCATGTCCTCGATGACTACTAGACCAAGCACATGACACAATGTAGTCATCTTGACATGGGAGAAAGATTTCATCAAAATCTACGTCTTTCATTTGCTTGAACCCTTTAACAACCAATCTAGCCTTATACTTAGGCTCGAGATCATACATCATGTACTTCTTCTCAATTCCAAAGTTCCATTTGCTAAGATCGAGTTATACTCAAATTGCATAGCCTCTTCCCACTTCACACTATTGTCCATTTGAATGGCCTCTTTGTAGCAAGTGGGTTCACCGCAGTCAGTGACTAGAAAATAGTCCAATCTTGGCTCAAAATGCTTAGGTGCACGAGATGTACAAGTAGATCTCCAAATCCCTGACTGTTGGATTCCACTCTCTCAAGAGCAACATGTGTGTGTGTGTGTGTGTGTGTGTGTGTGTGTGTGTGTGCTAGTGGAAGGTGCATCACTAACATGTCAAACATTCTGTGTAGCTGGTGGTGAGGCAACATCCTCTTACCGTACTCTGTGATACTCATTGTCTTTCACTGGCTGTCTATGCATCTTAGACTCGTTGAATATCGCCTGTGAGCTACATATAGCCTTCTTAGATTTTGGGTGCCAAAGACAATATCCCATCTCTCCGTCTACACCATATCTAACGAAGATGCACTTGTGTGATTTGGGATCCAGTTTTTGTCTAAGTGCTTTTGGCACATGTGAGAATGCCTCACACCCAAACACACGTCATCTATCATAATTGGGCTATTTGTCCGTCCACATCTCCTGCAAAAACCTGTACTTCAATGGTGTACTAGGTGACTGATTGATCAAATAAGGAGTTGTCATAACAACTTCTCCCCAAAATTCTTGAGGTAAGTTGGCCATAGACAACATAGAAGTGACCCGTTCTTGAACGATTCTATTCATCCTCTTAGCCACACCGTTTTGGGTGGGTGTGTAAGGTGTTGTAAACTGTCTTCTAATGTCTTGTTTATTGTAGAAATCCTTGAACTCGGAGGAGATGTACTCGCCTCAATTGTCACTTTGCAAAGCTTTAAGCTTTCTACCCAATTGGTTCTCTACCAATGATAAGAACTTTTGAAAGACATTAAAGACGTCGCTCTTCTACTCCAAGAGATAAACCCACACCTTTCTAGTAGAGTCATCTATGAATGTCAGGAAGTATAATTCTCCCCCTAGAGACTTGACTGGCATAGGTCCGAGAACTCCCTAACTCCTTGTCCAAAGGTTCTGACATCACCCTAGTCTGTTTGCCGTAGATGCAATGCTCACATAAAGAGAAGTTACGGTAATCTAACAATAACCAGAACGCTGCAAGACTTTCATTCTCTTCTGACTCATATGACCTAGCCGGCTATGCCACAACTCTGTAGATGGCAGCTCGGCCACACAAATAGAATTCTCTTTCATGAAAGAGACATAAAGTGAGTACAATGAGCCAGACTTTTGGCCTTTAAGCATGATCAGATTCCCCTTTTTGATGATCCAAGAACCATGAGCAAATATGGTAGTGTAACCCAAATCATCCAGTTGTCCAATTGACATCAAACTCTTTGTCAATTTGGGTACATGTCTGACATTCTACAACATAAACTCAGTGCTGTTACCTATATAAAACTTGATGATGCCCACACCGCATATATCAAGCTCATAAGAATTGCATATCTTCATTGTGCCATGTGTGGTAGTGTATGTAGAAAACCACTCCTTGTGAGGAGTCACTGAAAGCTAGCACGTGAGTCCACAATCCAATTCTACACATAACACTCGTTAAGAGCTAACAATGCATCAAGACTCAAATTCAATGTGAAAATCAACACATCATTTGGCACGTCAAAAATTGTCTCAATGGTTGGAGACTCAACCACATTAAGCTCTTCAATTTTCATGCTACTTTTAGATTTTTCAGTCTTCGCCCTTATCACGCTGCATTGTGCGGCAATCTTTCTTTAAGTGTCCCTCTTATGGTAGTAGTAACACTCAACATTTCTCATGTCTTTGCCGCGACTCTTGGTACGACCTTGCTTGTGATCCTGAGAACGGGTGCGGCTACGACCATGCTGCTTTTGCTTGTCACAATTGCCACTAGCCACATACGCATCACCATGCCCACTCGCATCAAGGGATTGACGTCAAATCTCCTTAGTGAGCAACACACTAGCAACATCGCTTAAAACTAGATTTCCATTAGGCGCAGAATTGCTTATGGCTGTGTTGAAGGTATCCTATGACGATGGTAGCGAACATAGCAAGAAAATGGCCTTCATTTCATTACCAAAATTGAGACCTTTTGAAGTAATCTGTGAAAGATGTTGTTTAACTTGTTCAAGTGAGAACTAACATTAGTGTCCTCTTTCATATTCATGTGCATAAGCTTCTTCATCAAGAAAACCTTGTTCGAGGCATTGTTGCTATCCCATGCTGCACATAGAGCATCCCATAAATCTGTGGCATTGGTCTTATCCATTATGGTAAAGTAAATGGATTCACCAAGGTGCAGACAAATGGTCACCATGGCACACTCATTCAAGTCTTCCCATTGTTCATCAATGTATGCATTCTCTCTTCTTTCATGCAAGGGTGCTATCAAGCCTTTGTTGATTAAAACATCTTGCAATGCTGCCGCCAAATAACAAAGTTTGTGCCATCAAACTAGTACTCTTCTCTTTCGGAAGCACTACTTGCAACCATGACTCAAGAGAATGTGGCCAAAAACTTATGGCAATTTTTTTGGGATAATTTTGGCAGAGTTTCCCCCATAACAAGAGCAGAAACTCAAACCAAATGTAGTAAAATCACTATGTAAGAACAACCAAATGTGCCAAGAACGCATAAAATGGAATCGCGAGAAAAATTTGGCAGAGTCTCCTTTGTACGAGGAGCAAACTTTGAAACCGGACAGGACAAAAGTAAGCGCATGAATTGCTAAAAACAAACACTAGGCATAAACTGCTCAAAACCAACTGTCGTGGTGACCGCCAACTCGACGTCAAAAGCAAAAGAAACTGTCCAGATACATATCCTATGGCGAGGGTACCATAAGAGGGGAACTCCAACTACCTGTATGATTGAACGTATCTCAACATTCGAGAATACCCCAGCTCAAGGAAAACCTCACGTAACCACCCTCTAAAGGCTAAAGCAGACACAAAATGACTAGCCATAATCTCAAAAAGGGCTCTTCTGGTCAAAGTCTCAGATTCTACCAAGAAAACTGCCAAAATAGCCAAAAAATGGCTCCACATGAAGTACAATAGGCAGTAACCGCAACTCAACTGCAGGGATATTTGCTCTCAAAAGAGCTCAATAGCAGTAGGTGTGCTCAAACAAACATGCATCTGTCAACGCATCTATCCACAGAGAAACTGCTATCAAAATGACTGTCAAAATTGCCTGAAAGGTGCTGTGCTTGTAAGTGTTTGGAAACATGGAGAAATTGCTGTATGTGGGCTTGAAAACCCCCTGTAACCCGTGTGTTGGTGTAGAATGGGAATGTCGGTGCTGATTTTCACCGGCGACAGAAATGCGCTAGTCGAGTAGCTGCCAAAAAAGTCAAAACTAAAAACTGTGCTGTAGAGCGCAATTGATGCGCTCGGTGCCGATGTCGGATGCAATTTCTCTATGATAGAAGCACCTCACCCGTGCATGCCGCAAGCACAATCGTCCACGGGAAAACGCTCGTCCATGAAAATGCTACTGTCGGGGCCGGATGTCAAAAATTTGCCACGTAATGAGAGGTGGTGCCAAGTCGCAAAAACCAGTGTCAAAAGCGATGTGCCATGCCATCGAAGAATGCTAAGAACTGAGGTCAAGTTGTGTCGATGTGGAGCAACGAGTCATCGATGTGTCAAAGCCCTATTCTCTCTCTCTCTCTCTCTCTCTCTCTCTCTCTCCGCTCTTTCACTCTATCTCTTTGTCTCCCTGTTTCTCGGGCGTGTGTGAGCGGGGTCCCAAGTTGTTGAGGGCTTTTGGTGGGAGAGCCCCCTTGCACACATTGAAGTGTAATCAAAGTTTTTTTTTTTTAATTGCTTTTTTATACACTATCGAAATGTCGAACTGTCTACGGGCAGTGGGGAGTGAGGGTGTGTGTGTGGGCTCTGCACGCTCCAAAGCTTGATTTGAAATCTACTCACTGAGTGTGTGTGTGCGCGCGCGCGCGTGCAACCACAAGAAAAATTTGCTGCCAGCACTGTCGATTCTGCCCCGCGAATGCTCAATTTGCTGCTTGAATGCTCAACACTGTTGTCCAAAGCCTTCGATTGGCTTTGCTCCAAAATTTCCCTGCTCGACCTGCCAACCTACTCAGGCTTTGAATGCCTTCAATTGCTGCTTCAAAAGCTTCGAAAGAATGCTCGGTTCTGCTCCTGCTTGCCCGATTTTCATCCGATCTGCTGCAATTCGATTGTGCCATGCTCAACTCCAAATTATTTCACTTTTTGACTTCTTGAAACCCGATTCTCTGATGAAGCTCCTATCTTCTCAAGGCTCCATGCTCGATTGGGAGGGCTGCACGCGGGGGGTGTACCTGAGATCGAACGAGCTCCTAGGCTTTGATACCACTTGTGGAGTGGATGCGGAGTGCAAGAGAGGGAAGGACAGAAGGGAGAAGGAGATGAAGAGACAATACACAGCCTGTTTGTGGAGCTTTAGAGAGTAACCCTCTCTATCTCCTTATTGTTTCCATATAAGCAAAGAATGAATATGGGCGGTTGGCCATTGCCTTTAGGCGGCCACTTGGCCTAAAACCCTTACAAAATATGTAAGGGGAAGGTGGAACTTTTTAAGCTTGTAACTACTAATCCCATAAGGCATTTATTCTCCCTTTAATGTAGCAAGCTTGATGGCATTGATTGTGATATGGATTGAATCACAAAGGGTCGTGTGGTGTCATGTATGAAGCATGAAACTCGGGATTTCTTCAAAGTCATGATACATTGGTACTGTAAAAAAGCTTTATTAAATTTGGAGTCTATCAAGGTATCATGAAGAAAATGTAATGCATCCCATCTTCCAAACCACTTTTTGATGTCTTGCATCCATTACAAATTTGCTATTTTTCTTATGTGTGCCTTCTTGACTTTTTGACTTGCTTCCCATGCAAACTTCTAGAAAGTCAATATGAAGGTTTTTTTTGCACCTTAAACATGTATGCCATGACTCTCTTTGTACTGATAACCTCAATAGGAGGTGATCTAGACTCAAGAAGTAAGAGCATGTATGGTGTTTATGTCTTGACTTGGAGAAAGTTCATAAGAAAAAACTTCTACATATTCTCAAACTCCTTCAAAGTAGAGAGATGCTAGACTTCAATTCCATAAAAAATAATCGGCATCACAAATGTTCCAAAAAGTGTTAAAGAATCTAACACTTACTTTTAAATTCAATGGAATTTAACTATGAAAGGAGAGAGTTTTCCTTTAAGAGAGAGATCGCAATGAGAACATAGGTTTTTTGGGTTGATTTCTTTTCACAAACACACATCAAAAACACTTTAACCATGCACATAATTCAAAAATAATAATCAATTAAAATTGACAACTTGATGAGGATCGGATTCACTTGGAACCAGTCCCCCCTCCACTTGTATTATACTCCTCTTCAAAAGAGGGCTTTGTTACAATACATGTTTGTGCTCTTGCGGAGCTATGCTTGAATCAAGAACATGGTGTCTTCAAGATTCCATGGTATAACCCTCCTTCCCAAACCCTAAACACCCCAACAGGGAGAAAGGAACTGCGGGGAAAGAGGAAGATGAAGGTGTAGAGAAGTATATTTCAAGCAAGAGAATTGATATTCCATGTACTCTTGCTATGGGAAAGCTCTTAGCATAGCTTAGTAATAGAATGGTAGAGATGGAGAAGAAGAAACTTTTATTGGCTTGGATTTGTATCCATACGCAAGAGCTTGAGCATAGAGTCAGTCTCTAGAGCTCCAGAGAGAGAGAGAGAGAGAGAGAGAGAGAGAGAGAGAGAGAGAGAGAGAGAGAGAGCTTGCTTTGCCAACTTGGACACTTGAGAGAGTGCGTGAGAGGAGCAAAAGCTTCAAAAATGCAATGAGCCCTCTCTTATGTAGCTATGCTAGTGTGAAACTAGATTAGAATGCTTCACACTTGACCAATGAGGTGAGAACACCTCCTAATGTAACTCAAGCATGCCCAAAACTTGTCCCCCTCTTGCCTTGCATGCTAGAACTTGAACCCCCACCCATGCCCCCCCTTTCTCCCTTCCCCCCTTCTTGGGATTCATCTTGGCAAGTGGAGACACCGTGCACACTCACATACACTTGTTTAAGTTCACACAAAGCAAGCACATGCTACCATGGACATGTGGCCTAGTCAAGCTTAGTAAACAAAGACTAGAGTCAAATTACTAAATGAGGAAAGTGTGACCTAACCTAATCTTTAGTTTTTCCCTTTCATTTAATAAAAAGCATAAGCTTATCTTTTAATTAATTAGCTCGGGTGCAAGACCTTTGCACAAACCTTGTAGGTTTACGAAGCTCACTTAGGGCTATAGCCTACCTGCTAAATTAGGGTAATCTTTGACAATAATAAAACTCACCCCTTGGGCTTTAAAACTTTCACCTCCTGTGCAAAACTTTAGCACAATACTTTGGAGGTGCCGCCAAGCTGCTCCTAGAACCTGCTAAATTTAGACTAGCTAAATTTAGACATTTTGTGGCAAGTTAGAATTTCACCCCAAGGCTTTCCAGACTTCATACTTAGAGTCTAAACAATTATTCTAATGACTTGAGCTTAGCACAATCACTTTCTATTTTTAGACTCCTACAATTTCTCTCAACCATCTCCTTTGTCATGTACCTTTGATCAAAATTGCCCGAGATGCATTTATCCTTCCTTGACATGTACCTTTGATTGAGATAATTAATAAGAAATTACCTTTGCTCTTTTATGGAATTTTCCCCTTTTGGTCCCAAGCCTTGACCGGTTGGTCCTTTAGCATTTAATCAATTTCACTTGTTCTCTTTTTATTTTCCCGAAACTTAAGTGGCTAATCTAAGCTTGAAAATACTTTTAGAAGGTTAGAAATTAATATTCATGACATTACCTCTCCCTTGAATTCATACTCGTCCTTGACTATGGGTTGGAAAAATAAAGTCATAGCTAGTTATGTTGCTTTGGGTAGAGGATCCCTTTTTGCACGATGACATTCTTCCATAGTGCTGACTAACTCCATTTGGTGCTAGGAAGGCCTAGCTATTGCAAGCATGCCTTTACTTAGCCCTAATCATCTTTCACAGAAGATTGGCAAGGCCTACTAGATGCTTGAGAGACTGAGCTTCCGCAAGCTTGATTGATGGTATGCATACACTTAAAATTTATGAACTTTGAAAAGAAATTTTAGAGTCAAAACAAGACAAAATTCTTTATAGAATATACTTTGCATCCACCTTGCATCTTTGAAAGGATAATTCTTAAATTTGACAAGATAATGTCAAATAGCCTTATCACTTCTTAAAACCTTGTCTCTTCATGTGATAGAATGCTATATGGCTCCAAAATCTCTTCTTGACCCTCAAACTTACGTGGTTTCTCAATTACTAGTTCTTTGGGTGGCTCGCCCTTATACGATTTCAAAAGGCTCACATAAAAGGCATTATGAATGAGCCAAGTACTTGGTAACCTTAACTATAAGTTGTTTTTTTGATAGACTTAAGAATTTGAAATGGGCCATAATATCTTTTTGCTAACTCAGCATTATATTTCTAGTGACGAGCTGGTGACCCATTGGGCATCCTTGTGTTCTCTTGTCTGTAGTGTGACTTAGGCATCCACAAGCATCACACTGGACTTCAAAAGGCTTTGAAAGATCTGGTAATATTAGAACAGTTTGAGAGATAAGCTTTGCCCTTAAACTTTTAAAAGCTTCATTCTCTTTTGTAGTCCATGCAATATTAACATTATTCTTAGTCAAATCATACAATGTACCTGCCATGTGTGAGAACTTTTCTATGAATCGTCTATAGTATGCACACATTCATATAAAGCTTCTTAATTCGAGTAGAATTGTTGGTATAGGCAATTATTTTATTCCTCTAACTTTGCAAAGTCCATTTGAATCCCTGCTTGAGAGTAATATGACCTAAATATTGAATCTCTTTTAAGAAAAAATCACTTTTCTTTTGATTATTGTAAAGCTTATTGTCTCTCAAAACTTGAATTTACATGAAGATGTTGCCTATGTTCCTCAATAGTCTTTGACTAGATGATACTGACGTCAAAGAACACTCCCGTGAAGCTTCAATGAGGTTTGAAGAGCATTTCCTCCATCATTTGATTAAAGGTAGGTGGTGCATTGGTAAGTCCCAAAGGGAGTACCAAGAATTCATATAGGCCAAAAGTTGTTCAAAAGGCCATCTTGTGAATATCTGCAGGCACTATCCTTATCTAATGATAGCCACTTTTGAGATCTCTTCTACCAAAATAGGTAGACCCTTGTAGCTTATCAATTAAAACTTCTATCCCAGGAACATGAAATCTATTCTTTATGGTTATCCAATTAAACGTTCGATAGTCCACACACATTCTATAAGTACGGTCTTTCTTTTGTATTAGTAGAACGGGTGAAGAGAATGGACATGAACTAGGCTTGACCATCTATTTTTCTACAAGTTCGTTCACTTGACTCATAATCTCCTCTTGCCGAGCCACCAAGACTCAATAAGGAGGCTTATTAGGGAGGTGAGCTACCAAGTAGAAGTTCTATGGAATGATCATCTTGTCCCCTTTTGGGAGGTAGCTCCCTAGGAATGTCATCTGGAAACACATCTTGAAACTCATTTAGGAAACTAGAAAGTTCTAACTCGTCTTTAGTTTCATCTTTAACTTCATTAGGAGCACATGCGTCTTTCTTAAACTCCTTGACAAAAACCATGTATCAAGAAAGAGAGATTTTCATTACTTTATTTAAAGTTTGAGTCTATACAAGAGGTATGATGTTGCCTGCACTATTAACATCCAATGCAACATCCTTGCCTCAATAGGAAAAGAGGACTTTTCTTTCTAGAAACTTCATAGTGGCAGCAATGCGATCAAACCATGGTGCCCCTAGGAAAACATCTTCATGCTTGAGTGGGGAGATGAGGAAATCTTCCTTATCAACATAATTTTTCACATGGAGCCTTAGCTTCCCAATCATCGGAGTGACTGAGACCTCTTGCTCTTTGAAAGCTCCATCCACTTGTACCACATCTCCTATCTCAAAGTCATGAATTCCTAGCTTGGTAGCTAGCTCAATAGAAATGAAGTTGTGCGTAAAGCCAAGGTCAAAAAATATAAAAGCATCATGCTCTCCCCAAGCATAAGAGAGTGGTGCTCCTTTGCAATGGCCTTCCTCTTTTAGAGCTTCCACCATGGTGGCTGTAGGAGGGTCATTACGTTCACTTCTCTTGGGACATGCACGGGAAATATGACCTTGCTCTCCACACATGAAATACTTGCTATATTTATGATATCATTTAAACTCTTCAAGAGAAGTTTTATTTTTACCTTTGTAGCCCTTTTCTTTTTCCTTTCCTTTGCTATTGCTGTTGTTAGCCTTGGGAGAATTATGCGTTGCATTATTCTTCCCCTTTGGCTTCCATTGGCATTGAGCTTTTCTTGGTCCCTTGTTGGAAATGAATCCTCGAAGCAACCATAGAATGATGTATGACCTCCGTTATAGTTTTAGGTCTTTGTGAGTTGACATGCTCACTCATCTCCTCAGATAGGTCACACAAAATTGTTGCTTTTGTTCCATAATGACTATCTTTTTGTAGATTGTGTCTTTGAGATGTAACTCCCAAAACTTATCCACATACTTTTGGACAAATTCATATCGGGCCATCTTCAAGCTTTGCCATTCTATGAGGACTTTGCCTTTGACATCACTTTGAAAAGGAAATGCTTTGTAAAAGGTAATCTACAAATGTTTCCCAATCTCTGGAGCTTCACCTTAACTACATAGGCTTGCCCACCATTGAAGGGTTGGCTTTTGGAAATGCATAGAAACATTTCGGAGCTTTGAAGATTCCGAGAAATCTTCATCTCCAAAAGCCGCATCAAATTGTTGGATAAAGGCGAGTACTTTGTCAGTTTCTCCGAAGGTTCCATCATAGGTAAGAAAGCTTTTGTTCTTTCCTCCCTGTTTGCATTTCTTCAGCTTCCATGACCTCTTCCATGCCTTATAGCTTCTCCATTTACCCCTTCTCTCCTCTCTTCTGGGTGTGGAAAGTTGTTGTCCTTGTGTGAGAAGATGGTGATGATGATGAAGAGAAAGAGAAGGGAGAAGGCAAAGATAGTGACCACTTTATTCTCTTCCTCTTGCTTGGATTTCTTTCTCACTTCTTTGGATTAGCATGGGAGGTAGTGCTTGATGACTTCCTCTTCTTTTTGGGAGGAGTAAGTGACTGCCATCTTCTTGGGGTAGCATCATTTTCAGAGGTAGGTGGAGTATCACGTTCATATCTCTCCCTCAAAACAGCTTCACAAGGTTTTTTTCTTGGCACTTTCAAAAGCAACACTTTCTTGAGCTTCCAATTCTTCCACCATTTGTGAAGACGACCTTCACAAAAGTGAAGAGTGACTTTACAATTGGAAAAAAAATTTGTAAAGTCATTTTGCAATCTCACTACCACTCACACTTTGTTTGGAGATTAGACACTGCACCAAGAGGGTAAGAACTTCTCCACACTGGACATTGGGGGTGCACCACAATGGGAGAGAAAAAAATCAATAAATTTACCAGCCAAGGCTTCCACACAAGGCAAGCCAAAACCAAGGGATACTTGATAAAGAAGCAATTGTGGAGTGTTATCAAGCCGTTGGGGGAGAGTGAAAGGGTAGAGATGCACCAAAGCCTTGCACAATTTCATGTCAAAGATGAACATGTACTTGGAATCCTTCTCACATCACTTGGGGACAACTTTTTGCACTACTTCAATGAATGCACCACATCACACAAGGCATGGACTACTTTAGAGCAGCATTTTGGAGCCATTGCAAAGCACTCAAAAATATCCCTAAAGATGCAACTCTACAACCTAGTTATGGACCCTGGGGAGGATATTGCTTCACTCGTAAAATGGATCAAGAGCATTTGTACCGTGAAAAGTCCTATAAAAAATGAAGATCAAGTAGCTGTCTTGCTCAAGGTTGTACTTGATGCAGACTATGGACAAATTTTCACCGTACTGAAGGAAAAGGAACCCGCTCCCAACCTTAGAGATGTGATTAATTCTCTACAACAATACGAGAAGAAAATAAACAGAGGCATAAGTGAATCTAGTGGAGCTTATATGATAACATCAAGAAATTTTAACAAAAAGAAAAGTCGCAAGTGCACCCACTGTGGGAGTACCAATCACCTTTCCAAAGATTGTTATGAAATAAACCCTTGTAAAACTTATGGTCAAAAGAGTCATGCTACCAAATATTGCAGGCTCAATGACAAACAACAGAAGTTTTCCAACAAAACACTAGAAGCAACTTCAAAGAGCGGTACGAAGACAAAAGCAAAGACAAAATCAACCTTACTGCTGAAGATGCCAGTGATGAAGATACCAACAATCAAGTTGGCATAGTCTACAACGATGTATAATGAAGCATATCATTTGTACTTCCTTCATTTGTGTTGTAGGGGAGGATTTGTGTATCCCACCTTGTGTTTGGGGGATTTTGTGTTCCAAACCCTACTTTTTGGAGGTTTGTGTGCCTATACCCTATGTGTCAAGGGGAGGCAAAATTGTGTACCTATCCCTAGTGTGTTTTGAGGGGAGGAGTGTGTGTGATCAGTGCCTTTGTTGAGATGCGGGGTTTGTTGCACTGCAATGAACTCCACATAGATGCCATGTGTCTAGCATCATGTGATAGCCCATATGTGCCCATGTGTTGACATGTGATGTCCCAAGAGTCATGTGTAGAGCGGCATATTTCCCTTTCATGAAGAGTAAGTGACCTTTCGATAGGTGTAAGCACTAGGTGCTATGCCTATATAATAAGCTTTGTAATCATTTTCTCTAGTTGAATAATCAAGTGTGTGTGTCTACATTCTAATCTCTTGTCCATTATGATTACATTGACTTAAACTAATCTCTCTCTCTCTCTCTCTCTCTCTCTCTCTCTCTCTCTCTCTCCCACACACACACACACTATTACATTATAAATGCCACATTACTATACCCTCCATAACCTTCCATGGATGAAAATATCGAATTTCTTAATTGATCTAGAAGTACAATATATGTATCACCATGCCAAGGGCCCTCCTTGCAAGTGGACCTACAAATTCTTCTTCTGGCATGCCGAAGTTAGGCTCCGATCTAGTACAGTGCTGTATTACAATCTCTATGTGGCAACCACAAATTTGACCCACACGATCTTATGAGAATTCATGGGTCTATCTAAGGTCACAAAGTGAGAATCCCGTTAGATGATGGCCTCTCACAAATTTCACAAGTTAGTGAAACATCTTAATCTACCCAAGATTACATCTAGCTTGTGAGAATGCATGGATCTATCTAAGGTCACAATGTGAGAATCCTGTTAGATGATGGCATCTCACAATTTCATTAATTACTAGTTAGTGAAACATCTTAATCTTAATGTGAGGTGGAACGACACTTGCTAACTACCTCGATAGAGGGTTTATTCAAGCTATTCTTCACCATGGATATATCCCATATTGTTGGTGAAGAAAAAGGATGGTAGCATGTGAACATGCTTAGATTATTGTGGTTTGAATATGGTTACCGTAAAGAACAAGTATCCCTTCCAAAGGGTGGATGAGTTGTTTGATAAAGTCACCCATGCTCGTATTTTTACAAAGATAGATCTACAATTGGGGTATCATCAATTGCAAATTCGGCTTGCTGATATACCTAAAACAGCTTTTTGAACAAGGTTTGGACATTATGAGTTTTTGGTTCTGCCTTTTGGCTTAATCAACACGCCAGCTAATGTCATGACACTCATAGATAATGCTTTAAAACCAAATTTAGGTAGGTTTGTCATTGTTTTTCTCGACGAAATTTTAGTGTACAATGAATATGAGGAGGAGCACTTACAACATTTGACATAGGTATTGGATCTGCTACAACAACCCAAATAATATGCTAAGGAATCTAAGTGTCATTTTCTGAAAGCAAAAATTCACTATTTGGGACATGTAATTTCGGCTACAGGCCTACATATGGATCAATCCAAAGTGGATGCCATCTGTAAGTGGCCTTCTCCAAATTTTTTGGAAGATCTATAGATTTTGTGGGATTTACAGATTCTTATTGATTCTTTAAAAACTATGCCCAAATTGATGTTCTTATGACAAACCAACTGAAATCCAAGGGCAAAGCATTTCATCGGAAAGAATCTCAACATCACAATGTTGATGCACTTAAGGTTGCTCTAGCTACTGCACCCATCTTAGCTATTGTGGATCTGACGAAATGCTTTGTTGTGCTAAAAACAGATGCTAGTAACTGAGATATTAGATTGTTCTTCTACAAGAAGAAAGATCAATTGCGTTTGAAAGAAAGAAACTCAATTTTGCATAGCATACTTATGAAAGAGAGAGCTATGCAATCGTGTCTGCTATGAAAACATGGCAGAATTATTTGTATGGTGCTCAATTTGAAATAGTGTTTGACCCTGAAAGTATAAAGTGGTTTATACAACAATCTCACTTGATGGGCCAAAAGATTAGGTGGGTTGAGATTCTTTAGGAGTATGATGCAAAGCTCTGGTATGGTAAAGGATGATACAATGTGGTAGTTGATGTTCTTAGCTTGAGATCAACTTTCTCTCTTCACGGAACTTCAAAGTGAGTTTTTGGAATCTTTGAAGGGTATACTCCCATGTGTGAGCCACGTCAAAAAGAGGAATTCTTCTCAATCCAATGATGGTACTATGTCTATTTCCGCCACACCTGGTTCTCCTCTTTTGAGTGATGAATTGAATAGATGGAAGAAATTTTCCATTGATGAGGGGTACCTACTTTACAAGGGGAGAGTTTGTGTATTGATGGACGCATACATTTGGTACCAAATTCTCTATAAATGTCATGACAATATCAATGCATGGCACCCATGCATTAAAAAACTTATGCACTTGTATACCAATAGTTCAACTGGCTAGTCTTACATGGGTATGCTCAAGACTATGTCTGGCATTGCCAAAGTATCAAGCTAATTAAGCAGATCATTTGAAGGTAGGGGGTCTCTTGAATCATTTGTAGATTGCCAATGGTAAATGGGGAAGTATCTCTATGGATTTTGTTGTGGTCTACCAACCACCATATGAGTGATTGTAGACATGACTAAAATTTGTAAGTTTATTATGATCAAGTCCACTACTAAGACTCTATAGCTAGGGAAGTTGTTTGTTGACAATTTGTATAGGTTATATGGATTGCCCAGCAACATTGTGAATGATTGTGATCCCAAGT